>NW_009648775.1:195832-212136 GCF_000708025.1 Charadrius vociferus | reverse complement strand
GCAAAGTTGACCTCTTCCCAGCCACAAAATAATTGTCTGCAGGGAAAGATGTGAGGAAGGTGCTACTGCATGTGGACGAAATTCACCCGGACCCTTACTAAAGGTACCAAGAATGAGGGCAACCAAAAGGAACTGGAGGTTTTTCTACCCTCCTGGGTGTACTTAGGATCTTTGGACAGCTGTAGAGCAAAGCAGCTTTACTTGGGGTGACTCCCCTGTTCTTCCCCCCCCAATTCCCAGTCCTTTGGCATTAATGTGGAAGGCAGAGAGGTGGGGAAAACAAATCGCTTTTTCTCTTGTCCTGATAGATCGCCTGTCCAGAGGTAACAAACTCCTTGGCTACAGTGTATAATGGAAATCTTTTGCCCTTGCAAGTGAAAAATTATTTTAAATAAAATTAATCATTTTTTTCACCTAAAAGTGTGTGGCAGGGAGAGGTGGAAGGGGGTCACAGAAAATACCACTCTTGAAAACCAGAAAACAGTCCAAGCTGAAAGCACTCAAGACAGTGTCCCATTCCCACATAGAAATCCCAAGATCATCTGTAATTTTGTCTTACTCTCTAAACAGAGGACGTTGTAAGATTTTTGCATAACTATACTTTTAATGGGAAACTTAATTGAGGAATGATTGACACTTTAACAGTGTTGGGAGAGGAATGTGAAAATTAACGTGCTGGTTAAGATGAACCTGTCTCAGTTGTACAGATGGACAACTGAACCTTGTAACGGAGCGTCCCTCTCTTGCCCTTGTGTGGGTTCCTGTAGTATTTATAAACTTAGTAGATTAGAGCTGATTTTGGAGAGTAATTTACAGTCGTCATGAATACAAAGCGTATCTGGGAATGTAACACTTGAACTGCAAAGAGAAATTTTGATTTGTGTGTGCACGGAAAAGCCATGTCCAGGAGAGATTGTATGGGATGGGTTTTCAGCATGTTAACTCCTGTTAGCTTAGAACGGGGGTCTGTTCTTCCTGGGGGTAAGTCTCAAGTCATGCACTGCCAACAGAATGGGGTTAGGTTTGGATTTAATCTGTTCTCTTGACATTTAGTCTGGAGTTACTCTGCCGTGAATCTGGAGGAACAAAGGTCTTTGCACAAAAGGGATCATTTAGAGTTCGCCGGGGACCACATAATGCTGATGCTGGTAGAATTGGATAGGAATTCAAAGGCTGGGTATCTTTTCAAGCCTGTCTGCTGTGGAAACAGAGCAAGTTATCAAAATAGGCTGGAAGAAGAGGCAAGATCATGCACGGTGTAATAAAGGCTTTGAATGCTGCTAGGAAAAAGGCTAGATCAGTGACTCGGTGTTCAAAACCGAGCAACCCCACTGTTTGAACGTGCTACAACAGTGAAGGGGTCTTTCAGTCTAAGGAAAACATCCTGCTGTAGAAGAAGCAGGTCCTCGGAGTCCTTCCTGCCATATTTCTGCCCAAGGCAAACGTCTTTCTCATTGCGTATTGTTTCATCACGTTGCACGTACAAGCTGTGCTTTTTAGCGAGCTATCAGATCTGGCAGGCCTGTGAGGAGACTTTCACCATTGGCTCCCACCCCAAGCCTCTCCCTTCAGCCAAGGCAACACTTGGGTGTGGTTGCAAGCACCTCTCTTGTGGTCTTCATCCACTGACCTCCCTGGAGAGGCCAAGACATGCTGAGGCCAGAGGTATGATTCCTTGCTCTGTGCGTGTGAAGGCACGTTCCCAGCCTGCAGCATCGCTCCATCTCCCCTCTCTGATGAAACCCTGATACTCCTCCAGGCGTGGTCCTGGTTGTGGCACTGTTTGACAAGCCTGAAAGGACACAGCCGGGAGTGATGTCCTTGAAGAGGGTGGCTTGTGTTGTGTGTAGCGGCCAGGTGAGGGTCCTGTTATGTCGTACAGGACAGGATGGAAGTCTTGCTGTCCAGGAAAGGATTAATATGAAAAGTTTTGGCTCCTTGGTGACTCTGTCAGAAAGCAGGTAGAAAAGAGACTTTTTAATGTGAGATTTAATGAGGTGGTGAAAGTCACTGCTACAGGAGGTGAAGACCCATGTTAGTCTTGAAAAGAGATTATACCTCCTTAGAGAGGAGAAATTGTGGAAAAAAAAACAAACACCAAACCCAAAAAATAAAAAAAACCCAAACCACGATGACCTGGATGTAGCCTTCTATCTTGCTGTCCCTTAGCCACACACAGGTCCTGCCCGCATCCCTTGGGAAAACCATTCCCCGTATCCCCTTCTCCGGCACTGCACATTCCCGCGGGGCCCGATCCCTGCCGGGGCGCGGCTGCAGGGGGGAGCGGCGGCCACGAGAGGGCACTGAAATGATGCGGATTTCGGGGCGATGCTGTGCCTGTCCCAAACCATCCCAGTGCCGCACTTACCAGGAAAAAGATTTTTCTCCCAGTTTCCCCCCCCCCTCCCCTTAATCAGAAATCAGCACACTGGGGCTTGAAACAGGGGCGAATGGCAAACGCCCCAATGTCACTGCCTACTTATTTTCTTCCGTACGGGGATATTTTTCTTCCAACTCTAAATTTGGCAGCTTTTGTAGTCCTTCTGTGTTTAGCTCATCTTTCCTTCAGCGCATCAGGGAGTTCTGTTAAGCCGCAGCAGCCCTTCCAAGGGAGCATCCTGGTTTCTGCATCCTGAATGCTGGAGATGGACCCTTAACTAAGACAAAAGGCACACACAGAGGAGACAAAAGCAAAAGCATTGCTTTATCCTCTCCAGCTGCAGGATTTAGGTGTATTTTGTGCTGGTTGTGAGGCTGCAGCTCCTCTCTGGTTTCTCTGAATTTATTTCAAGCAGAGGATATTTGGTTTCTTGGTCAAAAATGGTGACAGAGAGGTTTCCCAAAGAAGTAGCTGTCTTGCCTGCAGAAGAAGGTGCTATGGGAACATGTCCTACTTCAACTGAGCTTCAGAGGAAATGCAGAAACAGTTTGAAATGGAAATGTTTATTTTCTCCTTTTACTTTGACCTCGTTTTTATTCTGACTCAATTTTATTCTGCTTTTTGGACCACACATTAAAGTAAAAAAAAAAACAAAACATCTTGGAATATTTCAAAATTTCCATTCTGGAAAATATTTCAAGATCTTGACTTTTATTTTTCTTTTCAACCTGCAATCAGGAGGAAATGAAATCAACACCCTGGCATCTCTTTTGGAGACAAAATCCTGTTTTCTGATCTCTTTGACACTGGCTTTCTGATTTTGCTGGTGTGTTGAATTGGGATGATGGCTTTGCTATGCTGGAACTCATTCCTGAGTAGTCTCTCACTTCATGCTCTGCTTGGCATTTAGTATTAAAGCCAAGGAAAATCAAGATGCAGGTTTGAGTCTCCACTGAACACTGATCTGTGTTTTCTGAATTCTGCAGATGGGAAGTGTCTCAGGAAACAGTATTATATGTGGTGTGTATATATATATATTTTTTGTTACAAAAAAAAGCCCATGACTTGGGGATGGAGCAGTGATGTTGCTGAGAATTTGCAGGTACGGAGAAGCAATATTTTTGATCTCTAGAGGTATGAAGTGTATTGCGAGCTGCGCCAAAATGGGGAGTCCTCCAAGCAAAACAGCAGCTTAGACATTGCTAAATAGCAAAAGCCAGAGTTGTGGTGTACACATCCTAAATCCCTGCCTGGTCCCCAGCAGTTCTCCTCCTTCCCCTGCTGATGGCACTGCTCTGACTCCTAACCCTGCTGCGCAGAGGGACCCTCACTGCAGCCCAGCAGAGGAGTGACCTGAACACGCTTGGGGCTTCAGATATGGCCCAGGATAAATCTTGATGGGGCTGAAACGACTTGCAGAATTATTTTAGAACTAGTGGTTTTCCATAAGAGCTTGAGGCTAAGTGGTATGTCGGCAGACTGAGCTTTCAGAGGGGCCAGAATTGCTGTTGATTGCCCTGTGCTCACAAGCTCTCCACCTTCCTCACTTCTCCACCCAAAGCTGTGAGGGCTTTATCGCTGGATGGAGCGTGGCATGGCTCAGCTGGCTGGGGCAAGTTGAGCATCTGGTCCAGAGATTTGCTTTAGTGATCAGCTTGGTCCTTGGATCTTTCAGATCAAACCAGCCTGAGACCAGCAAACCCCAGGAGAGCAGAAGGTCCTGCAGGGCAGGGAGTCCCTGCAGTGCATGCTCATGTCTTCCTAATGGGACGCAGGGAGGGAGGGTACCGCAGGAGAGAAATGACTTGATTTTGTTGATTGTCCCAACTATTCATCTTTACACAAAACAAGTTTATTCCAATAAAAATATGCCACTCAAGTTGGAGAGTAGTTTCTTCAACCTATTCAATCGGAGTAAAACACAAAGGACAGGTACACTCCGGAGAGGTCTTTTTTTAAGAAGTATGAATCTTCAGTTCCCAGTTTGCAATTTCTTTCTCTTTGAAATAGTTCTTTATCAAATAGTGTGACATTAAAGCAACCCCTCTCTCAACTAATAAACTAAGAAATGGGAATCTCACCTGCAAAATAAGGATTCCTGGTGCCGCTTTGATAACTTAATAATACTAAAAAAAAGGATATTTTTTTTTTTAACAGTTGGCAAAACCCAGAGCTTGCCGCAAAGTGGCAAACAAGCAATTGAAGAAAAGGCAGAGTCAAACCTGAGCTATGAGGTTTAAATCAAAACATACACCCTTAAAAAATATCTCAGGGGCTTTAGAGGCCCCAAGAAGGAGGAAGGGCAATTCATCTGCCTTGGGTTTAAGCTGGTGGCTTGGGTTGTTCAAAGAGATAGCATGTGTGTGGGAATACTTCCCCTGGTAAATGAAGATATTCACTCATCAAAGCGGGAACCTGCCAAATGTGTGTTGCATAAAGGGGGAAATTCCAGGCATTCTTGGGGAAATTGCAACTTTGAGACTGCAGAATCGAGCCCATACAAGGTGAAAAGCTTGTAGACCATCATGGGAGTCTGTGTCCGGCGCATGAAAGCAGGTTTGAATGAGCAACTGGAGCGCGGTAGTGGGTTGTAATGTTCCTGCTCGAGGAGGGAAGGCGGCATTTGCTACTCCTTATGGACTGGAAATTTCTCCCCAGCACAGTATTGCAGTCATACTGATAACCACAGCTCCATCTGGCCATCAATTATTCATATAGACCCCAACACCGCTGGGAGCCTACACATATAAGAAGCGGCAGTGTTTTAGCTGTTAATTGGATGGGTAAGTTCCCCTCTCCTGAGGGCCAAGGTGAACTTCCCATTGACCCCAAAACTGGTTTCTGGAGGCTGGAACGGAGCCCAGGGTGCTCAGGGCAGGTGGCTTTGACCAGCGTTTGCTGCACTTGCTGAGCAGAGTTGGTGGGCTGTGGTTGCTTCCAGGCTTTTCGGAGTAATCTGGTGAAATAGAGAAGGATGGATCCCAGCCTTGCTGAAATTAGTGGCATCCTGGCTCCCATGGGGTCACCCAGCCTAACGCTTTGGTGTAGTAATGAGTTTCTCCCCCGTAATTCCTTTGATCCTCCACTTTGTGGGAAGGTTTTCTGTAAAAGAGCAGTGTTGGGCAGCTCTTGGCTTCTGCTTGCTTTGCTTCAGGCCATTGCTGACTCTTTGACTTGTTCCCACAGCCACCTGCATCATTCCAACTCTCAGCTGTCCAAACCATGACAATGGAACTTAAAATGGTCTCTTATTTTGCACCGAAACCACCTAAAAAAACCCCAGCCTGTCACATGCAGATGCAACTGGACAAACAGCCCCTGAAGGGAGGGAGCCATATGTGTTTAATCCTGTTGTGGGAATGGATAGAAAAGGGGACAATCAGGCTGACACATCATGAGCAGATGCCTGGTGATGCTGGAGGTGGGCTTGTAGGGTTGGGGAGCAGGTCAGGGCTGTACCCTGTTGTGGTGCCGTATGGTTGTCATCTAAAGCCCCACAGCTATTTTGTCAGAGTTTTCCTCTAGAAGCCAAGAAGGGAAATGTTCCAGATATATTCCCTTCGTCTTGGGACACTCTTGGTCATGTGTATGTGGTGGAACCCAAAGTGCTTCCTCGAGCACCTGCGTGGCACCACCCTAAGGCAGCTGTATGCCCACTTGTGTTGAATATTTTGCCCAACTTGGCAAACCATTGGAACTAAACCGGGGACAGCTGTCAGGCAACTCTTAACCCAGATCTGATCCATGTCCTCCACCTCTCCTGTGGCCTCCCTGCTCTTACGGGGCTCCTCTTTTAAAAGTCTTCGGTGCTTGAGGATCTCCTGGCCAGCTCAAAGTGTCTCAAACCAGAGAGCAGCTCAGTAACGTGTTTCACGAGAGCTGAAAAGTGTCCCTTTTTGCCTCTTCATTGCGAAAATATTCCCCCGCCTTCCTCGCTTTCCTCTGCCCAGTAGCCCTAAGTGGCTTTCCAAACGTGTTTATCTGAAATTCTTTACATTTTTACCCCGCGTCCCGTGCATGGGAAGCGGCTGGGCTCTCGGATGCGCTGCACTGAAATCAGCGCTTAATGTACCTCTGGTTGCCGGCCTGGTGCGGAGTTATCTAGAGGAGACGATCCTGTTGAAGTAAGACGAGTACAGAAATCAGGCCGGTGCCCTCAGTGAATACGCAGGTGATAAATGCGCTCCTGTGATTACATTCTTCTTCTGTGCGTCTCGGCATCGCTAAACTAATCCCCTCCTAGGACGAAGGCGAAGGAAGGAGGGAGCTGTAAATTACAGCTCGGCTTAATTGGCTGGCGCGAGTTTGCTGCGGGGCCAGGCTGGGAGTACACAAAATATCTTTATGTAAAAGAAGTGGTTATTAGCAGGAGATGCAATGAAATGGGGGTTTCAACCAGTTGGTGTCTTGTGGTTGGATCCTCTAGTGTCTAAGAAGGTGCAAACTCCAACTGAAGCTTTTCCTGCCGTTGGGGTGTTCTTAATATTTCTCTCTCCCCTGTGGATTCTCCAGTGTCTAATAATATTACTAATAAGCTGCAACGTGAGCTCAACAATTTCTTTCAGTGTGGGCATTAATAGGTCTCAGGATACAGGAGAGGGCCCTATTTTCATAAAACTTATAGGAACTGTAAGACCTCTGCCCCCTCCACCAAGCTGGGTTGGAACTGGCCAACAAATTTGAAAGTTATTGGAGACGGGGGAGATAAGTATGTTTATTTTATTTATATTTTATATATGTATCCCACGTGCAGGCTGATTGCATAAACCTCATTTCTTAAGAGACCAAGCTTAAACCTTATGTTTGCCTCTCTATTGTAATAAACTTTGTCTCCTTTTATTTACCCACCTGTAGGATTTGATGATTTCCCCTTTTCCCCACTCCTCAATTTCCCCATATCCTGTTCCCGAAAGGGCTGGGGCCCTTCCCAAGGGATCATTTCATGCTGTTTCCCAGGAGGTCTGCCTTGAAGGATGCTGATATGTAGGTGCACATGTGTTACGCTTGTATTATTTGCTCAGCAGCGAGAGGGGAAAAGTATATACAGAGATAGTCTGCTCTGGTCTTTCCCAAAGGCAGTTTAGATTTGTGTGGTTTCTTTTGAATCTGTCAAAGGCACCTATATCCCCGCAGGGGGGAAAAAGAAATCCCCTAACCTGAAACAATGCAAAATAGGAGTGACATGAGAATTTTAAATATACTTAGTCCAGGAGGCCACTTTTATTGACTTGGAAAGGATCTTTCTTATGGGGACTGATGTTTCTGATGACACCTGAAAACCCAGCAATGCCGTTTCAGAATTTGAATCCATGAGTCAATATGCTTTTAATGCTCCTTCAGTACGTGTGCGCACACAAATTATTCCCTCACACACGCAACGTTATGTACATGTTTTCCTCTCCCAGCATTCCAGCCTGCTTGGGTTGACCTTGTCTCTCCCGGTGATTTAGGTTTTAGAGAAGGAATGGGTAAGGATTTGCTTTGACATTTAAAGGCAATCCAGGTAATTGATAGCACTGGCAGCGTCCATCTCTCCCTCCATATATCTGCACAACAGTATCTATTTTTGACGTAGCTGACACGCCATTTCCTTTGGCAGCCCAAGGGCGGCTCATCTTTAAATTAAACTCGTCTCCGACCCTTCCAATCTGCAAGCTGTACAGAGGCAGACACTGGTGGGGTATATCATCTGGAGACTGTGCAGGCATATTTGAGCAGGGTGATGTATTATCAAAAGGGCTCTGCATTACTGCTAGCTGGAACCAAAACAAGCTCTAAAGTATTAACTAATGACATGGGAAGTCCCTTAGGTATCTAATCACCTTTAATGTTCAGATTTAGAAGACAACTTTAAAGGAAGAAAAAGAGATTAGCGGGTCAGGTCAGAGCACCCCTTCCCCCTCCCTCCGCCCCCAAAATACAATTGGCTTTTTAAAGTCAAAACCAGATTCATATTTCACCTCATCAGTAAATACACCATTAAAACCCAAGCCCTAGAGCTTGGATCTTGGAGCAAAGCTTTGCCGAAGTTTGGAGGGGTTTTGAACCTTTGACTTATATCAGAAGCAACGATGGGTTTTGGGGGTCTGGAGAACCCCCTTTGCGAGGGTTTGGGCAGAAGTCTGGTGCTGGCTGGTTATAGGCATAGGAACCCCCTGCAAAATTTCAGCTGCAGATCTCCAGGTTTTCATGCATGTAGAGTGCCTGATCTCAAAAGTGTGTTGTGTTAATCTCTGCAGTATGTTTACCTTGTGCCACAGCTCCCTACCTGGACGGAGGTGCTAAAGGACATGCCCGTCTCAGATAGGAAGTCTGTGCGGGGGGAAGGAAATACTGATTTGGCCTCCCAAGACTCAGGCCAGCATGTGGCTTGCAGAACTGGCTCTGTGGACTGGGGGGGAAAAAAAAACCAACCCAAAAAAACCCACCTAAGAAAAGCAAAGCTGTTGTCAGTAAATTCACTTTCCTGCATTGATGTGGACGTAGCTGTATTCTTTTGACTTGGAGCCCTACAAAGTTTGGGGCAAAGGATTTCAACCCCATGCTTTACCCAATGGGCCGATTCCTGCCTCCCTCCAGCTTTGAAGGGGAGAGGGATTAGGTTGCAGTTTCCACTTGGAGATGTCGCTGCTGTTTAGGGCAGGAGGAGGTCTGCACGCAAAGCGTGGGGAAGAAGCCCCAAACCTGTACGCCAACCTGGCGTGGTGCCCTGGAGAAATCCCAGCAGAGCGTCAAGCAAGAGGAAAGCCCTTTATAGGTTTGGCAGAGATTTTCCTTGAGGCACTTGGGCAGCCTGTTGCTCAAGAGTTGCTCCATTTGGCCTTGGCTCAAGGGCACTTGCGCCTTAGCTGTGGGTAATAAGCCCAGACCTTGTAGGTTTGGTGTCGTGACCAGGTGGAAGATGCTCACAGCAGGGCTGGGGGGTGCCTTGTGAGGATGCTTAGTCCATCCTCGGGCCATGGGCTGCACACACAGTTCACACGGTGCTGAAACACGGACGTGAAACGCTTTGCCACGTTGATTTTGCAGAAATGTCAGGAATCGCAGCCTCTGCCCTCACTGGAGCGGGGTCATTTCCAGTTATTGGGATTTCCAGTTTAGTTACCCAACTTCAGATTGGGATTTCCAAGGAAGCTGAATGAGTTTGGGCATCCCAAGTCCAGCTGAACTTTGCAGTGTGGATGTTTGTGCTGTTTTAAGACGTTCTGACAGTAGTACGTGAGACCTCAGCATTAGCCACATACCTCAGCAAGTTTGGATATAAATGTAAAATTTGCAGGAATTAAAGTGATTTTGAAGCCTGAATTCCACTGATTTCTTTTTCTTCCAGTAGTTCTTTAGCATCTAAGTCACAGACTTGGGTTTTTTGAAAATTTTTCCTTTGATCCGTGCTTTTTTTTAAGGGTGACCTGCAATCCTGAACTCCCTAGTATTTTTAGAAAATTAATGAAACCTGGAGATGCTCAGCATCCCTCTAAGGTACAAAATAAAATACTGGGTTAACATAAAATCTGCCTTCTTTCCCTTCTCCCTCTCTTCAACCATCTTTAAAAACTGCTTAGGAACAAACTCAATAACTTTGTCATGTCCTCATATCCTTTTCTGGTTTTCAGCCAACCTTTACTTACCAAGCTCAAATTGCTACTCCTTTCTTTTTGACAGCATTTAGGTAAGACTCGATACCCTTGAAACACAGAGAAGACAATAAACATGAGAGGCAGGAGGACAAGCATGACAGAGCGGAAGACTGAAGTCTTATAATCTTTATTTAAAATGAGAAAGCCACACAGTGACCCCCAACAAAATAAAGCTGTGGAATTGTATTCTAAGGGTACGCATAGATCCAGAGGTTGTGATGACATCATAAGTCACTGGAGCTCTGTTCTCATCTCATTTGTTATGATGTCACCTCTCCAGACATATTTATAACTTTGCAGTTTGTGGTTCCCAATCGTTTATTCTCGTTAGATAAATATACGGATGGGGGCGGGAGGGGGGGGAGCTTTGGTGACATCACTGTAAACCATGGGAGTGAAGCCTGAGTACTTTCTGGTTGTGTCGCTGAGCCGGAGCGCGGGCAGGAGCCTGGCAGCTTTCCTCACGCTCCTGTGGTCACCCACGTGGAGCAATGCTGGTGGGAGGTTGCCCTGGAACAAGGAATGAGGGAAGCGCTTGTGTTTTCCCCTCCCTCTTTTCTATTTGAGCCTGTAGGATGGCATTAGCCTGATGGTACCGGCTGGTGGCTGGTTCACTTGAAGGGTCTCTCTGGAAGATGGATGTGTTTTCTGGGACAGGAATTTGAGGATTATGGCAGTTGGCGCACAGTACCCACCTCCTCAGAGCATTGTGCGCCCTAGCTCAGGCCAGGCAGCGGGGCAATTGTACTGTTTCAGGGCTTTTTTAGTCTCTTGTGCCCACGTGTGTCCAGGCACAGAGACAGAAAGGATATTTTCTCTGCTTGATGAATGAAGAACTTAAATCAAATAGTTAAATGGGTAATAAGAATAGGTGAGAACCTCTTTATATAGACATGGGTCAAATTGTTATCACTTCAGGACGATGCTGGGGGGGATTATATGGGAGATATGAACACTGCAAGTGGGCATCCGTGCTGGGTCTCTAAAACTGAGCCTATCCGTCACTGACTTGTGCTCCCCGTCCCTCCCTTGAGAGGAGGAGGAGGTGAAATGAGCCACTGAAAGCTAGTTGGCACGGCTGCTGCCTTCACGCTCTGCTGGAGCTCAGCCTACTTTCATGTTTCACTTTTGATTATTGAAGTCCAAATCATAACGGGAGATGATTAGAGTGGCGGAGAGCTGATGGTGCCCACCTACGTGAAAGGCAGCAAAGGGCTCCACCAAGAGAGCTGAGCGGGCGGTGGATCTGACTCGCTGCCAAAGTGGTAGGTGTAGTGAGCTCCTACGGAGAGAGGAAGAACGGGCAGACGCCAAGTCGGTAGAGCTCTGAGGAAGGACTTTAGCAGGCAGCTTCTCAGCTATGTTTGCCAGTGGCCCACCAGTTATTGCTTTTCTTTGAGCGTGATGCTGTTTGGAGGCCTTGGAGCATGACCCAAGAGATAGTACGGTCCCAGTTCTTCCCTTGCTAAATGGACCCTCGGAAAATATGGGCTGTTCTCGTGTGAAGGCATCAAGCTTCTTTGGGGTCAGCTGTTATCCTGGACATGCCTAGGAAGGATTTGTTTCCTCTTGAAGAAGTGGCATGGGAAAAACTGGCGGCTCTATCAGGCAGTGCTCTGAATGACGCTGTGTTAGCGATGCTCCTCGAGCTCTTGGAGGACTGATGCTAGCGTATCACACGGCACTGGCTCAGCCTTAGGGATGTCGGCGTTCCTCTCCCTGCATCTCCTGAGAGCGCTGTGAAAACCACACTGGTCACGATGCAAATATTCGTAGTATTTGAAGAAGCACAAATATTTTTCGGCCTCTTCATGCCAAGAACAACAAGGGTGGTCAAGGGCTATTTTCTACTGCCACCTCCTTGTACTAACGTAAGGCTGTGGTTCCTAAATAGGGCCTTACTCTCTTACTGAGGTCCGTATAACTTGCCTTTCTCTCTTCTCTGTCTGCCAGCAAGCAAGATTCAACCACAGCACTGATTTGAGGGATAACCAATGCATTTGTCCATCTGGCACATGTCAGGGCACGTGTGCTCTGCTGAGCAAGGCTGACGAAGGTGAAGATGACAAGGGGCCATTTGTTCTGCCTGGGAGGATCTGCCCAGGTGCTTTAGATGCTGAATAAGAAGCATGGAAATCTCTCAGGCTCCCTGTACGGAAGATTGCACTGGTTGTACAGTTGGTGCCAAGAGGGAAATATTTGTCAGCCCCTTTTTTTCCCCCATCTCTTCCCCAAAATAGAGAGGCGCAGCTCCTGGTTTGGCTGTCAACAGTTGGGGTAGGTGGCTTCAGGACAGGTTGCATCTGGGTCTAGAGGACCCAGTACAAATTTGCCGGTCCCCAGGCAGAGCGCGCACGTAACTCAGAGCTCTCTACAAACTCGGCTCAAGGCAATAGCGGAGATGGATGAGACTCTGTGAGAATGTTGTAAGGTTCAGATAAAATCTGCAGTTCTCAGGGCAGGGTCTCTGCGCAGCGGTGTTGAGGGTAAATGGAGTTTACCCACTTGGAACGTGAGTGACACGCTGTTTATCCATTTCTCATCTACACCAGGCAATGGAAATAACTTCTTTTAATATCCCATCTTGACGTTGGGAGGGAGGAGGGGAGTCACCCCACCGGGGGGGCCAGGAGCAGGTGCATGAGGGTCACAGGAACACTCCCATTCCCATGGCATTGGAGGGAGTTCTTGGCTTACTGGGAAGACTGGGAGGAGGGAGCTTTTCACCCAAAATTTACACAAGGGTGTACTGCTGAGGAAAGGTCTGAAACCCCCCTGAGTTATGTTGTGCACTGTGCAGAGAGCACCCTCGCTTGTGTTCTCTCTCTGCTGGCATCTTCTCTCATAATCATTCATCCTCTTTATAAACAGATTTCCCAGTAATGGTTTTCATTTTCTTTGAAGTGTCCCATTCATTCTGCTGCTCTGCCCATTCATGTGCTCGGGGTTCCTTGAAAGGAAGACAGACACAAACATCCAAAGTGCTTGAAATATGCTAGTGGGGGGAGGGGGTGGGCAGAGGCATTTCTTTTAAAATATATCTATTCAAGGAGACTTTCATCCTTTTTTATGTCTTCCCCCCCACACCCCCAAATAATTCTCTCTCTTTTGCTTTTTGGGTTGCTTTCCCCCCCGTAGAGATCCCAGAGCACCTTGGTTTTTTAAATTCCACCCCACTCCCCCCCCTCACCCCCCTGCCCCGCAATCTGTTCCTGCTGCTTTAAACTATTAATAAATTGAAAGCATGTTCTGGAGGCCGATTTAATCCAGCCCCAAAGTTTAAGCAGGTGCTGAAGTGGTTTGCTGATGGGGTACATTTCTGAAATTGGGGCCTTCCAGGCTAAGACACGACTGTCATCAGGGCTCGGTGACTGGGCTCGTGCGAGTAGAAAGGAATATTTGGCCCTGGAAATCAGGAACTGTATCTATTCCCTGCGAGGGCAGGGAATTACAAGGAAGGGCTGCTATTCTTTTTTTTTAGGGCAGGCATAAACCCGAAACGATGGTTGGTTATGGCGTGCCGTGCACTGTAATGCTTCACCTGCATCAGGATCCCTTTCCGTGGCAGTAATAGCTCAGATTTAAGGCTGAATCAGTGAAAATGCTGCTTTGTTTTGTCCTGACATCCTTTCTCATACCTCTGTGGTGTCTGAACCTCCCAGTGCTTCCTCAGGGGACCAATCTTCAGCAGTCTTCCTCTGGTTGAAGAGGGACCTTGCTCTAACCACGGAGAATGGTGTTAACCTATTTTAATATCAGTGACAAGGTGACGGCTTGCAATTGGCTCTAATTACATCCTCGTAGACTCGTCCCGGCATAAGAGGAGATCCTGCGATTCTGATTAAAATACGAAGCATGCGGACTTTCCACGGGAGGCTGAGTTTAGGTTTTAGAGCAGAGATGAGACCTTAGCCTGGGCGAAATGGCTGCTTCTGCTTTTGGGTAACAACCCTGTGAGCATTTGCAAAAGCGAGTGCCCCGAGCGAATTCTCAACTGGACTTTTTCTCTTGACACTTGGAATTTCTGCCCACACATTCAAGACTGCGCGTGGCATTTGGGACTGTATTTGTGGCCAGCTTGAGGGCTTTGGGGTTCTTTTTAATTATTGTTATGTAGTTATGGACTGGGGGCTTGCTGGATGGGAGCGAGAATGGGTTTGCTGTTTCTCCACCAGATTTTTGCATTGGGTTGGTTTTTATTAGGACATGTTTGGCTTTGATTTCAGATTTATATGTTGTTCTGTTCTATCAGGCTCCAATAGGCTTTTTCAATCCAGGCCCCCATATAAATGGGGAATTATGATTCTAACATTATGCCTAGTAGCAATAATAAAGAACTGGAGGTTTACATTCTTATGAGCTGCAAGCCCAAATTCTCTTTCATGGGACTGAACCTCTGCGTGGCCGCAGACCAGGGAGGATGCTCCATTCCAGGGGGTGGAAGGTCTGTGCCCACTCGACTAAGAGGGGTGCGGTCTGGACCAGATTTGGGTGAGGAACAGAACTGGGGGAAGGAGGGAGGAACAAGCCAGCCCCTAGCATACCACAAATGTGTTTTATATTGTAATATCAAACATTGGCTTATTCTGTGTTTTCTGTTAAAACAAGTCATAAAAGAACTACTTAAAGGGGACTCCATTCCTATATTTTATATATACCCACAGAGAACATGTGGAGCGCAGATAATGGTGACCAACCCCCCCCCGCCGCTTCGCTCCTTCTCCCCCCACCGCCCCATTCATCTCCGCGATCTAATAAGAAAAAGAACAGAGCTGGTGTTAACACAGGAGGGGTTGTTAATCTATTCGGAAACGGATTTTCGGGTCCAGGCATGCGATTTTTTTTTCTTCTTCTTCTTTTTTGGCTGAGAGGGGGAAAAGGAAGGGGATGTTCATCTCGCTTCTCGGGGCCGGAGCCCTCGGGCCGGTGTGGAGCGCGGTGGCAGGGATGGAGGTGGCCCTGCGGGGCAACCGGGGCTCGTTGCCCTCGGTGGAGCTGGTGGAGGTGCTCGGAGGAGGGCAGGAGGGGATGTTTAGCTTGGGGTGGGACGTAATTGATAGCAGGGAAGAGCTGTCACAATAGCAGGATAGGAAACCGGCTATCCGGGACAGACCCAGCTTTTAAAAGCCCCTAATCTGCCAGTCTATGTATTAAAGGGCTGATTTGAGGGGAGGACACGGGGGGAGGGGGGGGGGTTAAAGAGGAGGCCTGACTCCTGTTAGCTCCTTCTAATGAGGCAGTTGAATAGCATTTAAAAGGGCTCCTGGCCTGGCATGAAATCTCACAAAGGAACCTCCTTATTTTAATGCACGCAACTGACTTTGCTTTACAAACGCTTTTATAGTGTCCAGACACTTACAAATCGACCTTCAGTGATTCTTGAGTTAATACGAAGTCTTGGGAAACATTAATGCGCTATTAAAAAAAAAAAAAAAAAAAAGTCTCTCAATAGATCTTTCTAGTCTTACAAACACGCTCAGAGTTCTTGAGTACTCAACGCCGGGTATAAAAATGTAAAGTCGTTTAAGGCTATTAATGGGGGGGAGGGAACCGATCCTGCATTCCTTGCCCGAGCCTCTCATTTAAGCTATTAACCTCCCCCTTGTAGGTTTGGTTTTTTTCTTTTCCCCGAGTAAAGAGCAACGAATTTTTGGCTTCGAGCAAACATATTTAAACGTCGAAGAAGGGCTTGTGTGTCGGCAAGTTTATCTTCCCCCCCACCCCGTCGATATATGTCAGTTGGTTTAATAAAAAAAACCCCAAACAGCAAAAACAAACCCACCCTATTACCTCTCCCTACAGCCCTCAGCTCTCTAATTACAGAACAATGCGGGGAAAGAATTTTTGGGGTCCCATCCCACCGAGAGAAAAACTTGGAGGGGATGGGAGCGGTGACACGGGGTCTTGCCTGCAGGCGCATGGAAAATACCCCTTTCCCTGGAAAGAAATAATAATAAAAAAATAATAATCCGTGCAGCAGAAGGGAAACGGTTTAAATTGGCAAGCGAGATTAATGAGGGATGTAGAAAGAGCGAAGTAAATCGTAGCGGAATAGCTCAACACGGCAGGAAATGTGTGTGTGTAGTTGTGTAGTGTGGGTATGTATATAATACGTATAGCTTGTGCTGGTGTTGTGCGGGAGATGCTGGAGTCTGGGTTTGGGAGCTGTGGGTTTCCCGGGGGGGGTTGGCCCACAGGCACGGAAAGGGCCGGGGAAGGAGGAAAAGGACCGAGAAAGAGCTGCGGTGATGAGGATGGGGCCGAAGTCGGGGTGGGGGGCCCTTTTG
>NW_009648775.1:180447-195366 GCF_000708025.1 Charadrius vociferus | reverse complement strand
GGGTGCGGGGGGGGCAGCGAGAGGAGCCGGGAAAATAAACAATGCTCTGTTTTATCTCTTTGCTTTCCCCCCGCTTCAGTGAAATTCGCGGGAGGGGGGTGGGTGTGTGGATTTGAGCGTACGAACAGCTGCTTAAAATCTAATATAGACAAATGGACATCTTGTATAACATTAAGTTTTAGTAGGCAACTCATTTATTTTGAAGTGCTCTCGCGAATAGTTTGGCAAAGAGCTTTTTATTCTCCCTCCTGTTCCTGGAAAGTAGCTGGAGAGTTTGCCGGGCAGAACCGGGGTCGGGTGTTTGGGAAGGTTCTCTGTCCCTGAAGCTCTCGGGTCGCCCACCCCAGAGCTGCGGGTTGGGGACGGTTCCCCTTCACCCAGCAGAAAAACAAATAGGAATAACCCCCAAATAAAATTAGACGTACAGGAAGATGATGAGGATAAAACATCTATTTATTATTCGGGCAATGTAGGGCTTCTGTAAACAGCTTTAGTGAATATAACACTTGCAGCGTTTGAAATGCAAAGCTCTGGGGCATCCCCCTCTTTAGTCTTGTGCGATATTAAACCGAAAAAAAAAAAAAAAGAAAGAAAAAAAAAAGCGTGGCACAAAGGTATTTTTAGTTTGCTAAATCACTCAGTAAAAGCGGATTCCGCCGTGGGAAGCTGTCGGTGATGGAGCAGAGGGTGCTCCTGCCTCCGCGGCTGCCCGGGACGGACACACGGACCGTTCCGCGCCTTTCTCAGGGGAACGGAGAATAATAAATTCGGCTCCGTATTTTACAGGAATGGCGGAGCCAAGAGCACACAGGCTAAAAAGCAAACCTGTATCCAGCCAACCGTGGGGAAAGAGGCTCCAAATGAGAGGATTCGAGTTCGGGGTGGGTAGGAAAAAAAAAAAAAAAAAGCCAAACTAACTAGAAAATAAAGATTTTATTCGCGGAGGCGTGCGCCTGGGTGCTGTCGCCCACCGAGGGTGCCACTGTCTCTCCTCTCCGGGAGAAGGAGCTTATTCTGCCTTTCCCGAGCTGGCAGAGCCGCCGTCCTCCCCCAAAATCCCTCCCCGGAGCAGAGTCTCTGGGGCTGGATATGGGGGGAAAAAAGAGGGGAAAATTGCAATTATTTGAGAGCTCGTGAGGATACCAGGTCCCTCTGCTTGAGCTGTTACCCTCTCTTGTCTTCCACCTTTATTTGTAGGGACAAAAATCCCATAGTTTGCCTTCAATTTTTGTTTAATTCGTTATGTGTGCGTACCTATATATATTTTCTACTTCGTACTAAGACTACCTAGTGAATTCCTAGATGGGAAACAGCCCGGTCTCCGAGATAAAGTTTTCTGCCTGCTCAGGGGTTTGTTTATCGTTTTCCATCCTGCAGAAACCACTTTCTTCAGCCTCCCGTTGCGGCGGCAGCGAGCGAACACCCCTCTGGGCTTCACCGTTCGGGGAAAGATGCAATCCGGGGGTTAAAATACGGGTGTTTTTAGGCTGGGATGCTGATAAATTTTTTTTTTTTTTTTAAATACAGATTTGCCCCATTTAAAAAAAAAGTTTTGCCCCATTTAGGAGGGGAAAAGAAGTGTAGAAACGCGCAGAGTGATTAGAAAACGCGGTTTTGGAGCAAAGAAGGGGCAAACAGAGCGGCGGGAGCTTTGGGGAAGGTATTAAATCCGCGTTGTCTGTAAGTGCACGGGGCTGTTAAAACGTCCTTGCGGTGAGATGAGAACGAAAGGCAAGCGGAGCTCCGGGCGCGGGAGAAGCGGGCCGCCGCCGCGCTCTCCGGGCCGCGCAGACCCGCGGAGCGGCCGGGCCGGGGGCTGGGGGTGATTTATTGTCTGTTTGTTTTGAGATCGTTCCCCTCTCCCCCTCAAAAAAACTCCAGAAACCAAACCATTGATCTCCCTGAAAGGCGAAAAAACCAAAAAAACCTAAACCCACCCCTGCTCTGCTGAGAAGGTTTGCGAGCAGAGAGGAGCCGGCGCCGGCGGATGGTGCGCACGGGGAGCTCCGCACCCGCGCAGGGATGGAGTGGGTGTTTTCTCTTGCTGCTCAGAGCCGGGGAATATAAATTTTTACGCCCAAAACCTTGGCTCGGCGGGGGAGGAACCCGCTGGCTCCTCTCCCTTTAGGTCCCGACTTAATGAAACTTCACCGCTTAAGGAAGCGGCGGAGCCCGCCCGAGCACCAAAGGTGGCTGGACGTGTCTGTTAGCCCTCAATTAGAACTTCATTAATATTTTGTGCTCGTGGTCAGCAGCGCGTCCGCGGAGCAGGAGATCGCCCTGCCTGCGCGCCGGGCAGCGGAGGCAAAGCGCGCAGCTATTGCCAGGTATTATCGTTAATTCTTCTTATTTATGATATCCTCTGGTCCTCGCTCCTCTCCGCGCATCCCAGCTCGCTCCCCAGCGCCGGGAACCGCACCAGCCCCGAGGTGTTAACGAGGGGACTAAAGGGCGAGGTTGGGGCCGCGGAGCGGGCGCGGAGCCCCGCGGAGGGGAGCGGAGAGGGGCGGCCGGGCCCGCACCACCGGTAGTGCTGGAGGAAACGCTTTGGGTTTCTTTACGGGCTCATTTTCTCAGAGGAGGATTTTACTGCATGCGTAAAGAATTTTGAAAAGCGGTGGTAAATATTTTCTCTTCTGGCAAGTTATTTATTGGCATGAAGAGAGGATTTTTTTTTATTATTATTTTTTTTTCCCCTCCTCTTTATAAAGCTACATGTGGTGACCATATAGGATCAGAAATAATGTGGCCTTTCTGGTTTTGAAGAACTGCTAATGTCATTAAAGGTCTTCCTAACACGCCAGCTAGGAGTTCAAAAAGCCTCGCCTTTTATCCTGGGCATATATTTGGTTGTTTATAAAGTGCAGACTTCCTTATGCTTCAAGTGCATCAGGAGGATTTCTTAACTCTGTAGAAGGATCTGTTTTCAACTATATTCTTCTTTGGAAATTGGACTGTTTAACTAGTGTCTTTCACACTTCTTTTCTGGCTGCTATTTTTATACATTCAACCACAGAAGAGGTTCCCGCACACAGAAGCAAACAAAGAATTTTTCTCTCTGCTCCGTATTACAGCAAAATATCTGCGCCGGCCACTAATTGTCCATTAGTGCTAATAAGTGGCTAAAACAATATTAGGAGATAACCCGAGCAACCTGTCTTCTTTATTTTAATTTGACTTAGTGAAGTCGGGAAGGTTTTGACGAAGACCTGACTAGACGTGTCCAGGGAATCTGTGTACTAAACTTTTGGACTGTTGATTTTGAGGGTCACTTATCTAAGCTAAGTTCAAAGTGTCACCTGCTTTAATCCCTTTTCTGTCATGCTCGGAGAGACTCCACACAGCACCACAGTCCGCTTCTCAGAGCGCCTGGAAAAAAAACCCCAACCTTCCGTCTCGATCCCCCCCCCATTTTCCCTCTCAAATACATTAGGAATTTCGCCCCTCGATTCTAGAGACTCTTAGGAAAAACTCATTTGAATTCAATTATTAATATTTTCCGGGCATGTTCTTTTAGTGTGCCATTTGTAATATATTAGGATGAATTATATGTGTTTTTTTTTAAAAAAAAAAAAAAAAAAAAAAAAAAAAAAAAAAAAAAAAAAAAAAAAAAAAAAAAAAAAAAAGAAAGGGGGGGAGAAAAAAACCCGGAGAAAGAAGGCCTTTTCTATTAAATAGAAACAAGATGTTCAAATATAGAATGTACGAATTTGAAATCTGGTGTTTTCCACTCTTGGATGCTGATGGTGTTAAAAAAAAAAATCTACTTCGCTGCTTCTGCAATTTAAATCCTTACGTAGAAACATAAATTACCCACCGGGATATTATTTTTAATTAAAATTCTCTTTCCTGAAGGAGTTGTTTTTAACTTCTCTTTGGTTTTCCTGAAGACTTTTCTTTTCCCTCCGATTTAACATTTTCATTAATTGGGGGATTCTTAAGCCGTGTCTTGTAAGCGGGGTGATGTTTTTGAAACTTTGACAGAAAACAGTCCACTTGTTTTGTTTTGTTTTGGGTGAATGGTTTTGGTGAAAATGCATAGTTTTAAAACAACTCAGAGGGAGTGGAAAACTTAGAGCTCTTCAGACATGTCAATGAACACTGTTCCTGCACACACCAAAAAATGCCATGTTTTTTCAATGAGCTCTTGAATGTCAAGCTCCGCACTAAGGCTTTGGAGGGGCAAACCTAAATTTATGCATCTCCAGCTGCTTTTAGGCACCTAAATAGAAACGGAGCCGTCCTCAGAAGTGCTGAACCCTCACAAATCTGGGTGAAGACAAGGAGGACAGCTCTGGTTCATCGCCCCTAAAATCTCGTCCCTTTACTCTCGCTGCCCACATGTGACTTCAGGCACTTGGACCGGCTGTTGAGTTCAGCTGCCTTTATCGTTTCCTCTTAGACAAGATCTGGAGAAGCAAGGAAAAGTACTTCTGTATTCAGCGAAGTAAGGGACTTGAAGCACTTGGTGAACTTCAAAAGGTTTAAGAGCCGTAGGGCAACACACCTGCTTTATGTTAGATGTATGGATGGTCTGAGAGGAACCACCTCGGCCACACAGCCCTGCATTCCTGGGCAATCCCATAACGGGCCCCAGAAGGGTTCCCAGAGCATCCACACCACAAAACACCTCCCACTGCCCAGGAACACACGCTTGGGGGCTGGTGGGAGAGACCAACCGGCTGTCAAGCGATAGAGGACCCCAGGACCGGAGCAGGGGACCTCAAAGGCTCACATGTCACTACCCAATCTCAGGCTCGGCCATTTTGAACACACATGGGTTTTTCTGTGTTTTGGTTCAGTGTTTTGTCTGACAGAATTTCCCCCTCCTGTTGTTTCAAGCTGAAGAGGCCACAGGAGTTGGGGTGGGGGAACAACATTTTTTGGTAAAAAATGAAGAGAAAGTGAGAAAAATTGGTTTCTTTGTGCTCAGTGGGAAATTCTTTTGGGAAGGTAAAGAGGGTTTTTTCTGTTACTTGAAGCTGGCAAGTATCACGGCAACATATGTAATGGTTTCTCCTGGGTATTTCTAGGTTTTGGTGGCTTCTTTAGAAATACTGGAATTCTGGCACAACAGCGGAAGCTCTGCTGACCCGTCCGTCCTCCTCTCCTTTTGGTGACTGCTGTCGCCAAACATGTGTTCCATGTCCCAACAGATAAGGAAGGCAAATGGGAATTGAGGGCACAGACAGGATTATTGGGGCAGGTACATCTGCTAATATGTCTTAGTGGTTTCATTGACTTTTTTTCCCCCCTTTTCCTGTAATTTCTGAATCAATCATTCTGCTATCAGCTAGCTCTAGAGATGGATGAGTAACACTAGTGAGATAAAAGAGTCAAGACTCCCTTTCCTGTGATTTGGCTGCTTTTTGTTAACAGTGCTCTGAGTGCCATTATTTCCCATAAAAGACATCTGGAAAATCATCGGCGTGTGGTGGAGAAAGTGGCTCTTCTCTGCTTTGTACTCCCCTTTGATCCAACATGGAGCACAATTCACTGCCTCTTGAGATCAATAGCTCCCATCCTGGGACATTTTTCATTCCTGTATGCTGCGGGTGATTGGAACCACTTTAAGAAAATAGGAATGTCAACTCCTTTTTGTCTTAGAACATGTTTATTTATGAATTTGTGACAGCGAGGCCAATGCCAGGAAGGGAATGGCATGGTCCAGCTGGATATCCCCACTGAGTTTGGTTGGCTTCACCTTTGTAACACCCGACTAAAGATTTGCAAAAGTATGGGTGGCCATGGCCGTGTTGGACAACTTCATGGTAATCAAAGCAGAGACCTCCAGAGCCAAAAGCGTCAACTGCTGTAATTTGAGTTTAAGCTGCTTACCTGGAGTAGCGATGGGTTCAAAGCCTCTTTGGACTGGATGCAAAGAGGGGGACCGGAATGGGAAGAGTTTTGTGTGCGCTCGGGTGTTGGGTCTTTTAAACCCAACGGTAGACAACCTGTGGTTCTGGAGCTGCGTGCAGCTCTCTGGTGCTTCAGATGCGGGCCCTGCACCAGGACTTTGTCATGGTGGGCTGAGGCTATCACTGATAAACCTGATCTGGGCAGGAGTTAGGGCTGAAGGGGCTGACGTTAGAACTGGTCTCACGTTCAGCAGAGCCTCGTTCAAGGATGGATCCCTGGGATCTCAATCACCATGTCCCGCCAGTGACCCACTCCCAGAGGTTTTCCCCGTCCCTGTTCTTTGATTCCTCTATAAAGAACCACCTTGGCTGGGTGAGAATGACCCTGTTATGCCTTTTCTTAAGAAAGCAGCTCTCGGAGATGCGAGAAGGCCTGACAGCACTGAACAGGAACTTGTGCCCTATATATTCAATGAATGGCTCGGTCGGATGGACTTTGAGATGTTTGTGTGCTCAGTGCCTCTGCTTTCCAGCACTAAATCCTGTAGTATTCGACCTGAAAGGTCCTGCTAATATGGGTAGGATCAAGCACAGGCCTATAAAGAGCAAGGGAGGTCATTATTTTCACAGGAACTGAAAGTCGGACCCTAAATCTTCAGAAGAGAGCGGTGCCTAGAAACCAGCTGTCTAATATATCTGCTGTGCTGAACTGGTAGCTGGGAGGGGAGAATAAAAATGTGTTTTGCAGTATAATATTGCTTTGTGCCTCCAAAAAAGGCTTCTAATTTTATGTTTTAAAGGCAAACATTACAGCTAATTGAAGAGCAGAGAGGAAAAATGGATCTCCTTTTCTAAGCGCCAATAAGACTGGGTTCTGGGCCAGTGGTTCTGTGAGAGGTCTCCATTTACTACCTGTCCTAAACCTCAGGTATTTTAGAAGGAAAATGCCTGCCATATATTAAAGAGAAAAGTCATTAAATGGATGTCAAAAAAAAAAAAAAAAAAAAGAGGAGGACAGAGAAAACCCATATGACTGAATTTATAGCTTGCTTAAGAAGCACAAGGTAGCACTGAGAAAACATGAATGAGAACGAGGGGGCATCCACACGATGGAAAAGGCATTTACCACTTGCTGCCTTCTCAGCGGTGACCTCGGAAGAGGTCCCCCGGGCTGGCAATGTCCCTGTCCCATCCCTACAACCCGGACCCTCCTCCTGCCTTTCCCCCCTCGCCCCCCCAGCCTCCCCCTTCGAAGAGAATAACCCTCCTCTGCCTCACCGGGAGTTGGATTAGGCCCCGTGCCCAGAACGTCGCTGGTTTTTTATTGCTACCCTGAATGCGCCCATTTGCCTCTGGAGGAAACGGGGCTGAGCTGGAGCAGCCCTGAGCCAGCAGGAAATTCAAGGCTTTGTGGGCATCCAGGCAGGAGCCAAGTCAAATGAGCAAGAGGCAAAAGCCGAACGCTCTCGGGGAGAGCGGATTCGGAGCCGGAGGCGCTCGGCTTTGGGTAGGAGGGATGCGGGAAGAGGCCGCTGCGGGATTTTAGCCGTGGTCTTGATGGAAGAAGGGGTGTGCAAAGCGTTTGGCGTCGCACCGGTGACCCGTCCAAGGGCTGTGGGTAGCTTAGGAGATCTGTCTGCAGGGAAGAAGGTTGTCCTACTCACCCAGGCTGGCCTTGTCCCAGAAGTACGGGCAGAGTCAGGAGCGACAGGGTTCCCTCTAATGCTGGGAGTGGGAGTAAGCGGTGGTGGGCAGGAGGCAGGCAGAGACTGCAGGTTTGGCATTGCTGTGAGCTCCTCTTGAACTTTAGGCTCTCTTTTTCGGCATCCAGGGCCTTGCTGGGATCCCACTGGAGGGTCTCAGTGAGGCTGGAGAAGCAGGAACAACCTCCTTTTCACCCCAGGCTCTTAGAAAATACTGATTTCTCTTAAAAAACAAACCCCAAACTTGAGTAAAAGGAAAGAATAGGAATTCTATCCTAGAGGGCATCTGTCTTTCCCAGCCCATCTCACTCCTGTCTCCGGTTTCAGCATGAGATGCTGCAGTCCTTCCTCAGGACCAGGCCCAGAGTTGGGCTGAACCGTGACACGGGGTGATGATTCTTCCCAGTTCTGCACACGCTGCCTCGCGGGGACCCCCAGACTTGGTTTTACAGCAGATTCCGTGCGGTGCTGCTGCTCCTTATGTCCACCTCCCTGCAGGCCGGTATACAAATCACCACAAGCTTTGTGTTTTAGGTGAAGAGAAATTAGAAGATACCACTGTGGAGGAGTGACGGCCCTTCTGTACTGAGGGTCGCAACGGTTTGATGAAATATGGTTTGCTGGGCTTTTTTTTTTTTCCTGTTAGCTTTGTGCCTGGTTCGATGTCCTGGCTCAGTTCCAGCATCCGCCCGCCGCTGGGGAGAGGGGTGTGCTCATCCCTGCCTCTCTTCACCTCCATCTCCTCGGCTGCTGATGGCTCCTGCATCCCGTGCGGCACAGCTAGCGGGGTCTGGCTGTGGGGGGGGGAGCAGGTTCAGCTGGCTGAGCCGATGGCAGATTAACCCTGTTAAAATATAGCAAAGGAATTGGATTTTGTGTCAGATGAGGTACTGAGCTGACCGCGTTACAGCGGCGTCTCACGGGGTCCTGATCCTCTCTCTGCCTTTGTGTGTGGCTTTGTTGTATGATCAAGCCAAACGAGGCTGTTGCCGGTACCGTGTTGCCAAAGGGCTGGGAAGAGGAAAGTGGGAGATGGGATCAGTGCCAATCCTGCTCTGGACTTGACGGGTTAGGAAAAGAGCTTGGGAGAAAGCAGAGCTGTTTTCTTCTCCGCTACTGGTAGGCCCGGTGGCCTTGGGCACCTCACCTAATCTCCCTGTGCCTGCCTTGTCCCCGTCCTGCTGCCTCACGACCTCCGGAGAGGCAGGACCAGCCTCTCCCCGTGTGTTTGTAGGATGCTTCACACGGTGGTGTCTGTCACGGTGTGGCCTCTGGACTCTATCACAGCCCTACTACTATTAATAATCCAGAGGATTAGGAAGATAAGCCAGTTACAGCAAGACTCGGGCTTGTCAGTGCTGTCCACTGACTTGCGGTATCTTATAGGTGGGGGAAACTGCTCTGGTCTGTTTATTTACAGTCTATAACTTTGCAAATGGTATAATAGTTGCTCAGGTTTGATTTCTTTGCAACCCCCTCAGCGTAGGAGATGTCTGTGCTGACAGAATTATCTTTTTCTTTTCTTTTCTTTTTTTTTTTTTTCTTCCTCCCCCTTCTCTACAATGGTGCCTTTAACGCGAGCTGGGCTTTAATTGGTAGCTCAGATGGATCCCTCCCCCTCAGCTTGGGGGAGATGCCTGACAAGTAGCATAGAAATAATATACGGGCAGACTGAATACATGTATTTCAGCTACGAAGCACGGTATGTCGTGTATTTAATATATATTTCATCCCAAAGCAGCACAATTATTTTATTTATACATAGGTGAAGCATAATAAAACTCTGCCCTTTCCCGGAGGCTGAGCTGCCTTATTTCAGCTAAAGGCAGCGGTTGCTCTGCAGTTTGGGTGTCCCACACACCAGTGCTGTGGGTCCCACAGTCATTCAGGTGTGGGTCCCAGCTGGGCTCGGCTCCGGCCAGGCTGCCCAGTCATCCCTTGCAAGTGGGGGGGCTGCGGGCTCCTCCAGCTTCGCCTGGGGATGCTGGTGGCTTTGCCACGTAGGCGGGCTGTAGGACTCCCTGGGGTCACAGCAGGGTGAGAGTTGTTTATCCCATGGTGGAGGATCTGATGGGAGCCGGGGTGTAGGGACAACCCTGTGCTGACTGATCTCCCTCTAGGGGCACTTTTCCTTTTTTCATGTGCTACTAAGTGGATTTTGTCCCCTGGCTGATACAAGAGGTGTTGTGTTTTTTTTCCCCCCGTATGAAGAGTCACGGTCTTCCTTTTGCAGATGGGGAAAACGAGACACAGAAAAGCAGAGGAGAGGGATGGGGGTTTTGAGAGCCAGCCCGTTGCTCTGTCCCCTGGGCTGAGCGGTCCATGTCCCTGTGCACCACCAAAGTGAAGTGGTAGCACAGGGCTGATGCTCATACAGGCACAGATCAGCTCCTGGTCCTTCCTGCTACACAGGTAGAGTGTCCCAGGGATGAGGTTTGAATAAAGTCAAGCAGAGAGCTGTTGTCCTCAAGAATCCAAGGATTTAAGCCATCATCCAGTTCCTTCCAGCTTCAGGACCTGACTTAGCCCTCCCCAGCAGCCAAATTGTAACTCAGTCACACATCTCTGTTTCTTTTCTCTTTCCCGCTCTTGCATTTTAGGGCAAGGGGGATTTAGGAGAGATGCTGTGTGTGTGGAAGAAGGGATGAGGTGTATGCAATGAGGTATATACGTATGACAGTTATTACTTGGGAGCAGCACAGCTAGACTGGGCTTGAGGCTTTTCAGTGCTGGAGAACAAACTAAACTTGCCCGTCGCACCCGAGAGACTGAGGCCGGGCTGTCCGTGCCGTGGGGAGGGAGAGGAGAAGGATCTGGCAAGGAGTCCCACCTGGGCTTGGCTCACCGCTGCTGCTGGAGGACTTCTTCTGCTGGAGGGGTGGGTTTCAGCATGGTGTGGCAGGTCTTTGCCCTCTGCAGCAGCCAGCCTGGCTCCCCAGGGCTCTGGCACAGATGACAGCTCTTTGATTGCATGGCAGTCTGCTGCCAAGGCATCTGCTAAATTGCGCGTGCCGAGAGCCAGCCCTCTGCTTCGCACTTGACGCTGATGTTTCTGCACCCTCTCCCCATCCTTTGCTCATTAGTCCGAGAACGCTCTTTGCCCCACCGGTGAGAGCTCAGCTCTCAGTGCTGCTGTGGCTTTCCCAACCGCTGCAGTCATGCTGCGTAAGATGTTGGAGTCGTTCTTGGAGAACATCTTGATTTGCGGTTCCTCCCTAATAGGCAGAAAGACTACAGTCAACATGGGCAATGGTGGACCAGCCCTCCTGCGGTGTGCCTCCCCTCTCCCTAGTGACCTCCTCTGCAGTAGGAGATCCAAAAAGTGTGTTTGGAAAGGGCAAATGAGTAGTGAAATGGATGAAACTTGGTTGCCAAACATATTCTCGGAGGGGCATTTGCTGGTGTCTAGTCCAGTGAACTCCTTGCTGCAAGTGTAGCTTTTCTAAGGATGCTCTCCTTTTGTAATGATGCTCTCACTGATTCTCTGATGTCCAATGTTGTGGCTGAAGTCATACAGTGTCCTCAGTGTGGGCACTGACTTTTGCCTCTTCCATGTTGCACGGGAACTTCATTTCTATAAGAGAAACAACAGGTTGCTAAATATGGTGGAAATAGGACCAATCAATGAAAAACTATGAATGGAGGCAAGAGAGACAAATGAACTAACAGGGGCAGGTACATACATGCAGAGCTCATCTCCTTTCCTTAGGGAAACAGGCCAAACACCGGAGTCTTGTCCTACAGAGGATCACACCAGGCTGGAGTCCTTGGCAATGACCCCAGGTCTTATGACCTGTAGCACTGGATGCTGTGACGCTAAGCACATCCCTAAAAGAGGGGGCTTTTCACCCACAAAATAGATCCAAGAAGGCTTTATTTAGCTCCTTATTCTGAAAGTTTGCCCCAGGGTGGAGCCCATCACCACAGCTTTGGAAGAGCCGCAAGCGCCTGCTCCGCTCACGGCCGGCAAGGATGGGGAGCGCTGCCCAAGCCGTGTCCACTCACCACTCTGCCTGCTGGTTTGAGGTGCTGGTGGAGTCTCCAGAGGGTAGGAGTGGGGCTCCGCTCAATTTCTGGACCCAGATTTTAGGGATGCCCCTTTGTTGGTGTCTCCCCAGACTTGACTCCTTTTCACCCATGGACTCAGCCTCTCCTTCCATTTTCCCCAGTGTCTCCAGGCTCTCGCTGCTCTCCTCTTTGGTAACGCTGGCACAAGTTAATAAATCATCTCTGGGCTTCCCTGGTGCAGTACACGCTCGCCAACTCCCAGCCTGACCCCTCCTGCAGCTGGCTGATGCTGCAGCATGCAGGTACCGTGGCTGGGAGAAGTAGTCCCCGTGCTGGGAGCCATGTGTAGGACTCTTGTGACAAGAGCAGTGTTTACAGGGGGGGGGCATTGGGGTTTTCAAGCTGGGATTTGAGAATGTTCCCCCCACCCTGTTCCTCCTGAGTAGTTGGTCAGAAATGTTTATCAAGGGCTAAAAAGGAAACCTGTGTGTCTAATACCCCAGACCAGAAAGCCAGAAAAAATCTCCCTGAAACCACAGGGTGAGCCTGGCAGATTTGCAGCGCTAATTTACTGGTGCCTTAAACAAATAGAGGCAGATTTGCACTCCTACCTTCTTCCTCTGCCATCCCACGCCGTGCTCCGGAGGGCAGCCGGGGCGGAAGCCACCTTTGCCATCGGATCACCGGTCCGATGTGGTGGGGCTGTGTTCCTGGATGGTCTTTTGGATGGGTGTTGTAAGGTAGCAGTGATTTCTGGGGACTACTCTTTCCTTCCCCTCCCTCTGAAGGAAAAAGGGGACTGAAGACGTAGTCTCCTCATCAAGCTGCTGAGTTAATTGTCCACGTCCACGCTCTGAGCCCGCGGTCGATGCGGGGGAACGCCGCTTAACTCTGACCCCATTTCCTTTCTGGTGACGTTAATTCGCTTGACCTTGTGTTTGCTGATCTCGCGTTCCCTTGCAGCTGACAGGCGGGTGTGAAGGAGGCAGGCAGGCAGGAGGCTTGGGAAAGGCACGGGGCACGTGGTCCCACCATCCCGCTGCTTCTACTGAGCGCGCAGGAGACAAGCGCTGGGCTGCGGAGCGGGAGCAGCAACTTGGTGATCCGCGCCGAGGGATCCATCCTTCAGATTTGAATTTCAAAACGGGAATCCCCATCCCAGGTTCCCCTTTGCGGAGCTGAAGGGATGCATCCCGCGCTGGGACACTGAGTCTCCTGGGAATTCGCTCTTAATCTCACCGGGGTCAGACTCTCCTCATGGGCAGAGGCGATTTGCTGCTGTTGGGTAGTCAGGAGCAGCTTAATGCTTAACTCAAGTTTATGTTGATGCAGCTGAAAACTTCCTCATCAGAGGTCTCTCTGCCTCTTTAGGATCATAAAACACGGCTCCTCTTGTTTCCTTGGACCTCATTTTCCCATCTGCTGCCCCTCTTCCGTATGATGCAAAGATGAGCGTGTAGAGGATGAGGAGAGGCTCAGCTACCTAAATATGCGGTGCAGGGGGGATGAATAGGTCAGGTCAGTGGCCAACCTTGAGCTGCTCATCAGGCAGTGGCAGGTAGGCTCTGTGGTGGTCAAAACTTCTGCCAGATGTCTTGAGTCTGCTGGTGGGAAGGGATGCTGCGGCTTTGTCAGTTGTGCCAGTCAAACAGGGACTGTTTTCCCTTGGAAAACTAGCAAGACTTGTGGACGCAACTCCATTGGTATGGATGGACATGTTATATCTCACAGGGTGCTGTAGGAATGGATCAGTTCTGGAGCTGGAGCAGAGAGCAGCATTGCCATTGACTCCCGTGGGAAGAGTCGACACTGTTAGAGAGGGTCCAGAGGAGGCCACAGAAATGATCAGAAGGTGGGACAGGCTGAGAGAATTGGGGTTGTTCAGCCTGGAGAAGAGAAGGCTCCGGGGAGACCTTATTTCAGCCTTTCAGTAGTTAGAGGGGGCCTACAGGATGGGGACAAACTTTTTAGCAGGGTCTGTTGCGACAGGACAAGGGCTAATGGCTTTAAATTAAAAGAGGGGATAGACCAGATGTAAGGAAGAAGGTTTTTACAATGAGGGTGATGAGACACTGGCCCAGGTTGCCCAGAGAGGTGGTGGATGCCCCATCCCTGGAAACATTCAAGGTCAGGTTGGATGGGGCTCTGAGCAACCTTGGTCTAGTTGAAGATGTTCCTGCTCATTGCAGGGAGTCCATTGCATTGGACTAGGTGGCCTTTAAAGGTCCATTCCAACCTAAACTACCCTATTCTATGATCCTATGGCAGCCGACGGTATCTTGGGAAGCTCTCCTGCATGTGTGGGTCAGCACTGACCTCTGCGAGAAGGTGACTTTGATGCCTGGGCTTAAGATGCCTTTCTACCTCCGAGTTACTTGTCTTTGCAAGAATTACAGGTGTGTGCCCAGATTATGTCAGCAGCCCACTGTAGTCTCCTCGAAACCCAAACAGAAATGAGTCTTTGATCTGAGGACAAAAAATTGGACTTTCCAGCAGAAAAGAAGGAGTATCTTTGTTGTCCCTTTGTCTTTTCCTTCATTTCTTTTCTTTTCTTGTCTCTTGAGATACAGCCCTTTCCTCCCTGGAAGGTGCCGTCACTGAGCTCGCTTTCTCAATTCCGAATCTCAAGAATGTGATAAACCTTAGCTGATTTTTCCAAACGGCTTGAACTGGTGTGTCAGGGCCATCTGCTCTCCAGGTCATTATAAGAATTTGCACCGTAAAGCTTTGCCATGTGTTCTCTGCAGATTACATACACCTTTGGCTGTGCTCTTGTTGTTAGCTGCTCATTATTGGTTGGTTTGAAAAGCTTTTCTTATAAATGCCCTGTGTCCTAACCACACGTGTTGTATCAGTGTTTTTATAATGACCCATTTGGAATTATTTAGCCAGGGAACCTTGCAGTTTTTCCTTTCAATGTGTCCTTATAAGATGCCCAACTTCTACAGTTAGTCTATGAATGTACCCACACTATTAGATCCACTTGTTTATAATAGCAACCAAATGTCTTCAAATATTCAAGCCTCCTTTTATTTTTTACAGCACTGGCAATAAGCCTTTACATGTTAACTCTTGGCCTCTCTGGGTAACCTCTTATTTAAAAGCAACTTAATTGACTTTACCAGGCCTGGGCTATTTTTCATTTCTTCCTAGAGGACTCATTACTGGAGATGGATGTTTATAAACTGGATCTGGATCCTTCTCTCTCTCTCTCTCTCACACACACATACACACACACAGAGAAAACCCTATTTTACCCCTTCCTGCCTGTTTACATTAGTAGGCCATAATCATATTCATGGCTTCGCATAGTTTGGCTAAGATTTTTGTAGCGGTGACCCAGTGTAAAA
>NW_009648775.1:174467-180399 GCF_000708025.1 Charadrius vociferus | reverse complement strand
AAAAATGTTAAAAACCTCAGGTTTTTAGGGATTTGTATGTCAATGACATGGTGAGGATTAGAATAGAGGTTTGATTCTTTGAAACAGATTGGCTTTATACTGTTTGGTTGTGGGGGTTTTTTGGTGTGTGATGTAAAACAGGTGTAACGCAATGGTAAACTGGGTGCAGTGTCGGGTTTTCTTCTTCTTTGCCTTTTGGAAGGGCTGGTATCATTAATATTTAGGAAAAAGAAGCGAGACAGCTTGGAAGCAGATTTTAATTGAGCTGCAGTCCCTGGCAGAACAGATCCTCAAAAGTTAAGTGTCCAATAACCTGTAAAAGCTTAAGGCGTGAGGACTTTGTCGCGGCAAACCTGCCTGCCTCTGTCAGCAGAACACACACCGAAATCCTCAGCCTCTGAGTGTATAACGCGTCAGACCCTCAGCCCATCCTACGTTGCTGTAGGTTTCCTGGTGCCGCTGGATCCAGCCCGATTTCCAGCAGTGGAACATCTGGTACTTTGTGCCTACGTCCCTGGTTCAGTTTAAATCCACAGCTTTGTTCTGACAGAGGGGCTCCGAACACCCGCTACATTTGTTCGGTATCTAAGTTGTGCTAGCACGTGTGTAACTGGTTGGAAAGCCCCCGTTGCTCCTCGCTTTGCATCCATCTATACCTCCTGAAACGGCTATCGGAGGGGAGAGAGATATAAACACCTATTAGGCCGTATCGTTCATCCCCCTTTTTCCCTGTTTCCGCTTTGTACCTGATCGATTCACTTCTTGTTCATGAGCTTCTGCCTCATTTTAAGTCTCCGGTCAGTGGAGAACTGCAACCCCTTCCACCCTTCTCAGGCCAGCAGTGCTCGTGGGGAGGGTTTTCCTGCTTTTTCATCTCAAATTTCTATCTTCTCATCTTTGCTGAGCTGCTTACCACCTCTCTCTTGTTCATCCCGCAGGAAGGAGCAGCGGGACCACGTGCTCGGTCCCCTCCAGCGCCCTGTCACCCCTCTGGGGGATGAGCCGAGAGGTGGGCACCAGTGCTGGGAACCAAGATATTCCATGAGGAGGAGAGCCAAGTGCTTTTCCTCTGAGTTGTGTCATCTTTACGCTCATCCTCACAGACCCCTCGTGGTTGGGGAGTGTTATTTTCCAATGGTCCACAAGATGCCCTTGACACAGCTGAGAGGTAAAGGTGGGCGGTCCAGACATACCCTCTGGGGTCTGGTACCTCCTGTGTCACTGTCACAAACTAGAAGTGATCCAGCTGTAACAGAGCCATCTGATGATACGTGGCAGAAGCCCGGAGAACCCCAAAAGGTACGGAGGGGCTCCTCCTCATTAGCTGTGTGTAGCAGCTGATGATTCCTGCCCTCAAAACTGAGGGTCCTTTCTGCCCTTTTCAGTGTGAGCATCTCTTTTTGTTCTTCTTAAACTTTCTCTGGGTTTTGGGGTTTTTTTTCGTTGTTTTTTTTTTCTTTCTTTCTTTTTTGGCGATTGCCCAGCAATAGGGTGCACGTCCCTCGTACCCCACCTCGGTGTGTGAGCAGAGCTCCTGCTGCGGTACCTGCCCTCCCGGCGCTCCCTACTGCAAACTTCAGGCTAACCTTCTGCCCCGTGCTCTCTCTGGGACCAATAATTCATTTTTACTGGATTTGGGATAAAACCACAATTAAAGGATCTGGATTTTGAATAATCCTCCAGCCACCTTTCCGTGAATTTAATCCCCACAAATAATTTTGTGCTTTCTCTTTCCTTTCTTTCTGCTCTTCTCTGTCCTCTTCCCCCCTTTTTAATCCTGTCTTGCCTTTCATGAGTTCCCTTAACCTGGGTAGCATCTGCCAATTTTATTAATGGGCTGTGTAATCCATTTACAGGGTCATTAATGAAAATATTAAATAAGGCCAGACCTAACAAAAGATCCTTGGAGTACTCTGCAAGATACCTCCCACAAGTGTAATACTTGGCTTACTGCCTTTCTGGCAGGTTTGAATCCACAAAGCAATGTTCATATTATTATTATTATTGTTATTATTATTGGCACTAGGCGATAACTAGAAATCCAAGCCAAACCCCGGGTTTTGTGGTGATAGGCATGGTGCACATATGCTCTGATTATTTATTAGCAAACAGCAGAGTCCCAGTGTGATGGGGGTCCCAGTTTTGGCCAAGAGCTACATGAAGAAGAGACAGTTACCGGTCCCGGGGTGGCTACAGTATGAAAAGAACGACCTAAATGAAGGATGGGAAGGGTGACAGCGAGATCAAGGGCACTGCCAAAGGCTTTGCCCTCTGACAGTAGCCATGCAAGAGTCCACGCTGCCTCTCAGTCAGGTAGCACTCGTCTCCATCTGCTTGATTTTACCTTCCCCATTAAAGCGTGCGAGCGCTGGATACCTCACGACCGGCTTCCACTGCCCAAAATTCCTACTTTTGTGAAATTCAGTATCTTGGTGGGGAAAAAAACCCAACCAACCAACCAACCAACCAAAATAGGAAAAGAAAATATATAAACTAGCCTGTGTCTTCTGGACTGCTACCGCTCGGCAGACAAGCTGAGCGCCTGAAATAAAACATGAGCAGAGGGGTTTCGGCTGAACACTTTGCATCAGGGCTCGTTTCTGCCGCCCTGTTACTCGGATTGATATTGGATTTGAAGATTTCTGGGTGGATCTCCAGCTGCCATTCGAACGAAGGGGCTGAGGAGGTGAGCGCAGCGTACAGTAGATGGTAGCACAAAGCCATAGGTAATCTGGAGAGAGAGCAGAATATAGCAAAATACTCGATGAAAAAGATCCTGGTGGGGGATTTTCTGCAAGAAAAGTATGAATTTCCAGAGCTACTTACAGCACTGGCGTACCCAGCTCCCACTCCAAATCCCACCTTTTCCGGTTTTTAAAAACTAAAGCTAATTAAGATAAATGCCTGTGTACGTGAAGTGTGTATCAGATGTGTAAAGAGGTATTTGTGCACGCACACCGCAGATGGTTATTTTCCTCCCAGCGCATATATTGAGTCTCCCGGATGCCGCAGGTTTAAGGCCTTCAGTTGCATTTTGGGAGACCTACCCTAGCGCGTGCGCCTGTGTATAAGATACTTTTATATAGTCTCCTTTCCAGGTGCGTTTTCCACAATGTGTGCGCGTATACCAGAACCCCTACGTGACTGTATAGGGCAAACAAAGTCTTTTTGTTACTTTGCAGCTCCGTCTGAGCAACTTTCGGGACTCCCAGCCTCGCAGCGCTCCTTGCAGACCCTTAAGGCCAGGCAAAAAACAAACAGAAAAGGTTAGGGGTTGGGGGGGGGGGAGGTTTCTATTGAAAAGAAGAAATTTCTGACCATGTTAGTTTTATTGGCCTGGAGGAACCCTATAGATTAACAACCAGCAACTCCCCCCCCCCCAACACACACACACACACATACACACTCTCTCCTTGCCTGCCACCCACCCCCACTCCAACCCGGAGACCTTAAACAATCCGGTAGAAGGTGTGACTTCAAACTTGGTGGTAGGGATAAAGAGAAAGGAAGCCGGAATGTAAGCACTTGTGTGATGTGATTATTCCCAGAAATGCCTCGACATCTCCCCGCTGTCCCGCCACGGCTGCCAGCGGTGCCGTGGAGCTCCGAGCTAAGGTGCTGACCGCCGACTGCCGAGACACTGTGATACCTTATCGAGGAGAGGCATTGGGTCCCCTCGTAGTTACAAGCGGAAATAGGGCCGGTAGCCAGCTGAGCCTGCTGCCAGGGCCACTGCGGCCTTGGCATCCATGAGACCTCTGCCGAGCCCCTGCCTGCCGCCAAGGTAAAGGGGGGCTCCCCCGGGCCCCCCCCGGCTGCCCCTGCCTGGGCTCCCCTGCGCTGGGCTGTAGGGCCACACCTGGGGTTGGCACCGATGGGGTTGGCCACGAGTGGGGTCAACTGTGATGGGGATGTGGGGGGGAAAGGCACGGGGATGCCATGGGTGGGGTTGGCCTGACACGCGTGGGGCGGACCCGATGGGGAGGACACGTGGTGGCTGGGGCAGGGGGGTGCGGAGGGTTTGGGGTGCGCTGGCTGGGGCTGGGGGGGTTTGGCAGTTGCCTCTGGCCTCGCCGCCCTCCCGGTGTCTGTACCCGGCAGAGGAGTTTGGGGCAGCTCTGGGGCTGCCTCTGCCTCTGTCAGGTTTTGGATGCGAATGTGCCTAAAGATGCTCTGATAGAACTTGCCTGGTCGCTTCCCAAATGCTTTATTATTCATTTATTCACCTGAAGTGATGCCCAGTTCTCCAGCTCTGATCCCATATGTCAGGGGAGAAAAACAATACGCTTATTCTCTTTTATATTTATTCTTTCTTTTTTTTTTTTTTTTATTTAAATGATTTCATTTACAGGGGAGGTGGAAGTGGGAGAGGGCTAATGTATAACAGGTGTTTTGATTTCATGTTACTCTTTGAAAAGCAAATCTCGCCATTTGGACCCCGTATTCACCCTTGGTGGGTGAAGAAAGTAATAATAGGAATTGTTTAGGAATTCATCAAAGAAAAACCCACCCCCTTTCCCCGCCTCCCCATTCCTGCGCCGTCGGTGGGATGCGGCACCCCCCGATTGTAGATGGCACAAAGCTTTGGGTGTTTTTTTTAATTATTATTATTATTATTTTTTGGGGGGTCCGTTTTGTTTTCTGAGCCGCTGTTTGGCGATGTGAGTTAGCAGCTGGTCACGGAGGGCGAAGGGGTGGCTTCCCCCCTCCCCCGGTGGCTGTGAGGGGACGGGGACGAGCAGGGAGACGCAGCCCCGGGAGGAGCGGCGGTGGCTCCGCGGGTGCGGAGGGCGGCTCTCCCGCGGGGAACGCGCAACCTCCGCGGGTGGCAAGGCTTGAAGGGCAGGCAGAACCGCGGCTCGGAGAGCCGGGGGATACCCGTGGGGGTTTGGAAAGCTGCTACCGAGCAGCCCCCGGCCCTTTCGGGGCTCTTTCCTACATCTCCGCCTTTGCCGCTGCTCATGTCCAAGAAGTAGCTCAACATAAATATATATATTTCTTTCCTATTTCCGCCTCCCTCCCACCTCGAAAATAATGAAAACCATGATTCATATAAACCACGGCCCGTTCCCTGTGTCAATCAAGGGGCACGAAATGCGGCTGGACCGGGCGAGCGGGTTCCGTGGTGCGCCTCCAGCCCCCAGGGAAAAAAACCCAACAACCAACAGGGACGAATAAATGTTATTCCCCCCCCATTTTAATAACTGTATTATCTGCCGGGAAAAGCGCGTTTCGATGATTCTCTTGTCGCCCGAGAGCTCGAAGGTGCCTCCCCGCCCGCTCACCAATTCGTACAAACCGAAAACGGTGGTAGGGCTGAGGTAAACGGTTCCACGGGGGGAAAAATAACGCCTTTGCCACTGGGGTGATTTGGAGTAAAACTCCGTGATTGGAGAATTAACATCGAGTTGGAAACGCGACGGTAACGAGTCCGTCACGCCGGGCTTTGGTTTAGGTTTAGGTTTTAAACGCGCCTAAAACGTGAGTAACTTCTGGCTTTTATTCTGCCATGTCAGGATAAAATGGATTCAGGATCCTAAACGATGTTCACTCCCAAACCCAACAAAATTAATTAAATGGCAATTCAAGAGCCCGGTTCCGCAGTCGGTTTCAGGGCTTGTTTTGTCGCTTTGGGAAAGCGTAAAGGCGTCTCTGAGTTTTGCAAAATTGAATTTCTCCTGCCTGACCCCGCCGTAGGTGCTTGTGCACAAACAAACTCCTGGCTGCCATTGCTGCCTCCTCCAAGAAAATATATTTTCCTGGAGCCCAGGACAATTTCCTCCATCCTTCTCTCTGCGAGGCTGCTCCGTCCTGCAGAAACCCCGGCTAATTTCTCCGGCCAATCTCGAATATTCACTGCGAAGCCGAAGGAATGAACCGGCTCGTTCTTCCTTCGGCTTTAAAAGTTGTTTCGAAGCTTTGATTTGAGCGC
>NW_009648775.1:172259-174263 GCF_000708025.1 Charadrius vociferus | reverse complement strand
GGGGGGGGGGGGGGGGGGGGGGGGGGGAAGGCTCTCCGCACCCCCCTTTTGAAGAAGCAGGGAGGAAATCAGGAATGAGACATCTTCCCTCCGAGTTGCAGAAAGTCCTGCAAAAACTCTTCAGACACTCACACCCGCCCGGCAGCTCTCCCCGGCAAAAGGCACGGCCAGGTTTTCTCCAGCAAGTGCGGTATGAGAGCTCACCGGAGCGGGAGATATTTCTATTTGGAATTATGGGGAAAAGAGAGAGAGAAAAAGAAAAAAAAAAAAAAAAAGATGTTTTTGGGTTTGGTTTTTTTTTTTTCTCTCGTGTTGAAGCCGTTGTAATTTATCACTGGAGTGGCTCTGGTTTCGTAGCGATGGCGATGATGGTTTTTAATCCCGAGCCTAACGGTAGCCGGGCTTTGCCCGAGGCCAGGCAGCTCCTTCTCCTCGCAGCCCGGCCCCACATTTGCCCAGAAAATCGGTTCCTCGCTCACATTACCCACAAACCGCTTTATTTCCCTCCAAAATCCCCAAATATGCAGTGATTCTTCCTAATCCTCCCCCCGCTCCGAAATACCGCATCAAACCCAACCCAGCCTGGATTTACAGGGAGTCACTTCGGGCGCGATTTGGGGGAAATTCTCCCTTTGACATATTTTATTTATTTTTTTTTAGAGGAAATCCTTTTTGCCTCCCATTAGACACGAAGAGACACCCCTGAATTTCTCTTCACACCCCCCCTCGGGTTTGGCTTTGGAGAACAGCGTAATTTAAAAGCCGCCGTGCTCAGCCCGAACAATAGGAGCCGTAAACCGAGACTATAAGAAAGTTGTCGGCAGCGACTTAGGAACCACAAACACATTCTCTTCTTTTTTTTTTTTCCTTTTTTTTTTTTTTTTCTCCCCCTAACCATACAATGTGGAAACTCTTAAAGGGCGCTATCTGTAGACATCTTGCAATCACTGGTCTTCCTTGTCATCTGAAGGAGAAAGGGGAAAATATATTAAGTGAAGACACACTTTAAAATTACTTATACATTTTAAACATGCTGGCAAAGGGAACTGCCTGATAAACTCTTGCCCAGATTTCCTTTTTCTGGGGTAAATTATTTCAAGTTGTTACACAAATATCTCCCTCCTCTTTCCTTCTCCTTCCCTAACCCCCCACCCCCTTCCCCGGATTTAATTCAAACGAAAACAAGTTCCTGCAGCCCCGCAAACAGTTCGGGTTTGGGGCGATGGCAGGGCCGCTCCTGCAGCCCCGAGGTGGGGACAAACACCCACCTCAGCTGTTTTTAGAGATGGTGTGGTGGGGGGGAAAAACCGCGATGATTGAAATCGGTTAAAATCCTTAAGAACAAGCCGGCACAGCGCCTGGGTTTGCAGCCAGGTGGGAGCGGAGCTGGTCCCGGTTGTGTTTTGGGGCCGGTTCCCCTGAGCCAAAAATCACCCCCCCCAAAAAAAAAAAAGAAAAAAAAAGAAAAAAACAAGTCGGGCAGCAAATTATTTCCCCTCCTAACGAATTTCCTAGCCTGGGTTCCCGTGCCTGACGGCCAGGGCTTCAGCCAAGAGCACGTTGCCTCCTGTAAAGCCGCCAGCTCCGAAACAAGTCAAGCGGCGGAGGGGTTGGCCCCGGGAATAAGCGCCGCAACTTTCCCACCGTGCGAACGCGCTCCCTGGCTTTAGAAACGGGATTTAGCCGCGAGAGGAGAGCGATGTTAAAAACGGGGGAAGCTCTGGCCATTTATTCGCTCTTTTATTATTTTTTTTTTTTTCGTTTATTTAGGGTAACATCGTTGGTTTTTTTTTTTCTTTCTTCCTTTTTATTTTTTTTTTTTTTCCCCCCGCTCGTTAATTAAAATGGGGAAAAGGCGCGGGATTTTGTAAGGGTTGGGGATGCGCTGCCCCGTCGGAGATATACCTTCGTGGAAGGGGAAAAAAATCCCTTCGTGGAGTGTGTGTGTGGGGGAAATAGGGTAGTGGGGGATGGAGGGGCAGCGCTGCGGCTCCTCACCGGCGG
>NW_009648775.1:171588-172046 GCF_000708025.1 Charadrius vociferus | reverse complement strand
GGAGAGTGGGACTTTTTTCTTTTTTTCCCCTAAGTCTCTTTCAAGCTGAATTTATGTTTGTGTGATGAAATGCCCCTCTGTGTTTAACATTCCCAATGATCATTTGTTTCCTTAGCTCCATTACTCCTTTATGAGAGCGCCTTTCGCCCGGGCATGTTTAATCATAACCGCTTACGCAATATTTTCTTTGGGATAGATTCACTCAGCCTTATTACATATCAATTATTTCCTTACAACTTCGTTCCACACCAGCTGCTTTGTTATCTGGGCCTGCCACCCCTTAGCCCCCCCGGTGTGTGGTGGGAAGGGAGGGAGACGTTTGTTTTTCCTAGGATAAAATACTGCTAATAATAATGCAGATTGAGTGGAAGGAGAAGGGGGAAGAGGGGCGGAGGGGGGTGGGAGAAGCCCCACAGCCGGTCGGGCTGGGGATGCAGCGCGGCCGGGGATGCTCCGCG
>NW_009648775.1:158646-171119 GCF_000708025.1 Charadrius vociferus | reverse complement strand
TGGCGCTGCCCCGGAGGCTGCCTGGCTGCTCCCGGGGGTAGGGGGACCTTTTCTCTTCACCCAGGTCCCGGCTGGAGGGGGCAGGAGAGGTTTTGGGGTCCCGGTGGATCCCCCATCCCTCGGTCCTCCCTCCTCAACCTTTGCTTTTCACCCTTCCTGCCCCAAAACTCAAGCGACGGCGTTTTATTTCTCATTTGGGAAGTCCACAGCACAGCACAGATTTCTTTTCTTTTTCGCTTTTTTTTTTTAAATTTTTTTTTTTTTATTATTATTCCCCTCGATGCCGAAGAGCCTGAGATCCTTTGGTTAAGCCGTGTCTTTATAGGGGAAATATATATATTCCTTTATGTGGGCTATAAAGCTGCACTGGGGAAGTGAGAGGGGCTGGCGTGCGTTGCGGAGCCGTCCTGCTTCCCGCACGATCGTGACTTGCCGTGACGGGGACCCTGAACCCACACCGTCGCCATGACACGAGCAAAGTTGAGGGGACGCGCAGGTGTGGAGGGTGTCAGGAGTCCGGTCAGGATATGTTGGGGAATTGGCGGCGGGGGGGGGTAATGCTGAATTTCCTGGCTCTGGCGAGCTGGTCTCTCCATCATCTTTACGCGCGTGCATGTATATGTGAACAGATGACTTGGCGCTGGCGAAAAACACTTAAAATAATGCCTCTGCCTCTGGCCAGGCCTGTGTAAATATCTCACTCTCCCACATGCCCGCCTAGCTTTTCCTGGTGCTGCGTTACTTGATCACAAATACATAATTTGCACGAGTGTGTGTATACACAGGGCTGCTTTGATCTCGGCGCAGAAATGCCCCCCCTCCCCGCCTTTGGAGGGGCTGCAGCCCCGAGAACAAAAGCGGAGAATAAAAATGGTCAAATAACACATTTTCAAATGGGAAGCGTGTGTCGGCTTCCTCGAGTGGTTCTGGCACTTGGAAGGGGGGGGGGGAAGAGACTTTATTGAACATATAAATTTAAACTTAGTTACCGCTAACAGTTGCCTTATAAAAGGGGTCCATATAACCCACATCAATTTTTTTTTTTTTTTCCTGGAGTCCCCAGGCGCATTTCTCAGCGCACCCGATCTCTTGGCAGCGCCGGCCTGCGAGGAGCGGGGCTGGCTGCGGGCTTTTGCAGGGGGAGATGTTTATTTTTCAGTCATTGTTGGCTCCCTCCCTTGGATTATTTTACTGCTGCAGATTTAAGCCCTCTACTTATTTCTTGATTCTCTGGCAGCGCTTTGCGCGAGCGCTCCCAGCTCTGCGCTTTCTCCCTTCGCCGTGTCTCGGGGTGGTGAAATTACAGGGTATGAGGGAAATGTGTAAATTATAGGGTTTATTAAAATGTAGGCGAGCGCGGCTCTCTAGGCGAAACAGATGCAGGATGGCTTGAAGTCAGCCGGCCTGACAAACTGCAGAGCAGGGAGGCAGGGGAATCATTAGAGGGGCATTTCCCACAGGGAGAGAGGAAGCGGCCCCGGGGTGGTGGTGGGGGGAGGCTCTGCCGAGCGGCTGCCGAAGGTTGCCCAAAAGCAGGGCTGATTCCCCACTGGCGGCACCGAAGAGGTTGGTCCCAGTGAGCTGGATGAGGCCTCCGGGTGCTCGGTCCCTGCACGCAGCATCCCCTCGTTCCCAGCCCCCCGGGGCGGGGGGGGTCCCAGCCCTCCCCGGAGCTTCTCCCTCTCTCCTCTCCCCACCCAGCCTCAAAGGCGATGATTTATTTAGGCTGAAACATAATTCTCAGTTTATAGTTTGGCTTCTCCGCTATTAACCTCAGCTGCTTTTATGTTAATCTTGGGGATGACGAAGGGACTTGCTGCAGCAGGAGAAAGCTCTGGGAAGGACCTCGGGATTTAGGTACCAACAGTCCCTTTTCCCCCTTTCCTTCTCTGCAAGGAAGAGCAAACTGGGAAGAATGGATGGAAATACAAAGTGGGGAGGGGAAGGAAAAAAGCCCTGGACAAGGTGCTATTGGTGCTGCCCCATTCCCCCTGCAGCTGGGGCGCAGAGCCCCACCAGTGCCTGGGAGAATGGAAATGGGTAAAGCAGGTTGAGATGCTACCAGGAGGGTGAGGGCTCATGGCAGGAGCCTCTCCAGCTTTCCCTGAGGTCAGGTGGAGAGCAGGCATCTTCTTGACAGGGCTGAGAGACACCAGTGCATCCAGCACACTGCTCCTACCGTCACCCTTTCGACCACTTTTCTCGCTGCTTCCCCACCGACCCACAATTTAACGGAGAAGGTTGTCTTTCAAGACAACTTCTCAGCCGTGAGTAACCTCATGCGCACCACCTCCTTCCATGCCTGGGGCCATGATGTCCCTATAGCAGTATTTGCTTTCACAGAAATAGATTAGGAGAGCAGGCTATGCTCTTTTAGCTGTATAGATTGTATACTTCTGCCTAGATTATACACTTCAGCGTATGGCAGCGAGGCTTAAAGCAAGGTAGCAAGGCAGGCAACCCTGCCCAGACTCCTAGGATGTCCTCTGTGGATCCCAAACGGTCCAAGGCAAATAGTTGGAGCGTCGCTAGCAGCGTTACGCTTACAGTCCCTCTGCGAGTTTCGTCAGCCCTTGCTGTACTGCGAGGAGCCGGGCACAGCCGCTGAGCCGCAGAGAATGGCGCAAAATCACACGGGGAAAGATCTCGCAACTCTTTTAGTCCCACGATATGGATCGCTACCAGAAAAGATCCTGTAGTGGGAATTCCGGGGATGTGTTCTCTCCTACCCATCAAACTAACGCGACCGAGCCTTTTTGCATCGTTCTCGTTTCAACACCTTGCGGAGCCGATGAAGTCTTTATTTATTCACGTATTTTCTGTTTGGTTTGGAGGGTGTCGGATCTTGGCAGAGCAGCAAAAAGCAGACAGAGCGGTTAACAAAGGAAAGCGTTATTTACTAATCCCTTCGCACACTCCGTTTGAGGCAACTAAAACACAGTAATAAAAAGAGTAATTAAGAAGGGCATTGAAGTATTCGTTCAGCTCTCATCTCCAGGAGCCCGGTTTGGGGATCTCAATCAGTGAGAAAGGCTGCCCGCCTCTCCCTCAGCCTTTCTCAGGTTTACAGCCCTGGTTGTCAGACTTGGCTCTGAATTTATGGCCTGAAAGCTCATCTATAAGTTTATCTGCTATTTTTCCTCTGTTTTTTAATTTATTTTTTTTTCCAGCTACCACACTAATTTAAGAGGAATACGTGGAATAGGAAATGGTCCTTATGCAGCTCTGGGAGAAGTCCTCTCTGAGTGGAAGAGGAGACAGGTCTGTGTAGAACAGAGTGGAAGAGCAGCTGGATTTTAAATAATAAGGATGGGGAAGAGCTCAGACTGAATAGTGGGAAAGGGAAAAGAGGGCAGGTCAGCGGGGAACAGGAGGAGAGAGCCTCCTCGATGAGCTCGGTTCCTCCTCTGGGGAAGTCCTTGCTCTAGGCAGATGCAGGAATTGAATTTCTCATTCGGTGAAGTTTCCTAGCTAAAAAGTCTTTGAAAGACAAGCAGATTTGCAAATAAAAGGACTGTCAAAACCAGCTCCTTGGTTCAGGTTTCTCTTCTTTTCGAAATGGGAACGGGAGTTGAAAGGGGCTGGTTGCTGAACGGACATGTGCCTAATGCGATGTGAAGAGAGCTTATGCACTCAACAGTTGTAGTCTCAGTGCAAATAGGGGGCTTTTGTGCTGTTTGATATTTCAGCAAAAGCTGAAGAGGAAATGAAGCAAACCCGTCTGTGTTTCCAGAGGGAATTCTGCAGTGTGCATGCTAGAAATATCTCCCTCTTTTCCCTTAGCTATTTTTATGTTACCGTAGATCGTGATCCTGGATTCTTCGACTGCTACTTTTGGGGTGCTGTTATTATTCCTAATAATATTTCCTTTTTGGTTTTGCTTGTTGGGTTTGGTTTTTTTTTTTTCCCAGTTTTTCAAATTATTTTTTTTGAGACAACAAGGTTGCCTCTTCTCTTTTGCTGCTGGCTCAGCTTGGGGGAAGGAGACCTTGGCATAAATGCCTCTGCTTTGCCTCCCTGCTTATCTCAATCGTATGTAATTCTTCCAGGGCTCTACTGATTTCTGAGACACACACGATGTGGCGAGTGCAACGCTCATTCCTCTCTGTAGAGGACCAGGGGGAGTGGGTTCATGTGTTTGGAAACATCAGGACAGCTGGCCAGGCAGTAGCTATCAAGTGTGAGGGTGATTAACTGAATGGAAGCCTGTAGGCTGGAGCAGCAGAAGTACCGGGCTGTGAAGATGGAAGAAGGCAAGTGTCAAGTGTTGGCTCTCAGCTGCACACGGAGCTCGTGTTATTCCATGATCTAATGCCCAGACTGGTCACCCCCTACTACTGAGCTTAGATGTTCCCCAACTAATGAACTAAACAAAGCAAACGTGGCAGCTGATGAGCCTCTGGTTAAAATTGTCCTGTTAGAGCTTTGGCTGTGCCCGTAGGACGTGTAGGCAATATTCCTGACTGATGTAACCATGAAGAAAAGAGCGTAAAAGGCTGGTTATGTGCAGGAGGCAGTGATAAAACGGGTGTTATTCAGGGGGAGGGAGATCCTGCCTTGCTACCGAGCGGGTCTGAGCTTCTCCTGTTTTTTTAGTGGCTTGGATGGTTGCGTGTGCCCTCTGCTTCCCTGGGCTGCTCCTCCTGCTGGATCCATCAGGCTGTGACTCTATTTCCACTCCCGCGCCAGCCTTGCCCATCCATGTCACGTCCCAGAAGAAAAAGGTCACGTAACTCCCTCACGGTTTCTCTCTTGCGCTGTCTGCCTTTGAAGTTACTGCATTTTGATCATCAAGTCCACTTTTCCTGCGGTGGTTTGTGGGTTCCAAATGTCTCAGCAGCAGATCTGCTGTCACAACCATTTTTTCGCTTCCGTGGGATGGAGGCAGTTGTCCCTGCCTGGGTAGCTCTTGCCAGACTGTGTCTGGTTGAGGTGGGCTTGGAGGGATGTGAGGTTTACTGCCTCGGAGCAAAACCAGCACGAGAGCTGACACATGAACTGGGCACCAGGCGCGAGTGCTGTGTTTATGAGTGTGTATGCACCAATATGGGTATTCACCGTATACTTTAAGCCTAAAAACGCCTTAGTCCATTGTAACCATCCCCGTCGAAACGAGCAACGCGTCTCTCTTCTGTCTACTGCTGTGCCTTCAATTCCTCTTACGGCCACTTGGGACTCGACATCTATTTTATATACAAAGCCAGAAAAGACTAAAGGATATTATTGTGCGCTACAGGGAGGATGGATTGAGGTGGGAGTCCTGAGAATTCCCAGCCAAGGCTCGGTGGAGGCGCAAATGAAGCAAAACTGAAGCAGGCTCCTCTGGGAGAGGTGTTGCTGCTGGTGGGATAGCAGCAAAAGTGGTACTGGCTTTTCCATTTGAAAGGAGGAGCAAGGATGTGGGAAGGGAAGAGGGATACGAGTCCACTGTGGGAGAGCAGAGGCTGAAAGGAGGCCCCAGCACGAATTCTTCCCTTCCCGCTAACTTAGAGCGTTTTCTCTATTCTGTACAGAACGTGATACTCTCTTAGGAGTGACCCCGCTGACCTCCCGCCTCCTGATAGGATGGCGAGTAAGTGAGTGCAAAATAAATGGCACCAAATAGACCTTTTCAAAGAGAACAAGGGAAATAAATCAGGTTATTCTGGTGCGGCATTGACAGCACGTCAAAACAACTCCCCAAAGCGTGAAACTTGGCTGGGGAATGGTAATTCCACTGCCATGATACTTACATGCCAGATGTATGGCTTATCATCGTGTCTGTCCGTCTGCCTACCTGTCTGCCTACCTGCTGTTACTGTAGTATCAATTCTTGAAGCGCCCATAAGCTATTTACGATCTTATCGCCGGTTCTGGAGCGGGGAAGCGGGATCTAAATGTGCGAGAATCACTCGGAGAGGGAAGTCTGCTAGATTGTAATAGCTGGCGACTCAGCGTAGCAAAATAATCTGCTAGGCAATGCTGCGTTAGATTGATGGTTTTATTTCACTCCCTGCAGAAGCTCTTCGGTCTTGCTGAGACACATAGATGCTAAGGCAGGTGGATGATAGTAGAGCCTAATGAATGCTGCAGGCTCAGGCTGGTACTCCAGCTTTGTATTACCCAGACCACTTTTCCACCGAAGAACAGCGACAAACAGATCTAGAGCTTGTCCTGCCAGAAAAAAAAAATAAAAAAAAATTAAAAAAAATGCGTTGCGTCGTATTCTGCTGAGACTAAGCCTTCATAATGCACACAGAAAAATCACTGCTTGGATATTCCACCAGGAAAACTGAGAAACGCAATCCAAACACGGTGAACACCTCCAAAGTCCTCAACATTGATCTGCGCCGATCAGTAAGAGCTGATGAACGAGGTGTAAGGAAGCAGGCTAAGGAGCTCCACGCCCTCTCCTGTGTGGTTCTCTGGACACACATTGCTGAACTTGCCGTGTACAGGAGTCTTTGAGAGGGAACGCATTTGTGGATTTCATGCCTGTGAGCTTCACGGTTACCCCAGTATGAGCAGAATAAAGGCGGCTTAGAAATGCTGATGAAGTTAGTTAGTATACTGGAACATTCCTGCAGATTTCTATAAGTTCAGAAAAACTGTAGAAAATTATACTCCCTGGTAATTTCCAGGGTTAAAGTCGGAGCTCACATCCAGTAGTGCAGCTGCTGTAAATTTATACTAATTAGCAGTAGCCTGAGTAATTTGGGGAGCAGTTAATGTTTTGGCATTTGTATGCTTGTTTGTTTTTCTCTTTGGAGGATTAGGGGGAAACGTATCTGTGCTGCACATTGGATCTGGTAGCAGGAGGGGGTGTTTCTGTTGCCAGTTTCGGACCAGATTTCCCGGCTGTGCAGAGCGTGTGTGTAGAAGTGGAGCTCAAGACACGGCCAAGGACCGGAGCACGCAGACTCCCTTGATCCCAAGCAAGCCCCGTGGCTTAGGACCCAAATGGGCAATTCTGCCCATTGGGTATTTTGTGTTTCTGAAGGCAATCTTGAAGGTGTCCAAGTCCTCTCTGGGCGGGGAAGTGTAGGGTTCTAAAGGAGCGTGATGTGCTTTAAACAAAATCGCCACTGTCTGCGGGAGGCAGATGAGACATGAGTAGCAGAAGCACCCAGATACGAGCTTCAGGATGATGCCTCATCCACCAAGTATTTGTGATCCACAGGCATTGTTTTTGCCTAGGCTGAATTTCAGCAATTTAGGACTGAGTTGCTATGTAGGATGTTTTGTATTTCTGTTACCTTCCACTCTTGGAAATGACCAGGGCAACAGCAGCATCTGTCCTACTCTGTCTGAATGGAGACCTTAATAACATAATCAGGGATGAAAAATATACCCAAATACATACCCCTGTGTCATAGAATCATAGAACATGATATGACACATACCCCTGTGTCATTGAGTGGGAGGCACCGTGCTGTACCACTTGATGTCCTGTTTGGTTTCACAGGTCTTGCACTTAGCATGGCTGGATCTGTCCTGGTCACCTGTTCTGCAGGAGTGCTGGAGACCCTGCCAGGCTCAGAGTCGCAGCGCTAAACTCATCACATGTATTCATCAGGGTTAAGAGATCTAAAAAGTCGATGCTTAGTTTAATCCAGTTATCTAGGCTGTCTTTGTTATCGGTGGATGTGTAGGGGCAAGTCAACCCTACTGTTGCAGGGAGGTATCTTAGAAAGAGACAAAACACCTTTCTTTTGACTTCAGAGGGAGCCTGGAGCAACCAGCGTGGTCTAAATGCCGAATCGAAGGAGTGTGAAGGAGAGAAGGGTCCCGCGTAATCGGTTAGTAGCAAGACAGGAGCAGAGCCCAGGTTTGATAATTTCCCAGTCCCAGGACTTCCACCTTGTTTATTATCCTAATATCCCCTGTCACCTTGGTTTATAAGCGTCACACTTCAAATAAGAGAAAGGGGAGATGTCACACGTGACCATGCTGCGCGTGTAATTGTTGGATGTCAGAGCCCGGCTACTGGAAGATAAGGGAGGGGTGACAGAGCACGAGAAGGGACCACCTGCCTCATCGAGTACAGGCGCTCACAATTACAGGTGACCATGTAACAGCCGCTTAATCCAGAGGGGTCCCCAGAACATCCACCGCATACGCTGCAGGCCATAAAACACTTCCCAACACCCTATAACAAATTTAAGACCCTTAGTACAAAAGACCAAAAGCCACAAAAACTCGAACATGCAGGAGAGATCAAGGGCATTGCCAGTGTCCCGGGTCCCGGCAGTAGCAGGGAAATTGTTAGGTGAAAATGTCCAGATGATCTTAGGAAGTGGACCATGGCCCACCCTACAGAGGAAAGCAAGAAAACCTTACCAGTCCCTGCCAAATCTGACCCGAGGGGAAATTCTTTCCTGAATACAGGCCAAAACCCAAAGTAATTGCACATGTACTCTTTAAAAATGGATTTTATTTAGGAGAAACACATTGTCATCATCATCCTGTAAACTGCGCCAAATGTGTGCTAAGGACTTCCCATCAAAGTGGAAGTGGAAAAGCCGTAGTCTTTTGCAGAAATGCTGCAATGAGTGAGGTACCTCCATCCCACCACGACCTGAGCGGTGCTAGATGGAAGACCCTCTGTAGCTACCCCAGGTTTCTTGGGGAAAGAGGCATTACTTAGCTGGAGCTGCTTTTTTTTTCCTTGCCAGAGTCCCCAGACAGCTGCGGTACATTGGAGTTATGGCTTATAATCAATCTCTGTCTTCTGAAAGCAAGACAAAGCTTTTTGGAGGGTTTCCTCGAGGTCCCGGCCTGAGGAACCTTGCTCAGGGTTGGTACCTCCATCGTAGGTGATTTGAGCATAATGCAGCTACTCTCTGCCTCCGACGAAATTCTCTCTGATGCACAGGGCTTGTAAAAGTCCTAAGTACCACTTAAATCTGACTAACAGATACTGAAGGACTTGTTCTCGTGGCAAATTTGCTTCTGTTTCCTGCAGTCCCAACCCAGCTTCTCTCTTTTCCGTCTCTGTTCCCTTTGACTTGACTTTCTGTTCTCGGTTACGGCAGCAATCGCAGCGAGAGCTGTCGAGGCTGCAGTTTAACTGTGTCTGTTGAAGCTGATGGATTTTTAGAGCGTTTGCCAGTAAAACTTACCCAAATTAGAGGGCTGCTGTGTTTCCAGCCTTGCTAATATACTATGTGTTCTGGATAGACTTGAGAAGGGATGGGAGGGAATGAACAGACGCTCACTTGTCTCTTACATCCTTTTGTAAAGCTGCGTGATGCTGAAGCCCCCTATTTCCACGGCGGAGGAGCCGACCACGGGATCTCAAAGTACTTGGCCTACCCAAGACCGTAGTACTAAGTCATAACATCAGGAAAGGCATCAAACTACTCTGCTATCTTATAGATGGTCCCATCGTTGTTAAAAAGAAAAATGGCCCAAAATTCAACAGGGCAACTGGGCTTGGACTTTCCGTGCTCCTGCCCAGTGTCCGAGACCCAGAGATGTTGCTGTTAGCGGGTGGGGGGATCAGGGCTGACACGACCGGTCTCTCCAGGGTACTGCTCTGGGACTGCCTGCGACCGTGGGACATGCTGCTGGCCCTGAGACCGCACGGTGTAATAAGGACACTTATGCACTAGGGACTGCACAGACACCACCGAAAACCAGTTCAGGAGCTACCGAACGGGGTGAGCAACAGCTCTTCCTCCCAGGGCTTCAAAAAGCTGTCAGAAACGTAGGTATTTGCGTCCCACTGAAATCGAAGCGGACGCCTAACTCTTCATCTTGTCCCATGCTTGTGCTGTGACAACGGTGGCACGTGCAGAGAACGAATATTTCCAACTCCATGGGGAGAACGAGTTGGGGCAGGGAGGACCTCGGGAAGGGACTTCCTTAGGGTGAGGTCCTAGCCCCTGCGACCGCGGTGTGCACCATCGGTGGATCTGTCCTCCCTGCTCCGTGCCGGCGACCTTGTCTCTGTTCTGGCTGTGCCGGGGACCCTCGCTGGCCCCAGGAGGGTGGCTTGCAGGCAGCCAGGGCAGTGGCCACTCTTCGGAATCCGGCAGCGGATTGCTCCTCTGAAATCCAGTGGCAGAAAAACCTTTGGCAGAGGGAGCGCTGGGAGCAGCAGCGGTGTTTCCAGCACGCCTGGCTGACCGGCAGCGACGGTCCAAGACAGGGCAATCGGTTCAAGTGGCCGCAAAGTCACGCTTCTTCCTGGCCCTGAATCCGCTCTGGGTGGACATCCAGAGCCAACCTCCCTCAGAATTCCCTCTTGGGAAGTTCAGGCTGATTTCTGAGGGCGCTGAGCTTTCTGGCAGCTTGGGTTTGACATGAACCTTGCTGCGGGTTCCCTTCTCACCCCTGGTGAAAGCCGGGAGGAACGCGCTCCGTGCCCAGAGCTGGGTGCCGGCCCTCCCAGACAGCAGACCCCTGCCCAGCTCCCACTGGTGTTTTCCACCTGAGCCCTTGCTCATCCAGTTGTCATTGCAAAAAAGAAATCAAGATTTAATGACAGCTAATCTTTAAAATTGAAGAGCCAAGCGCTGCTGAGAGAGTGTTGGCTTCTATTTTTTTTTTTTAATAGAAGGATTTTATATATATATATATATTTGGAAGGAGCAGGTTAAAAGCAAAAGTCAACGTTAAGTTAAAGCGTGCATGAAAGAAATAAAAATAGCCCAGGTTGAACTAGGTGGGGAGAAGAGGAGGTTGTGCTATTTCCATTAAAAATGACATTTAAATGGAGAGTGAGCTTGAAACTTTGACAGGACCGCGTGCATCCCCTTCGGAGACTGCTCCTGCAGCGCAAGGACTGCACGGCTCTCCTTCCCAATGAGCGCTTGCTGATTTGTGTTGGGTGTGGGGTAAGTTCACGGAGAAAGAGGGATCACGGGATATTTTCTGCAATACTCTTATCGGAATCAGCTCCTACAGACAAACCTCTCTCCTGCTGGGGATCTGATTTGGGAACTAACTGGTGCGCTTCTCTTCGTTCCTCTCTGTGAGGGGAAAAAAGCATTCAAGGAGGTGCTCAGGTGCCACTCCTGTTTCTGAAGATCCATGAACATGGGGCTTTTGGCTGGACTTTAATAAAACCCAGTTCTTCCATGCTTCAACACCTCCTGAGCCTCAAGGCCAGGGCTGGAGCACGTTGGGATGTGGGTGCCAAATTGCTGCATGGCAGGGCTGGGACTTTGGGACTTTTTTTTATTCTCCGCAGGGGAAGCCAGAAGCCCCACGCTTATGGCTGCAGAGGGTCCAATGGGATGCGCACAGCTGCTTCTCCTTCCAAAACCACTCAAGGGAAATCATACCAAAAACATCATGGAAAGGCAAAAGGTTTGAGCACAAATGGGAAAAAAATAATAAAAGAAAAAAATGAAAAAAAGCCAAACTAAACCAAAAAAACCCCTCCAAAACACCACCCGCCTTCCTTCTCTCTATGATTTTGAGAGGATGGTTTAAAATGTTGAGACCTGTTTTGACTCAACCGAGCAGGACCATGCTGCCGGGGCTGCCACAGCGGGGCACAGCCCGGTCCATCCCCACAGGGGATGGATGAGGTGGCTGTAACCCCCAACCCCACGGGCTCGGCCGGGCCGGGCAGAGCCCTCGGCAGGCACTAATAACCTGGAGGAAGGTTCATACAGCTCTGGCCAGAACAGGCCTCGCTGCGCACCGAGCCCTGAGCCAGTCGTCGGGGTCAAGCTAATGCTGACACTGGGGCCTTTGATTTTGTTTGATTCATGTGCGTACACCACTGGTAGGTCAGATGGGCCGTTAATCCCTGAGTCCCTTCCCCCTTCCCCAGGCAAAAAAAAAAAAAAAAAAAGAAAGGAAAATGAGAAATAAGTTTTCCAGGCGACTTCCCGGCTCACTTAAAGGCTTGCGATGTGAGCTGGCTGCGAGGTCCGGGTGTTCAGAAATGTGTTTTCTCCGTGCTTTGGTGGGTCTTTTTTTTGGTAGCCTGGTGAATAAAATGCATTGGAGGGGAAAAAAAATATCTCAGCTGATGCATGGAGCAGAGCCAGGACTGGTGGTGAGATGGTTGTAGTGCGTTTCAGGGGGGCGCGGGCTCCCTGGGGAGCCGTGGAAGAAAGGGAGTAATTCCACTATGCTTTTTGTATTTAATCCCGAGGATTAAATTTCTATTTAATCTCGGAACCTGGTGGGTCGAAGGAGGCAGGGTCAGTGCAAAACTGTGTGCATCTCCACCCGTTACCCGTCCGTAGGAGAGAGCTTTCGCCCTGCTTTGAAGGTGTATTTGTATATGATAAGGAGAGGGGTTTTTTCCAGCTGATAAAAGGTATTTTGTGTCGCAAAAGGACCTAATAGGCAATTTGTGGGCGCTCTGAGCCAAGACCCGGAGGGTGGTTAGTGGGAAGGGATTGCGGGGACAAGCTCGCCTCGGTGGGCAATCCCGAGGGAGTGATTGCTTATGGGGGGAGATGGGGCTGGGAAACTCTCCCTCGGGGCCCGATCCACCCGATGGCTGCCCCTGGAGGGGGGTCCCCCCC
>NW_009648775.1:156705-158195 GCF_000708025.1 Charadrius vociferus | reverse complement strand
CCCACCCTCTCCCCCTTGCCGCAGCCTGCCCGGGGCGGGGGGTTCCCGCACCCGTCGGGCCCCGCTCCTTCCCCAAATTTTGCCTTTCCCTTTTATTTTCCACCTTTTCCGCCGGCATCGAGCCGAGAGGAGGGCTCGGGCGGGCGGTAGAGAAGCAGATGAGTTATTAGGGCAACGCCGCGCGGAAGAGCAGCACCCACGGGCACGGGTGGGTGCTGTGCCCACGGGTCTGCTAGCATGAACCCACAGGGTCCGGACAAATCCAGCGAGGCGAGTGGGTAGAAGGTGGCTCCATGCCCATTTGTGCGCGTATCTTCCCGCGTTTGTATGGAAATACTCAGATCCGCGCAGCGATCCTCGCCTATAGCTGCGCCCCCGTGGCCGTGGGATCCCCCGTCCGTGGGTCCGGGTGTTTTCTGGACACTCAAAGGCGTTCTGCATCTGTGTAGGATCCGCCCTGAAGGCATCTCCGTATGGATACCCCCACACAAACAGAGGATCAAGCCGTGGAGAGAGTGCTAACATGCATTCCTACTGTGGGAAAACATGCTGCACTTTGATTATTTTCTCTGTGGTTTCCAGTCTATTTGGGCTGTAGGAAAACGATCAGATAGAGCGCGGATGGGGGAAAAAAAAACCCCAACCCTATTAGGCAAGCCAAATCAAATCAATGCTTTCTAATGTTTTTTTGTTTGGTTTTTTTTTTTGGGGGGGGGGGAGGTGGAGATGGTGGAGAGAAAAATGCGGGGAAAACTACAGGTTTCGTTAAAATACCCCCAGCAGGTTTGCTCAGGTGGAGCATTGGGGTGGGAGCAGCGTGGAGAGGTGGTGGTTCTCCCTCGTCCCCCAAAAGTCGAGGACCACAGGACACACCTCCCGCCGGGGGTTATTTATTTTTTTTAAGGCAGAACAAGCAAATGTGGCTAACCTTAACCCACGCGGGATGAGGGCGGTTGCTAAACTTTGGCTGTCGTGCGTGGGGAGAGATGGGGGTGACGTGCCTCTCCCCGGCTTGGGCAGGCGAAGGTTTGCACCCGAGTTTTTCTCGCGTCGTTTCTCTTTCGAGGAATAAACACGCGGGTGGGGAACGTGGAAGCTGCCACCGGGGTGGCCCTGGAGCGTGTCGTGGGGGGGGTGTTCAGGCGAAGGGGCAACCCTTGGGGCAGCTTCATACATCGGGCCGGTACCTTTCGCACAGATTTGCTGGAAGGGTTTCCAAATTCTTTTCCAAATATAGCCCCGGGGCGACCGCCCGCCTCCCCCGTGTGCCCTTCATGGCTCTGAGACGAAGTCGAGGGACAACGGCGACACCACCACCCCCCCTCCCCAGCTGTACCCACAGTCGGGAGGAAACCCGGAGGGGAGGGGGATACTCCCACGCAAAACACGAGTGGAAGCTGCGCGTCCGAGCCCGGGTGTCTCCCGAGGCTGCCCTCCCCTTTCCCCGGGGTTCAAGCAGCCTTTTGGGGGGAGGAAAAGGATGTCACCCT
>NW_009648775.1:156076-156569 GCF_000708025.1 Charadrius vociferus | reverse complement strand
AGCTCCCGTGGGGGGACCCGTCCCCCCCCTCTTTTGGGAGAGACACCCCCCTCTGCAGCATTCCCATCCCCGAGTGGAACCTGGGCTGGGGGAAGGAGGCAGAGGCCATGGGGGGGGCTGGCTACCACCACCGGCATTTGGGGTACGAGGGGGACCCTGGGAGCCTTCAAAGATCATTTTAACAGCGATAAATGTGATTTGGCCCCCTCTCCCTTTCCATTATAAAAGGCTCCGCCTGGAATATTTCTCCCCCATCAAGTTTTTATAGCAAGATCAAGGACAAACTTGTTGCGTTGTGGTGGCGGGTCCTTGAGCTTTGGGGTTGGGTTTTTTTTTGTTTTTCCTTCCTTTTTTTTTTTTAATTAATTTTTTCCCCTCAAAATGCTCTTCGGGGTAAAGCTCGGAGAAATTTGCAGTTTTCTCGCTGCAATTAAGAGGAGAGAGGGAGCGAGATCTTGATTGCTTCTGCTCTCGTTCTGGTCGCTTCGGAGGT
>NW_009648775.1:154311-156005 GCF_000708025.1 Charadrius vociferus | reverse complement strand
GTCTGGTTTCTGGTGATTAAATTTCTCTCTTATGTGGACTGAACCTAGGGATAACTGATTAATAACATGCCACTTGGCGCCAACACGGGGTCTCGAGGCCTTTAATCGGCAAGATGCACAAGAGAACAGAGAGAAACACAGAGCAGGACAAAACTCCACCAACTCTTTTAGCCTGCTGGTCTCTGCCTCGGCGGATTTTTTTTTTTTTTCTTCATCTTTTCAGTATTTCCTCTTAAACTCGTAAACTTTATTTGATTTACAGCTATTTCATGAACCTGCTTAAACTAACATATGTTCCGTCTTGTCCAACTGAATCATAAAAAACAATCTTGGATCCAAACGAGATTTTTTTTTTTTTAAGAAAGAAACGAGTTATTAATGACAGAAAATAGGCATTGTCTTGAACGGCGGCTACTCCGGCCCCCGGAGCCGGGGAGGTTGGCGGCTCCTGCGACCGGCAGCCCCGGGGGTGAGAGGGGAACCGGGCTCGGTTCCGCAGGTACCGCCGAGGGAGCGTTTTGCGCGGAGATTTCAGCGCTTTATTTTCCCCTTAAGGAAAAAAAAAAAAAAAAAAAAAAGTTATTCTTTGAAAATGAACGATTTCCAAGCGTACGGTACCCAAAATGTGCTCGCAAAGGCATTAACCCACAGCCCCTGTGCTGGCAGCCTGCAGCCACGCACCGCAGCAGGTAACACGCAGGTTTATTCCCCCCCCGCCCCAAAAAAAACCCTCGTCGGGCACGAAAAGAGCTTTTTGGACTCTCTTAAATGCGGGATTTTCTGTGCCCGCAATAGTTCCTCCACCTTCATCAAAACAGCCAGCGGGAACGCTTAATATACGTGGAACAGGTATAGATCTCCAGCGATGTATAGATAAATAGGGTTCGCCAAACCGAGCGTCCAACACCAGCCTGTCTCCGCACCCGAACCCTCAGCCCCGTTCCCCGCCTCTGTTTGTGTGGAAAAAACTCGCCGGGAAAGCAACCTGCATCCTTCCCCCCCCCAACAACATTAGATCGGGATGCGGCCGAGGCCCACGGTCCCGTTGGTATTTCCCCGCACACCCGTGGGGTCTCTGCCCCTCGGAAACCGATTTCTCATCTGCCTTGGTTGCCGCGGAGCTATCCGCGGCCGCGCAGCGCGCCGGGCCCTAAAATTTACAACGTGCGGCCTCTGGCACAGAGGGCAAATCTCTATGGGGGGAGATCTCTCTTTTTTCCTTTTGTGGGGAGATATATATATTTTCACTGAATAATTTTTTAAGACAACCAAAAACTTTCTCAGGCGCTTTTTAGGTAATTTCCATAATCTGCATTTTCCCCGCGCGGATAGAAGATGGGTTTTAGGACACCCGTGACACCCGCCCCAACCGGGGTTAACGCCGTTCCCCATCCACGGAGATGGGCTGGGGGGCTGCAGCCGCTGCCCACCTTCCTCCGCGACTCCCTGGGAGCATCTCCGGCTCCTGAAATTTGCGGGTATCCTGTGAATATAGAGGATAATACGGCGGTAACTGATCGGCCGGGCTCGGTTTTGGCTCTGCGTTATTTAGGGCAGGGGAAAGAAACGGAAAGGAGGGGGGCGAGAAAATTGGGGGAGAAAGGGGAAAAAAAAAAATGAAGAAAGAATGCCAAACGGATTGGGAAGGGGGAAAGAGGGAAAGAAAAACGAGTCGGAAAGAAAGGGAGGAAGAA
>NW_009648775.1:152512-154252 GCF_000708025.1 Charadrius vociferus | reverse complement strand
CCATCCCGCCCCCCAGTTCCCCCCTCAAGGTCACTTTCAGGGAAAGGCGAGGGGCGGTGAGGACTTTCCCCCTCTTTGCCCCCATTAGCTTTCTTCCCAGGGAGAGAGCGAAGGATCTTATCTGCTTTTATTTTCTCCTTCGGGCCGAGATAACGCCCTGAGTGACGCCCTGTTTGGCAAGAGCAGATTAGCGTCTCTATTTTGGCATCGATAACGCGCTCCCCCCCCCGCCCCCCATCAGCCATTGATCGGGGCGGGGAAGGGGGATCCGATGAGCCGCCTGTCCCAAAAAAATCACCCGGACTATCTCATTGAGAAGGGGTGAAAAAAGAGAAAGGCAGCCTAATTCCCCCTTATCCTGTGCCCGCAGGAAAATGTGGGGAGGGGGCTGAGCCCCGGCTCCACGGGGCTGCAGTTAATTCCCGAGGAGGTGCCTTTTTGGAAGCAGAAAGCAGAGAGAGACTAGGTCCCTCTTGTTCCAGGGATGCTCTTAGCTTGATTTTAGGACTCTCTGGCCTCCTCCCCGCTTGCCATCTGGGAGGAAAAAAGGGACCTCCACCCCACGGGCACGCGTGGGAGGCTGCGAAGGACAGCGCCGTGCCCGCGCCACGCGGGGCTCCGCAGCCCTACCTCTGCCCGGCTGCTTATTTTTCATTTTCGTCACCGTTTTTAAAGCCTGGAGTTGGCCTGGGAAATTAATGGGCTGAAGGGAGGGAGGGGGCAACGGGTTTTAATTGCAAACTTTCTTTTTTTTTTTTTTTTCTTTTCTTCCCCTGAAGTAGCCAGAAGGGCGGGAAAAAAAAAATGCCCCCAAACCACAAACTTTAAAAGAAAAATGCCGTTCACCTGTAATTACTAAAAAAATATCAAATAAAAAGCCCGACGCGGGTATCTACCCCCGAAGGGTCGTCTAAGCACACAAATCCTATACCGCTAAATGCAGAAGTTTGTAATGGAAATACTGACACGAGGAGAACCTGTATTGGTGTTGCTTTGACACAAACATCTCGGTGATAAACCCTCAAATCAATGCAGTCAGTCACTGCTCCGGTAATTTAGAGGGGGGGAAGAGGAAAAAAAAAAAAAAAAAAAAATGTGAATGGACCAAACCGCTTCCAGAGAGGATGATTATTTTAAATACTTGTTTTCTCCCAGGTGCGTATTTCACCAAAGCGGGGATGCGGCCAGCAAAAAGGGAGTTAGAAATGAAAAAGAGGAGAGAAATGGTCAGAGAAAGTAAATTATCTAAAAAATACTTGTTTTCTCCCAGGTGCGTATTTCACCAAAGCGGGGATGCGGCCAGCAAAAAGGGAGTTAGAAATGAAAAAGAAGAGAGAAATGGTCGGAGAAAGTAAATTATCTAAAAATGGAAGGGGGGGGGAAATTAAATCTCTGCTAGGGGGGAGCTAAGTCTCTGGAGGGGAGGAAAAGAAAAAAAGAAGAAAAAGAGTTAGAAAACCCCAAAATGCCGGAGTATATGTTTTACAAGCCGGGAGCTGCCTCGGAGCCGTCGGCTGCGGGAGGAACGCAAAAGGCTTTTCGATTTGGTTAAACCGCCCCAAGAAGTGATTTTTAAAGGGTGTGCGTGGGGGGAGAGAAGGAGGGGAGGAGGTGGTGGTGGTGGTGGGGGATAGTGAGTTCATGCTCGGCACTATTTCTTACTGCTGACACCTGACCCCACTGGCAAGCCAGCACCCCGGCCATCCCACCCCCCCCCCTTCTCTCCCCCTCTCCAGGGCA
>NW_009648775.1:150342-152148 GCF_000708025.1 Charadrius vociferus | reverse complement strand
ACAGTGTGGGTGTTTGGGTCCGTGGCTGCTGATGGCATTTCTATGCATGCGGGAGCTTATGTGTATATATATTTATATACGGTGTATAGGTGCTGTAAGCACGTTTATCCTCTCGCCCGGGTTTTGGGGGCGCGCAGATTTGCGCACCCTTCGCCCTGAGCTGCTGGTGGGGGCAGCTTGGCGGCTGGCGCGCACCCCGAAGCGGGCCGCAGAGGTCCGTGGTGGTGGGGAGAGCTCAGCCGGGAGAAACCGGGGAAATCCAGGCAGGATTTTGCCTGCCGGGAGGGGAAGGCTGCCTACAGGAGCAGGGCTGGGGGTCCCTGCCTGGGAACACTCACCCTCTGCAGTGTCCAGCTCCTGCAGGAACTTCTTGCTCTTCCTTAGGTGTTGCTCTTTATTTTCTCTCTCCTTATACGCCTTGCACTTGCACCCACGCCGTTGTGCGAGTGTGCGTGACCACCTCCTCATCCGCATATCCACGCACGTACCGCTTCGTGATGTGCGTGCGTGTCTGTATATATGTATACATACACACGCAGACGCGTATGTGGCGGGCGTATCTATGTTTTTCATGCGTTTATGTTCAGCTTATTGATATAAAATTTGATTAAATACATGAGAAAGGAGAAGGCATCGTATGTGTGTTTGCTGACTGCTTGTGTGTGTCCAGATTTATATATATATATATGCATTTAGACCTATATTTTATATATATATCTGTATAGATCCGTGTGCTGGCTTTCCTACTGCCCTTCCCTCCCCGCTGCCGGCCGGTGTTGGGGTCCAGCAGCGGGATCCCGGTGGTCCTGGGTTGGACTGGGAAGCAGATCCAACCGTTCCCGGGCCGGAGCCGGAGCGGGGGGAAGCGGTTCCCCGTTCCCCGGCTGCAGCCGCCTTTTTTTGGTAAACGTTCGGCAGGAAGGTCCTATCCTGCTCGGGCACTCAGTGCCAGCCCGGCTCCCGGCAGGAGAAGGCGTTGCAAAGTGCACCATCACCCTCCGTGGAGGCTCTTTTTTTTTTTTTTTAATCAGAGCAAATAATTGGTTCCCGAAGCACACTTGAATCTGTGCAAATAACCAGGTTATCATTTACTATATATAGCGCGGCGTGCTCCCTTCCAGAGGCGCCTGAGCATTCAGTTGACAAGTTTCCTGCTCGCTCTAACAACATGATTATTTTTAAAAAAAACCCGTAAATTTAGCTGAATAATGCCAATACCGTTGGATTAACTGGGCTGCTCCTGGTGAAGCGGGAGCTTTGCTACTGGTTTCCCCCTTTTCATTTCCAAGAAAGAGTGGGTTTTCCTGGAGTTTCCAGCGGCTTGGGTGATAACACGCTCATATATGATCTATACTCCCTCACACCCGCGTATATACATAGGCGTTGTGTGTCTCGGCGTGTGAATATATATATTTGTGTGTATCTATACACACACATATCTATGTAGAGAGGTTGCACACACACAGCCTCGCTGTATTTTGCATTGCACCGAATGGATTTCTTGGGGGGGTGGGGTGGCGGGAGGGGGGAAAGCAGGAATCTCCCTGATAGGGCTTTAAAAAGAGGAGAATAATACAAATTAACCTTCCATTACTGCTGCAGTCAACCATGACAGAATAGGCCAGTTGCGTGGTTGGTGACGTCTCCGTGTCCTATAGGAGCAAAGCTCGTGAGATAGCAGCTATCGCCTTGAACTCTCTTTATTTTATTGGAGTATGGCTGGTAATAAACAGTAATATTTAATTTGTCTGAGACCACAAATCGGCTTCTAGCTGGAAGGCTCCTTCGCCTTGACATTACAGTCTT
>NW_009648775.1:149418-150262 GCF_000708025.1 Charadrius vociferus | reverse complement strand
CCAACCTGCAGACGGAAATAAATTCGATTTATTTGCATCGTTTTCAACTTGTCTTCAAGGTGTTTGGGAGCTAGTTTGGCATTGGAGAGGTGAGTGCTCTTTCCCAGGCAGCGGCTGCGCTCGGGTTCGCTCTTCCAAACTTCAGGGATTTTCACTTTTCCCTTTCTTTCCGCCGAGGGAGGGAAGCCGGGGTTCTCTCTCTCCGGCGGCTGCGAGAAACCTTTCTCCTCGCTGCTTTAATTTATTTGTATTTTAAGATAAACCCCCTCTTCTTTCGGGCGAGCTGAATGCTTGGAAGGGGGGGGGGGGGTGTCCCCAACACATGTGCGGTGCGGCCCCCCCCGCCGCTCCTTTCCCGCAGCGCGGCGATCTCCCGCTTTAGATTTATTTTTATTTTTTCCTCCCTTTTTGTTTTGTTCTTCTTTTTTTTTTTTTCTTTTTTCCCCCTTCTTCCCCTCTTGATTTACACCTTCTTCCACCTTCTAGAGCAGCCCCCAGGAGATGGGAAAGGCTTGGCGGGCGCCCCCCGGTGCCCGCTTGCCCCAAGGCCGGAGCCGCTCCCGCCTTTCCCCACCGGGGGTTTGGGGGGTGGGGGGAGAGAGAGAACCTCCCGCTTCGCTCCCTCGTTTGTTTGGGTTTTGGAAGGGCTCCACGGCTCCCTTCCCCTCTAAAAATAATGAAATATGGGACAAGCTTTGTTCTGTTTGTTTAAGTAGCGTTCTCTGGCTTCTTCTCTGCGGCTACAAGTGCAGTTATTTTATTATTCTTATTTGCAAAGCGTTTACTGTTGGCTGTTTCTTCTCAAGTAGCTGCTTAAGTTTGGCTTGCGCGGGGACAGGGGTTT
>NW_009648775.1:147531-148090 GCF_000708025.1 Charadrius vociferus | reverse complement strand
TTTCCTCTCTCTCGTCCTCTTCCTCTTTTTTTTTTTTTCTTTTATTACTATTAATTTTTTTATTTTTATTTTTTAGGCGAGGAGTAGAAAGAGCGGGGTGGGGAAAAACTGTATCTTCCAGATCAGGCTGAGAAAAGGGGTGGGGGTGGGGGCTTTATCTTGGTCTCAGGATCCTTTCTAGTGCGTCTGACAACCTGGAAGTGTTTGGAGAGAGCAAGAGAGAGAGAGAGAAGCAGGCAAGCAGGCTTGCATTGGATAGATTTTTTTTCTTCCAGGCTGGGTTTTCACATGCTGAGGCGCAAATAAATAAATAAAAAGGAAATATGCACACGAGAAGCCTGATCCCATTGTAATTTCCAGTGCAAAGGGGGAAAATATACACATATATTATATATATGGAGATGCATTGAGTGCATGGAATTCAACACGCAAGGTAACAGCTCTTCCATTGCCATGTATGTCCGTCGGTGTCTGTAATCTGTGTGTGCCTGTGTGTGACCGAGGGAGAACGAAAGTGGCTGGCTGGGAGCATTGTTAGACACAAATTGTCTTTGCCGAG
>NW_009648775.1:146152-146647 GCF_000708025.1 Charadrius vociferus | reverse complement strand
CCCCCCCCCACTCCCGCAACCCCACTTGGTGCTACTTTAGCAAGGGAAGATGCATTTTTCATACAGCCACTGCGGCCTGGTTCTGTCAAGCTCTATTTCTTCTCAGAAGCTCTTTAAAGGGGAAAAAAAAAAAAAATAGAAGCTACGGATCGCCAATTGCTCTTAGTTGTTTGGGTTATTATTTTTTTTTTTTTGCTGTCACCCACCCTCCTACCTTTTTTATGATGATTATTCTTCTTTTTATATCTGCTTAATTACGTCTCGGCGCGGAGAGCATCGGGGAGGTTCGCTGCAGCCGGGCTGCCCTGCGCTGCCATAGCCGGGTCCCTCTTTGTTTTAATAAACATGCTTTATTTTTATTTAGTTATTTATTTCCCCCTTCGCCCTCGCCTTAACTTTGCCAGCTCAGGGGGAATAATAGCTCCAAGCTGGAGGGAAATCGATTAAAAAAAAAAAAAAGAAAAAACGCGACCTTCCCAGCAGAAAGAAAAAAAA
>NW_009648775.1:145107-146141 GCF_000708025.1 Charadrius vociferus | reverse complement strand
AAAAAAACCCCCCCCCCAACAAAAAAGTATAGGGAAAAAAAAAAAAAAAAAAAAAAGAGGAGGAGGGGAAGAGAAAAGCCTTAAATGGTCCCTGGAGCTGCGGCTCTGCCCCTGCGGGCTGTGCCCGGGCCCGGGGCAGCCGCTCCCGCTCCTCTCCGCGTACTTTCCGCGCTCGTAGCGGTTTTGCTTGGCCCTTCAGTGAGTTAGTGCCAGGCGCCTGGCTGGTGTGCTTTGGGAAAATAGCTTTTGGGAAGGGAAGGAGGGAGGGAACGAGGAGGGCACGGGCCGGTTCTGTACACGGGCTTTAGCTCCGGAGGTGTGGACCCGGAGTCCCTTCGCTTTTTGTCCTTTTAAATTATATATACGTATATGTATATATTACCCACCACTAGCAGGGAAGATCATTTTCTCCCCCCACCTTTCCACTTCCAATTTTCCTCTTCATTTAAAGGAGAATTACCTTTTTTTTTCCCGCCTCTTTTATTTATTTTTTTTTAAACGGCTTTTAAATATTGTTGCAGGGAGAAGGAGAACTCATTTCAGAACATTCTCATGTACTTAAAAACAATATTGCCTCCATATGGTTGGCCTTTCAAAAATGAATCCCCTTCTTTGAAACATGCAAGAGATATGTTTTTTTTAAAGCTACTAAAACTCTAAACTCCTTAAGAACAAAAAACCTAACAGATAATTCAATTGCTTTTATCTTTTTTATTATTTTTTTCCCCGCTTTGAAACTTTTACCATTCATGATAGAGCCTTTTAAAGCTGCGTCAAAATACTGCTTTTAAGACTGTGGTTACTCGCATCAGATGTAAACCCGGAGATTTTTTAAGCTCGTTTTCTCTGTTGCTGCAGTTTCACTCTAAATGTTATGGCTTAGTTCGCTTCAGCCCCAATTCCACCCCCCGTTCCCCAGCCCGAGTGCGCGTTACCTTGCACAGTGTCTCGACCGACTGATTTAGTTGCACTTTTATATTTTAATTATCTCGTCCATCCTTTGCTTTACTTGTAACTGTCCGGAGGGGGGGGGG
>NW_009648775.1:143359-144496 GCF_000708025.1 Charadrius vociferus | reverse complement strand
CCCCCAAATCCTATCATCCCTTGCGGGCTGCGATAATAAATAAAAGTCTTTATTTCTCCCTCTCCCAAAGTTAAAGGGCCTTGTTCCCTCCCCGGGCGGCTGGAAGTGAGTAGGGGGCAGCGCGGGTTTGTCGGGCAGCTCTGCCTAAGCGCTCCCATTGCATATATGTGCGTGTGTATATATATATATATATATATTTTATTAAACGTCAGCGTTGACTTATGCGTCTCTTATCTCTGCTCTCTCCCCGATGTGTGCCTGCAGTGGGGGATTCGGCGAAGGAAGCTCGTAACATGGCGGATAGCGAAGAAGGCTTTGGGCTCCCGACCACGCCGGCTGATTCGGAGGCCAAAGAGCTCCAGGCTGAAGCCAAGCAGGACACTCAACTGGGGGCCACCAGCAAGTCCCCCACCTCGCCCCAAGCAGCCTTCACCCAGCAGGTAAGGACTCACGCTCCTCTTTCTCTCTTCTTTATTTTCTATTTTTATTTTTATTCCCCCCTCCCCTCCTTTTCTATGCGTTTTTCCCCCCAAATATCCGCTCAGCTGTGTGGCCGCTGCTGCTCTGGGCGGTGATGAGTCATTTTAGGCCCCACGGGAGTGAAAAGTCTCACCTGATGATGGGCCTCATCCTGCTTTCGTGTTATTTGGGGTCGTGTTCAAGCGCTAAACCTGCCGGCGTGCCCACGCGGGAATATTGGGGTACGTGGAAGGGCAGGCAGGGAAAAGCACCCCAAAATACAGGGGAGAGGCACCCGCTCCTGCAGCGGTGGGTGCATCCCCACAGGCGTCCACGCGTGAGTGTACACACGCGAACACACACAGACAGCTGCGTGGATGTGTTTGCTATGGACTTACGAATGCCCGTGTGTATTTATATAGGTGTATAAATATATATATATATATGCGCACCCCTTGTACGCCCGGGCGCATGTATGCACATGCAATACAGCCGCACTCGTGCGCACACAGCTCTCCCCGCACCCACGCAACGGGGCCCTGAGAGTCGACAGGGGGTGTCACGCGTGGGCACCCCCGCAGCGACCCCGTGGCTAGGCACACCCTTGGGTGCCCCTCATCAGCCCTCGTCGTCCCCCCCCCGCGCCTTCCCCCCCGGGAGCTGCGGGGTACCGGGCCA
>NW_009648775.1:139671-142091 GCF_000708025.1 Charadrius vociferus | reverse complement strand
CGATGCCGGCCGTGCGGGGAGCCCTCCCCGTCAGGGCTATATTCCGAAAAAAAAAAAAAAAAAAGAAAATAATAATAAAAAAATTTGTTTCTTCTGGCTTCTTTCTTAACCAGAACAGTTGGATCGTTAATCCCAATTTTCAGGCCTTTGGAAGCTTTCCAGGCGAAGGCGAGTTGCAATCGCTTGGCCAAAAGCTAACCTGGTTTAGAGCAGCTCGCCGGGCGATTTCGTTATTTATTATTATTATTAATTTGGAATTAAAGGAGCAGCTCGGCCCTTCTGCGATTTTGCAATGCCTCACGCTTTTTTTTTTTTTTTTTTCCTATAAAGTTTCCTATTTATTTTGAGCACGTTGGGGCGAATCTATCCCCAACGCCTACGCCACCCCATTTAAAAGTATTAAGCTACTGGTTCCATACTCACAGCGAAGCTGTTTAGATGCAGAGATAGATGTACCCGCAAATAAACAGCGTGCGGGTCTAACTGCCTCCAGATACGCGTCTCTGTACGCGTGTGTTTTGTCTGCGTGGGTGTGTGGAAAAATATACAACCTCGCAAAATCCAGCTTTATTGGGGCTGCGCGTAATCGAATCCATGAGCGGCTTAATAAACCTGATCCATAGATATTTATGCGCGGACGTGTATATATTTGAGGCGATTTGGCATTGTCTTTAATATTCCTATGTTAGAGAACTGTTAAATTGAGGAGTGCCTAAGCCAGCGAGACCCAGGAAAATAGTCTTTCCAGTCCCGTCAGCAAACTGGGGGCAGCCCGAGAGAGGCTCTTTTCGTTGTGATTTTAAATGAAAATCCTCGGAGGAAGAGGGGAGGAAAAAAGAAACAAACCACCCCTCCACGCGTAGAAATAAGAGTAGTTTTAAATTGCAAGGGCACAATAAACAACGCGGAGTCAAACTTCCATTTTGCTCGCTCATCTGGCATTTGTTGTGGGCTTCCAAAATTTGCCTGAAGAGGGAGGAAAAAAAAAGAAATAAATATCGAGCTGGTTTTAGAAAGTTTTAGCGAATAGATCTGTCTCCCGGCTCGCTTTCGCCTGGAGCTTCTCTGCCGCTGGGAAAAAAAAATAAAAATCGGTTTTAAAGAAGGGTCTTGTGTCCGAGGGGAGGTGGTACGAAGAAAGTGTGTGTGTGTGGGGCGGGGGGGATGCAGGGGGGAAGGTCCTGCCGCCCCCCGCCGCCGGGACACGGGCTGGGGAAGCCGAGGGACCTCCCGAAAAATCCCCAGTTTCCCGTGGGGGAAAAAAAAAAAAAAAGAAAAGAAAAGGGGAGAGAAAAAAAAAAAAAGCTCACGGAGGGAGACATAAACCACCTTGCTGAAATTTCAAACAAATATCGCAGTGGACAGAAAGCTCATCTGGAGAGCAATAAAATAGACATTTACAGTGCAGGGGCTTTCGGCGAGATAGGGGATAGGTTTCCCGATTTCTATAATTCCCCGAGTTTATTGTTGGAGTAACCCGTGTTCTTGCTGGTCAGGTGTTTTCGATGGAGTTACAGATCATTCTTCAGGTGGAATTTGGTTTCTTCTCCCTTAAAACGTTGAAGATAATCTCCGCTTTCTTCGTTGGTAGCTCCCCCCCTCCCTTCCCCTCCCTCCAGCTTTTTACAGCTGAATTAACCCCCAGCCCAGATGCCCTATGGCAGAGATAAGAGCCCGAGCCTCGGAGAAGAGGTGCAGTATTTTTAGAGGTGTGTGGGGTGGGTTGTTATTTTTTTTTTCGTGTGTTTATGCGTGTTTTAAGTCCCAGGGATAGGTTTTCATCTGCTTTATTTTTAAATATTTGGAAAGCTAGAACTAAAATAACATCGGCGTTTTAAGTCCCTGCCTTGCAGTAATGGAAAATATTTCGAAAAGCCCCTGTCTTCAGTGTGTATCCGAGCGGTTCCAAGGATTTGTCAGGTGTGTCCGCTGATGTCTCTGTACGCGCGTAGGGCTGCGCGCAGATTTGGTGTCACACCTGAGTGTGCGTAGGGTTGTGTTTTTTTTTTTTTAATTTTAATTTTTCCCATCTGCACATAGAACCGTCGATACACAGAAGGGTGGTTGAAATAGATGTATTTTAAATATGTATATTTCTATAAATATATATATTTTTACTTTTTTTTTTTTTTGGCAAATCTCCTCCTGTTCCAGCGGTTCATGTATAGAGGGAAGTAACTTGCTTCCAAAAGTTCTCACGACCAGATTTGTTGGAAGGAGGGAGAGTCGAACCCTTGGCGAAACATAAAATTAAGAAAAATAGGAATAGACGAGCAGGCGGGAGAGTAGGTGAATCAATAACCCCGCCAGCCTCCTAATTACGATTCCGTCTTGAGAAATCGCTTGGTTCGCCCCAGCTGGGACCCGGGGCGGTACCCAGCGGCACCCAAACCTCTCCCCCACCCCCGCGGGAAAGGATG
>NW_009648775.1:137462-139634 GCF_000708025.1 Charadrius vociferus | reverse complement strand
TCTTTTATATTTATGCGCTTTTCTTTTTTTTCTTTTTCTTTTTCTTTTTTTTTTTTTTTTCTTTTTAATAGGCGCATGTTCCCCAGTTACAAAGTGAAGGTCACTGGACTCAATCCAAAAACTAAGTACATACTGTTGATGGATATTGTACCAGCGGATGACCACAGATACAAATTTGCAGATAATAAATGGTATGCACGCGTGGGGGAAAGGGGAGGGAGGAGAAACCCTCCATGTCGGGCTTTCTGAGCTGCCCAAAATTGGGTAGCGCACGTTGGGAGATACCTCAATCAGCCGCTCATCCTTCTTTTTGCCCCCCGCGAAGGAGAGATGTTGGGGCTGAAGGGGGTGTGTGTGTGTGTGTGTGTGTGTTTCATTTGAGCCTCTCGGGATGCTCCCACAGTCCTTGGGAGAGAAATGTGGAGAAAAAAAAAAAGGAGAGAAATCTCTCGCAGTTAGCTAATGATAACTGTAATCCTGTTTGACGATGAGATTATTGGCCATTGTGGAGTCAATAATTTAATTCTATTAAGGGAGGGAATATCTCCGGGCAGGGAAATCTTTAAGGATTGGGACACAGTCTGTCTTTTGCTCCTGGTTTGGGTGCCGGTAATTAAGGTGGGGGGGAAGGATGGGGTTAAACGGGGAAACAGGGAGAGCCATCTCCGACGGGAGAGGTGCCAGAGAGCTCCACTAATTGCCCGAACGGGGTTTGTAAACACCTTGTCTCCCCAAACACGGCGTGACCATCCGGCACAGCGCTGTCCCCGCGTACGGGGACACCTGAGTGGGCGGAAACCCCCCGGGGGTGGGGGGGCGGTTGGGCAGCAGGACCCTACGGGAGAGACCCCGCCGGAGGTCATGGAAAGGGTGCAGGAACCCCCGGGAGGGACCCCACCGGGGGGGATGGAAGGGGTGCAGGAGCCCACGGGAGTGTCCCCCTACCCTGCCTGTGTCCCCACGCAGGTCGGTGACAGGGAAGGCAGAACCGGCCATGCCCGGGCGGCTGTACGTGCACCCGGACTCTCCGGCCACCGGTGCCCACTGGATGAGGCAGTTGGTTTCCTTCCAGAAGCTCAAACTCACCAACAACCACCTCGACCCCTTCGGACATGTAAGTACCGGGGGGCGGGAGAAGGGCACTGCACCCGCGGAGGGCTGCCGAGGAGCCCACGCGTGCTCACAGCCCTCTTCTACGGCGTGTCGCTTACCCACGCGTGGCCTCCACCGCCACCAAGGTCATGGCAATGTCACCCATCCCCAAATCCGTTGTGTTGGTGGGGTGGTATTTTCTTCTCTGAGAGGGTGAGATGAATCCCAGTAAAGTCCCCCCCCCCCTTAATTAAAAATAATGGAAGCATAAACCTTAAAGATGGGCTATTTCCCAGCTCTGCGTGGGAATTGATTACAAACCCCCGGGGCCTGGAGTTCGCGAGTGGGCGCCGGGCTTAACTGAGTATTTAGCTACCTGGTTATAACCTCATGGAGAGTTCTCGAGCGTTAAAGTCTGCCCGTTGCCTCCGTGAATTTGGCTAACAGGTAAAACCAATCAGGCATAATCATTCGGGTAAATAGGACCCAAACCCACGTGGATGCCTCGATCCCCCCTCCAAAAAAAGCAGCAATAATTAAAGACAATAATAATAAAAAATAATATATTTATTGAAATCCCGCTAGACCTTCTTGGACATAAAAAAGGTCTTTGCTGGACTCGTGGGGCCGTGAAAGCTTGTGTGAATTCTGCAGCCAGGAACAGCCCTCCTTCGAAGGTCTCCAAAGATGCGTGTTCCTCTGAGCAAATATATATGTGCATGTATGAATAATATATATCTCTCTCCATAAAAAAAATATATATAATTACTTGAGCGGGTATGCGAATCCAGATCCCGCCATCCCTTTCCAAGAGCGTATTTTTCTCCAGTCCCATTTCAACACTTCACTTTCATTTCGTTTTTCCCCAAGTTCTTTTTTTTTCTTTTTTCTTTTTTTTGTTTTTTCTTCTTCTTCTTCGCTTTTTAATGATAAATCTTGTGCTATTGAATCCCTGCCCACGTGGTCGCTAAGAATCTGGGGGCGAGCCTGCAGGGCAGAGCGGCCAGACGACCCCCCAGCCCACCCCAGTCCTGAGCATCTTTTTACGAGCGCTTCTTCCCCCCTCCAGTTGCGGGTTGT
>NW_009648775.1:134727-136913 GCF_000708025.1 Charadrius vociferus | reverse complement strand
CCCGCCACCCTCCTCTCCCATCCTCTGGGAGGGTGGTGGGGGGGACATACACACACTAAATCCTTCCCTCCCTCCGCTTCCCTGCCCCTTCTTCCCTCTTTGCCCCCCTGGGGTGGGGTGGGGTGGCAGTCTGAGGTGCCCCAACCATCATGGTGGTGAACTGGGAGATTTGGGGGGCTGTGAAAGGCCTGGAAAGGTGGGGGGAAAAGTCCCTCTAAACAAACCCAAGGCGCTGAGGGGACAATAAGGGACTTCAGAGGAGGAGCTGCACCAGGAGTCTCTCAATTAGAGTCGCTGTAATGAAATTAAAAACCATTAGATCGTTCACCGTTGATGTCTACGACTTTCCTGGATGTCAAAGCAATTTGCTTAAACCCCCGGGACGGGGGAGGCGGCGGCGGGGGTGGGTTTCTTAAGAGAGATGTCCTCCTACCCCAGCATCTCAATCAGTCCTCTGGGGGAGCCTTGAAGAGGGTGAAGATTTTGGAGAAGGGGGTGCAAGGACTTCCTCTCCCCCTCCTCGTGTGTGTGCGCCACGCTGTGTCCCCTCCATTCCCAAGGGATGTCTTCTCCTTCTCCCCTTGCCCAGATCATCCTGAACTCCATGCATAAATACCAGCCCCGGCTCCACATCGTGAAAGCAGATGAGAACAACGGCTTCGGCTCCAAGAACACCGCCTTCTGCACCCATGTCTTCCCAGAGACCGCCTTCATCGCTGTCACCTCCTACCAAAACCACAAGGTGAGGGGCTGGGCTGGCCCTTGCCCAGGCAAACTGCATCACCTCTCCTTCCCTCCTCCCGCTGCTCCTCCCGAGGGCTTCGGCTCCCCTTTCCCTGCCCCCCTATTCCCTCTTTCTTCTTTCCTTTCCCTCCTTCTCATTTTCCTCCCCTTTTTTATCCCCTTCCTTCCTTCCTTCCTTCCCCATCTTCCTTCTTTCCCCATCTTCCTTCTTTCCCCATCTTCCTTCCTTCCCCATCTTCCTTCCTTCCCCATCTTCCTTCCTTCCCCATGTCCCTTCCTTCCCCATCTTCCTTCCTTCCCCATCTTCCTTCCTTCCCCATCTTCCTTCCTTCCTTCCCCATCTTCCTCCCCTCCCCCCCTTCCTTCCCTCCTCATCTTCCTTCCCCATCCTTCTTCCCCTTCTTCTCCATCCTTCTTCCCCTTTCATCCCCCTTCCCCTTTACCCTTCACTGCGCATCTGTCCCATCCCCTCTGTTATTCCTTGCGACACAGACAAAGCATTTAACGCCGGGGCTTCGGGCGAGCCGAGGGGGGAATTAGCTCAACAGGATGGTTTGCTCCGAGAGGAGACGACCAACCGAGGAAGTTGGCTTTATCTTCTTTCCCCCCGTGCATGGGTCAAAGCCTTGTAATCTGGAGAAGGGAGCCCGGCGCTCCCCTCCGCGGCCGGGGCACTGATAACCCCGGGGCTGCCGCCCCTTTGTCCGGGGAAGGGCTCCTGCCCCAGTCGGCCAAAAAAAAAAAAAGGCAAATTCCTCCCCAAATTGCATAGAAAATGATTACTCCAAGGTTTTCCTGGTACTTACAGGCAGGTAGGATGGCTCTTTTGCGCTTGAGCGACTGAAATTGTGCACTTGGGTTTTTGTTTTGTTTTTTTTTTTTTTTCAAACGGAGAAAGGTCATTTAACACCCCAGACAAATCCTGGATGCTTTCCTGGAGATGTAAGTAGGAAGCTCCTAAACCTGCGCGAAGCGATTGCGTTTCCTCCGTCCATCAGTTGGCACGGGAGAGGCAGAGAGCAGAGGTAGGCTGGAGAAAACTAGGGAGAAAAGAAAATACTTCCCTGCCCTTTAAAATAGGAGCTGTTGGCACAACCAGGACTAGCAAACTGAATCCAAATTGAGTCCTCGCCAAATTATGCCTTAAATTATAACTCCGCTGTGGATGCTATAAAATCAAGTTTAACTTCTGCTTGATGGATTCGGAGAAAGAATATAATATTAATAGAACTGGGAGTTAATAAAACAGGACACACTGCTCGCTTTAAAGGCATTTCCCTCTGAGAAAACAGACCTGAATTTAACTGCTTTCCTTTGAAGAAAAATAGAACTGTTTTATAGACAAAAAAAAAAAAGATCATGCAAATAAACCAAAAGCAAAGCAGAAACATGTAAGTACAGTAGTTTGGGAAAACTGCCATATTAGGAGGGGCAGGAATATT
>NW_009648775.1:93075-120789 GCF_000708025.1 Charadrius vociferus | reverse complement strand
TCCTTCTTCCCCTTCTTCTCCATCCTTCTTCCCCTTTCATCCCCCTTCCCCTTTACCCTTCACTGCGCATCTGTCCCATCCCCTCTGTTATTCCTTGCGACACAGACAAAGCATTTAACGCCGGGGCTTCGGGCGAGCCGAGGGGGGAATTAGCTCAACAGGATGGTTTGCTCCGAGAGGAGACGACCAACTGAGGAAGTTGGCTTTATCTTCTTTCCCCCCGTGCATGGGTCAAGGCCTTGTAATCTGGAGAAGGGAGCCCGGCGCTCCCCTCCGCGGCCGGGGCACTGATAACCCCGGGGCTGCCGCCCCTTTGTCCGGGGAAGGGATCCTGCCCCGGTTGGGCCTGCGGGGGGGCGGGGGGCTGCAGGCTTGGCAGCCAGCTGGCTGTGGAAGGAAAGGGAGGCTCCATGCCTGAAATCAGCTCCCTGCCTGCCCAAGCAAAACAAAGCGAAAAAACAAACAAACCAACCCCAAACCAACCAAAAACCCACCCCCAAACGTGTTAAATAAGGTTTTCTTAGGGTGCCGCAGGGTGGACACGTGTGGGTTCCCGCTGCCCCCTTCTTCATCCCCTGCTTGGCTTTTGGGCTTCCCCACCCAGCGAGGGAGGAGGAGGAGGAATGCACAGGACTGGGGTAGTTCTCAGCAGAGGTATTTAGCGACACCTTTCACCAACTGCCCCTCGCCTTTGTCCCCTCTCTAGGGCAGAGCCCCACAAAAAGCCAATTTTCCTTTGGGGGGAAAAAAAAAAAAAGGCAAATTCCTCCCCAAATTGCATAGAAAATGATTACTCCAAGGTTTTCCTGGTACTTACAGGCAGGTAGGATGGCTCTTTTGCGCTTGAGCGACTGAAATTGTGCACTTGGGTTTTTGTTTTTTTTTTTTTTTTTTTCAAACGGAGAAAGGTCATTTAACACCCCAGACAAATCCTGGATGCTTTCCTGGAGATGTAAGTAGGAAGCTCCTAAACCTGCGCGAAGCGATTGCGTTTCCTCCGTCCATCAGTTGGCACGGGAGAGGCAGAGAGCAGAGGTAGGCTGGAGAAAGAGTGTTTCACCGTAATTAGGGAGAAAAGAAAATACTTCCCTGCCCTTTAAAATAGGAGCTGTTGGCACAACCAGGACTAGCAAACTGAATCCAAATTGAGTCCTCGCCAAATTATGCCTTAAATTATAACTCCGCTGTGGATGCTATAAAATCAAGTTTAACTTCTGCTTGATGGATTCGGAGAAAGAATATAATATTAATAGAACTGGGAGTTAATAAAACAGGACACACTGCTCGCTTTAAAGGCATTTCCCTCTGAGAAAACAGACCTGAATTTAACTGCTTTCCTTTGAAGAAAAATAGAACTGTTTTATAGACAAAAAAAAAAAAGATCATGCAAATAAACCAAAAGCAAAGCAGAAACATGTAAGTACAGTAGTTTGGGAAAACTGCCATATTAGGAGGAGCAGGAATATTTGATTGTAAATCAACAACATCTGGTTGATAAGAAATGACATCTGCGTATCCGTCTCTGTCAAAACATACGCACTGACAAACGCATGAATCCCTACAGACACACACGCGCTCGCATCCCAGCAGACACATGCACACGCACGCAGACACCACTACATATTTTACACACCCCGCTCCTGTTCCCTTGTGTTTCTCCACCCGACACACGCGATTCCTCTTCTTGCTGCGCGGAATCGTTGGGGGAACAAATAATGAGCGGCTGTAGCCCCAAGATAAAGACCCAACTGAGAAAGATAGAGCCATAAAAATAAACCAGGGAATGATCTACCCTAAATGGCATCTCCCTCCAGGGAAGGGAATAAAATTTGTAGCTTGCCCCAGTGCAGATGGAGAATAATACCGGGGCTGAGGCGACGCGCAGCTGATGCTGTTGCAGATGCGGGCTGTGAGGAGGGAGTAACATCCTTCAGCTCAGTCGAGTGGCAAGCGGGGTCTTTTCCACAGGCAGAAACCCGAGTTCTGCTTTCACAGCTGAGATATCGCTTGGCAAACCCTATTTTCATTTTGCGATGCGGACTGCATTTCCCGTGGCCGTAAACGATCGCAGTCCTACCGGTCTGCGTCTGTCTGCATCGAGCTCCCCAAAGAGGGTCCGCCCATCCATCCCCACATCTCTTTGTCACTGCGCTACCTATTTTTTTTCCCCATTTACAGCCATCTCTCTCTCACTTCCACCCAGCACCTGTAGCGCATCCTTCACGCGAACCTTCCTATCCGCACAATCACAATTTATATACACCAACATATTTTACGCATAGTTTTTACACACCCACGTATTCTACGCGCACACATACACAAACAGATTATAGGTGGATGTGCTTTAGGTTTCCAGAGCTATGTTATAGGTGAATTATATTACGGTATTAATGGTATGACTTGCCCGCAGATGCGTTTGAGTCTGTGCTCGCGCAGCTTATAGAAATACCTGCCCCATTTCAGATCCCTCAATTTATTTCAATAGCGCAGCTGCAATCCCAACATAGGGCTTGCGCTTATTTCCCCTGATAGTTCAGACATCTTGAAAAGATTTTTAAGCCCGCTGGGATCTCTCCCTCCCCAGCTCTGCTCCCCAAGAAGGAGGCTTAAGCTACCAAGAAAGTTTAGGTAAAGTTTTCAGTGCGGTTGTCAGCAGCTTGGCCGACCACCTCCCCCCCACCCCCCCCCCTCTCTGCAGCCCTGAGAAAATACCCCCGAAATATCGAGGTGTTAAAATAGGTCACATGCGCATTTCATTTCCTCGCCGTTTACACAATGGGTGCTTGCAATCAGGTTGATTCCCAAATATTAACTTCCCCTGCAGTTAAGTACCATTTTGCTGTAGCTTAAATCATTGTGTTACTAGCCTGTATTTATTAGGTACTAGCTGGCTGCTTAGGACCAGGAAATGAACCCTAATAGACAGAAATAATTAAGGTTCTGCCCTCATGAGGGTTCTTTCAAAAGCAAGAATTCACAACAATTATTCTCATTAATTTTTACAACCTACTTTCCCCGTTAGCTCGACTTGGGCATTATATTGGTTTTTCCCCCTCAGGATATCCGGTTTTATGCTGATTTTTTTTTTTTTTTTGACCCCAACGTTATTTAACATTCTTGGTAGCCCAAAATTCTTTTTAAGGAAACATTAGCCCCAGCCGGGATGCTGCAGGCACCTAAAAATTCTATGTGCACCGTAGCAACTCAGAGAAGCAGGGAAGAGCCTGGCTGAAGACTAATCTGATCATCTCCCCAATAGTCAGTGCACGTAGAGGAACACGCTGCGTGGGCTTTCTGAATATATAGGTTCATCCCAGCCCCAGAAAGACCCCTGTATTGAAAGAACGCTGTTAAGTTGGTCAACTGGCTTTCTGTTCTGCTGAATTTTGGAGAGCTGCCTGTGAGGTTCTCCTGCGGGCACGTGGCCTTTTGTCGCTCTGTGGAGGCATCTCGCAGGGTTGTGTAGGCATAGCCATTGCTGGAGTCGGGCAGGTCCTTGGGCTCAGGTGGTTTTGCTCTGAGAACTCAGTTCTCCGTGGCTTTGGTTGCAGGTAGTCACCTCCATCACTTCAGTAGAGGCTATCAGTGTGGTGGCCTGGCTGACATCCCACAGAGTCTCTGTGCAGAGGCTGGACCTGGTCCAGTCCCCCAAACTCTCCCTGCCCAACCTGAGGCCATTGGCCCCGTGTCTTCCCACCCCCATGGCAAGAAGGGGCAGTCTCTCTCCTTACTTAGGGCAGGCTTCTCTCCATAGGGGGTCCCCCGAGCGCTCCCTGGTGTTAACCAAGGTGAGACCACGTATGTCCTCTTCATTGCCAGGACTGGTGGCTTCTCCGCAGCCCTCAGTCATTCAGGGACCGCAGTGAGCTCTTCTCTTCTCTTCTCACTGACCCTCGCTGGGGCTCTTCACATCTCTACTCTTAAATCCTTAGTCCTGTTCTAGGCTTTGGTGGGCGAGCGCTTCCTTCAAGAGGTCTTGTGTTCGTCTGAACCGGTCCTGTCTCCCTCTGTCCCTTTGTCCTCAGTCTTGTCCCTGGCTGCCCCAGGACAGGGTGCTCAGCCAGCCCCGAGCCCCCGGCCCCTTTCGGTCCTTGATTCAGGCCCCCTGCTCAAGCTCTGCAGGGATTCCTTATCTCTCTCCAGCCCCACTCCCACCTCCTTCCCCCCAACCCCACACTGTGCAAGGTCTGTCTCTTCTCATCCTCCGTTCTTGTCTCCCAGTTCAGCCAACAGCCTCCTCAATGAGCCCCTCTGTCTCGCACCAGTACCTCCCACCAGCCACTGGCTCTCAATCCCTCCCATTTCCTTCACTGGCTTCTGGGTTTGGCATCTTCTCCCCCTTGCCAGCAGCCCCCCCGCTTCCCCTGGCCTTTACCTCAGGCTCCGAGTCCCAGCTCCCCATCCAGCTCCTCCGTTTGGCCCAGCCAGATGTACGGAGTCTCAGCAGGCACCTTGTCTTCATCTATTTCTCTCCTTCCCCCTGCTCTGGTTTGGCTTCCTCCTCCTCCTCCTCCTCCGCACTGACTTGGTTTCCACCTGGGGTATGTGAGAGCGCAAAAAGAAAAAGGCTCTGTGCTTTCAAGCCTGAAGCCCGGCCTCCCAGTTTGTCCCAGCACAGCCAGCTGCGGCGGTGGCGGGGATGGTCCCGGCCCATCTCTGCCAAGCTGAGCAGGACCACGGTCACCTGCAGGGCAGGGACAGCACGTATCCCCACGGCCCGGGGAAGTCCGTGCGTGCTCAGCTCAAGGATAATCACCTCAACCTATTAATCACTAAATAGGGTGACCTGAATGGTGATTTTTTTTTCCCCACGCCGGCGTTTAAGTTGTCCAAATGGGGCAGATGTTCACAAGAAGAGAGATCAGAAACTAAGGATTCCCCTCTCCTTGCAGAACATGAAGTTCCTTTTCCAAAATGCCCGGCCTTTAGGACAGTTTTGGAAGAGCTCAAGAGGGTGGTGGGTTTTCCCTTAGCTCGAGTGCTCGAAAGACGTGGGACTAGTTGATAGTAAAATAAAATAAAATACTTAAATAAAAAGACCAAGGCAGACACTTGATGTGGAACATTTCAGCCCTAACAAAGATTTGTAAAGTTAGAAGCAATTGAGAAAAAATCTTATTCTGGCAAGTGCTTAGCAAAAAGTCATACTAAGTGGTAGTTTTGTCCCTGACCATAAAAATATTCATGAGGCTGTAGACACACATACCCATATAAATACATGGCTGTGCAAAAAAAAAAAAAAAAGGGGAAAAAAAAAAGTAAAGAGTCTTTCCTCGACCTAACTAGATGTAAAGCTAAATTTTATCATGCTGGAGCTAAAAGATGCCGTTGGAAATGTCTCAGCAGAAGCGCTTTGTGGTCAGTTAGCCCAGAGAAAGGAGTGCAGATGAGCGGCGCCGAGATTTCATTGGGAACTGTCGCTTCCCGTTAAAGTGAAGATGAACCCATAGGTCAGACAAGCTCTGAAAAGTGTAAATGTGGAAGGCTTCACCCTGGAAAGCTCTTGTCTCAGAAGGGTCCGCAGCAGCTTTAGAAATCAGTGGTCAGAAGCGAACTTTGCCATCAGTTTCTTTCAGTAACAAATACATAAACAAAGCCCTACAGTTTTATTGAATCTGTGCTATATAATTTCACCTCGGGCATTCGGTCTTAATGACCATGGGACGTTGTATTTTTTTTTTTATTTTTCATGATGTAATTGTCATTTGACTTTCTGACAGCTTTTTCTTCCCCCCCTCCCCAATGAGTTACAGTCAATTAAACAAAGTTTCGCTATGGCAAAATTGATCCAGAAGAAGGTTATTTCCACCCGTTCGTTTGCTTTTCCACCTCTGAAATAGTTGTAAGTCAGACAAAAATGGGCCAAACAAAATATCTTCCACAGACTATTTTCTAAACCGGGGATTCACCAACTTTTTCTCTATTTTCTGCTTTGTTTTGTGTGATTTTGCTAAATCTGGCTTGGACTCTCCGGGCTTAGTACTTAGTAACTTTTATGCCATAAGTTATCATCTACAGAAACTTTGCTCTTGAAAGCTTTTTGAAATCCATGGAAGAGTTGAGACCTAATTTAAAACCTTCTTCAGACCCTGGTTTCTAGATGCCTTCAGCCTAGCAGATCTTTAATTTTAAGGAGGCTGAAGTTAGCTGTGCTTCACATGGGGCTTTCTGCCACCAACATATACGTTAATGCCGTTGCTTGAACGAGTCTTCCCGGTGGGAGTTAGGGGACTTCTCTACTCATAAAGCAACATATTTGCAAGATCGAGGTCCCATACGATATGTTGTCCGACATTTTGTGGGTCATTAAAGGCTTGATTCATCAAACAGGGCATTCAGCTGAGGTCCTTAAATTAGCCGTGTTGACGGCTCCTTCTCCAGTGAATGGAGAGCGTTGGGGACCTGTGAAGGCAATGCTACCCACCTCAGAGCCCCAGTGCCCTCTGGCAGTCCCCATCTGATTCCAACAGGAACACCAGGAGACGAGGTTCCCAGTGCAGGCGCCTTGGTTAAAATGCCTTCGGTTAGGTTGGGATGAATCCGGCCCTTTGTACATTTGTGTGCCGGTGCCAATACTGTAAATCCTCACTCAGTGAAGGACTTCACTTATGCAAGCAAATATTGCCATTGGGTTCGGCAAGTGAGGACAACTCGTACATTTAGTGCGCTTCAGAATGCAAATTGCATAGAAACATTCAAAAAGTTGAATAATGCCTATTATTCATTGTAGAAACGCCACCACCGCTCCGATGGAAACTGATAGGCAGTTTCTTTGCAAAATACACGGCTGGTTGCCTAATTATTAGGAGCTTTTAATTATAAAACACGCCCCTGTTTTACTGCTAGAGAACAGCTCAAATGGCAAATTGGACCAAATAGATTGTTTGTTCACCCTTCTCTTTGAAATCTGAAATGCGTGACGAAAAAAAAGGCAATGCCCTGATTATGTACTAAATTAGGTCCTGATTTAATGACAATACTCATGGTGGACAAGCGTAAGGGTGATGGGGTCTTTGCGTGAGATTTGGGGTTGAACCGGGCAAAAATGGCAAATAAATAAATGGCCTTTGGAAAAAAATATGCTATAAAATGAGAAAACAGCGAAATAATCTGGTCGCGCAGACACCTGGCGGGGTTTGCTATTGACACTAGCCGAGCCAGAATTTTCTCTTTGAATTTTGGCAAAGAGGTGGGTCCAGTTGTGCGTGCTTGACTTGGTGAACATGAACCTCTCTCTGTTCTACCGCCATTAATCTTGAGCTCTTTCCTTCCCGTTGGCTGACTCTCAATAGGAAGGAAGGACAGTGTTTCCACAAAATGTGGTAAGCGCATGAAGTTCCTCCAGTGGCGCAAACACAGGGTTGTCTTTCCTCCTGGGCAAGTGCAACTCCTTGGCTGAGGGCTTGGACTGCCAGGCGGGGATGGAGAAAGAGAAGAAGGGGAACTGTTGCCTCTTCTGCTTGAATATTAAAAATAAGCTGAAGGCTCTGGGACTTTGCACAGAGACTCATCCTCTCCTCTTCCTCCTCCTCCTCCTCCAAGGCTGGTGTTCACTGATTGCAAACTTGGGCTGTGGACAGATTTATTTCATATATAAGCGGGTGTATGATTGTGTTTTTGCTGAATGAGCCGGAGCTCGTGCTGCATTTGCTTTGCCGCGCGAGTTCTGGAGGAGCAGCTGGTGTGAGGTTGGCACTCAATTAAGGCAGATTACACCCGATCCGGACTCTGTCCTGCTCTGCAAAGACACTGAAGTGTTAGCAAAAAATTTGGCAAGGCAGAGCGACTTTGTACGAGATCGCGGGGCATTTGTTAATGTTGTTGGTCCACAGTTAACATTTGCTTAAATGGCAAGCCCTGGCTTGAGAGAACCTACTCACCAAAGTCCTCAGGAGAGGTGTGTGAAGGAGAGGATGGCACCTCTTTGAGCAACACAGTTGTTTCAGATAAGGGTACGTTCGGCACAGCAGCTGCTTTAAATGTTTAACTTAAATGTTGTAAGAGGACCAAAGGTAAGAGCCCGAGGGGGATTCATCCCAGCAAACGGTAGATGCCGAAGGTAGCCAACTACCTGGTTGTACCTGTTGTACCTGTCTACTGGTAGACCAGTCCCTCTTAATTCCTTCTAGAATTAACAGGGAGCTGAGTATTCCTCCAGAGCACGATGGTCGGAGGTGGAGCTGCCCTCCGAGAACCTCAGGCAGTTAGTCCTTTCCAGTTAGTGCTTACAGGTGTGGGGCTGGTTGGGGAAGGGTGTCAGATGCAGAGCAGCTGGAGCACATTTAGCCGGTCTGAAATACAGAAAGGGGGAGTCTTACCAGGCTGAGTGAGGGGATGCAGGGTCTGAGAGGTGAGGTCTTGGTTGTGGCTGTACATTGATGAGAAAATACTTGTTGGTGTCGGTGGGATTTGTTCAGGCAGTATGACTTTCACCCCTGGTCCTCTGGTCAGTGCAGCCCCGACTGTCCCAGCAGCAAAAAGAAAGTAAGTAACTATGAGAGCGGATGTCCTCCAGAGAGAAATTTATGTGTATGTGTGTGCAGTCCCACGTGTTAGTTACAGGACGAGCTTGAGAGAAGTGAGAGGTTGTTGACAAGAGATATTTTTCCAGTGTAAAGGATCTAGAGGAGAGCCCATCTGGAGTGGACAATTCCTGAGCTGAAGGATGTCTTGAGTTCCCAAAAGCTGCATTTTCCCCCCCATCCCCATTGGCTTGGGTTTAATAAACAATATCCCCTCTCTCCCAGGCCATGCCTTGGACTTGTGATGAACCCGTTGTGTTTCCTCCCTTTCAGATCACGCAGTTAAAGATCGAGAACAACCCTTTTGCGAAAGGTTTCCGCGGCAGTGATGACATGGAGCTCCACAGGATGTCCAGGATGCAGAGGTAACGCGTGCCTCCGTCGTGGGGACCCACTCAGCTCCCCCGCCCCAAATCTGCCTGGGGTTTGCTTTGCATGTCACTTGTGGCTTGAGCTAAGCCAGGACTTAGTGACAGTCCCTTCTCTGGCATCTGCCTGCGCATTCTACGTCAAGCTGTTGATATATCATCAGGACGTGGGGCCAAAATCCAGGACTTCCCACTGCGAGGCGAATGCCTTAACTGCTGGGTTACGGAGGCAGATTCTCACTTGTGGGTTGTCCTCTTGGCCGCAGGGACCTTGTGTTTCTTTCTGACTTGTCCCCATCCAGAACAACCTCTAGCTTTGTGCTAAACAGATGTCTCTGCGGCTGCTTGTGGGCTTAAACCTGGTTACAGCAACAAGGGACTTGGACTGGCTCTGAGAAGCTCCGGTCATTGGGCTACTGTGGAAGAGCTGTTGGGTATTCTTTATTCTCTCCAGGTGGCAGTGCTTTAAAGACAAAAAGCTCTCAGCCCTGTTCTGGGAGCAGGTTTGTTAAGGATGCTCCAGACGCCTCTGGAGGTCTCGGTGTGGAGACCTACCTTGTGCTGGTTTCTGGCTTTCAGAGGGTCTTTGGCAGGAGGGGAATGTTTGCCTGGTCGGTTCTGGATGTGCAGAGCAGGAGCATAGGCATGGTGGTTTCAGGTTGAAGAAGGAAGGTATTAGAAAATGTTGGGATCTCCGGGGCCAGGTGGCTGAAGAGGTCTTTTTGAATCTCAGTTTTGGATGTAAGTACTTAAGCTGAAAATCAAGCCTAAATCCTGTTTAAAAAAAATCCCGTTTCAAGTCCTTTTCTAAATGTCAAGTCCTGCCGGTAATTAACTTCATGCCTTTCACTTCACTTGGAACTTTGTCCGTGTGTCAAGTTGCTTCCTGGTGCAAATGTTTTGCAGGAACAGTGCCATACCCATGATTATACCTAAGACAGATGTAGGCGCTCAATATAGCATTTTCCATCCAGGAGGGCAGGAGCGGCTCAGATCCCATATTCTTTGGGACCAGCAGAGCTGGATCTTGGTGGAGGGCCGTAGGGACCTGCGTTGTCACCTTCTGCTGGGAGGGTTCTCTCCACCACCCTCCCGGGACCTGGCTGTAGGTGGTCAGTGCGGGCTGGAGCACAGACGCTGGTGCAGATGCAGAGGTCTCTTCTGGTTGCCATAGTTGGAGACCTGAGCCTGGCTCTCCGTAGCCACGCAAATCGCACCGGCAGGCAACAAATAACGCCTGTAATCCTGCAAAGGCTTAACCCTACTCAGATGGGCAAACGTCCTCCTGCGCGCAAACGTTTTCAGGCTCAGACCCAGAAAAGCCAATAAATATATATAAACAAATACATATTAAAAATATATAAATATATATATATATAACGCTCTTCTCAATCTAAATCATCTCTGTGGTCTTCTGAATGTGCCTTGTGTTCCCCGCCTGCCCTCCCTTTCCAACGACAGCACAGATCCTGGCATAATATGTCAATATTTATTTATTTATGGGTGCACTACCACTTGAAATAGCTTTTTTTTTTTTTACCCTCCCTCTCCTTCCCTCCTGTGCCAACCTCCCAACCTCTACTGGAACTTAAGTAACGATGTCCCCCGCATATTTTTTTTTTTTTTTCCTGCTAAACTACCCTTTCATTACGGTCGATGGAAAGATTTGAAGGTTTACATTCATCGTGGGGGTTTTTTTGGAGCGGGAGGGAGGAGGTAAAACAGGGAGGACTATTAGAAGGGCTTCGTGCCATACGAAGAGCATGGCATCTAGCCACGCGGAGCTTGTGCTAAAAATTGCTCGGCATTTTTATGCGGGCCCGCGGTCACGGTCGATGATACAGTGAACAGAAACACTCGGAATATATAAATACACCCGCTCAGGCCTGGCGGGATTGAAAGGGTTAAAATCCACAGCGTTGGCTTTACGGGATAGTTTCTGATGCTCGCTTCCTTAATGACTTATCCTCTGCACAGATAGCATAGAAATGGCTGTGTACCTTTACAAAGATGTCTTTTTTTTTTTTTTTTTTTTAAAGGGAGAGCAGGATAAGATTATTATAGTAAAACAAAGGCCCATTCAAGGTTGAAAATTAGACAACTATGCGTCCACCTTTGTGGTTTTTTATATATATCTGAATATATACAAATTATATATATAAAAATATATGAGAACATATATAAAATAAATCAAATATGTATATATAAGATAAAGAACCATTCAGGATTGAGTGTCTTAGAGAAGTATGACCTACCTGTGTGGGTTTATATAGGTTTCATATAAAAATATATATTAAAATATAATTAAATACGTTAAAAAAATTATTTTAATATAGGAATATATGTGTGTGTGCGTAGAGGTAGTGGAGTTGTTTCCCAGTGATGGACCCACTCCCCAGCTGGCAGGTCTAGGTATATCTACCTTGGCTTCAGTGGAGTGATGTCTGGTTATGCCCTCAGAGAGTACGGTGGGATGTATTTTTAGTGCTGTTTCTTCATTATAGAAAAAAAGTAGCTTAGAAAAAAAAAAAAGCTTTTTTTTTTTTTTTTTTAAAGCGGCGCACAGCCTTTTGTACCGGAAACCGGTGACCTGACATTCATCAGGTCACTGATCATCTCGTTAAGGGGTATAGCTGTGGAGGGAATGAATTTTTCATGCTGAGGAAAGCTTCGGCACCTCTGTGTATTCTTTATTTAAATCTCAAACGTTTCTTAATTCCCCGCCACTGAGTTATGGCGGAGGAGCATCTCCCAGCTGAGAGCAGCCCTGAGAGAAGCAAACCCCAGCAGAGGAGGTTGGGAGGCAGCGCTGACCCATCCCAGTGCGTGAACCTGCCTTGTGGCACCCCGTTTTTGGGGAAAGCTGGCCCCAGCTATGGCCAAAGTGTGTCCTGCTGCTCACCCCTTACGCTCGCCCGCCTCGGAGCAGCCTTGGAGCTCTGAGCCTTGCTCAAGACCTAAACCTCCAGGTCCTACCATGTTGTGCCGGGCTTGGATCAGAGGGGAGTAGGTGTTGGGGGGGGGTTGAAGATGCCGTCTAGAAGCAGCGTCCCCAGGCTGGGCTGGTGCCTTGGGTCCCTCTGCGCAAAGCAGAGTGTGATGGGCACGTTCAGAGAGCAAAGCTCTCCTTTGAGAGCTCTCCCCATGGATGGCAGGGTGGGTGAGGAGCCCTCCCTCTGCCTGTTTCACCTGAGGGGTCTGGATGGTTTGCGTAGAACAGATGTCTGCCTTCTAAATAGCTAAAATGACATGAGATAAAGTCCATCCCCATAGAAAAAATTGCCACCTGGCCAGCTCTGGTGGTGTCCTTGCACCTTTGGCTGTCAGAGGATGGGAGGGAGACCAGTTTACTGGGTCCAAAATTGTCTCATGCATTTCGGAGCAGGTCTTGCAGTGGGGTGAAGGTGCTGGTGGAGACTCGGCCTGATGATTCGTCCGTTGAACACCTACCCCTGGCATAATGGTAGGGGCTGAGAGGAAGGAAGATGAAGCAGGGAAGAAAGACAACATCCAGCTCCAAGAGTGAGCTCAGAGAGAGGTCTCGGGTGCCTCATTGAGGACTTTGCTTCTATCTCTGGGTGCCTCCACATGCTCTGGCCAAGCAAGAGCAGTAATGCGTTGGCCTCTGGGGACAGGAGCTCTGCAGGGTGGACAGGGGTGTCTTTGTAAGCCCAGCCCTCTCCTTTGCAAGGCCTCCGTCTTGGTTTTTCTCCTCTGGTTTCCCAGAAGAAAAGTTGATAAGTTTGTCTAGGTAGAAAACTTCATTCAGTGGTGATATTAAGCCTTTCAGCAGCAGGTGATTTCATTCAAAGAGAATAGCCACAAGCTCCAGATAGATCCAAATTCCAGTGAACACAAACTTCTCGTACATGTTCATATCCCCCCACCATGCCCTTTTTTTCCTGAGACACACGGGACCCTGTTAGCAATTTCTTTGACAGGATGAGTACTCTGGGAAGATAGGGTTTTTTTTCAAGTTTTCAGGTTTCTGAGCATGAGACCAACTTTGTTACTGATTTAAAAAAAAAAACACAAAACCAACCAAACCACAAGAAAAAAGAAAACAGGCTAGAGGAAAATATGTCGAGGGATGTGAGTTATACTGCATCTGTATCCTGTGGTCATGCTCCAGTTGAAAAACATAAATCGGGTAAAGATTATGTAGTTGTGATGCTGGGAATTTTAGGCAAAGTATTCCTTTCAGATCTCTTGCCCCGCTGTACTGTAAAAATTCCTTTTGTCTCCGCTTAGAAACTTCTGCCTGTGCCAAGGGGAATTTGGTGTGGAGAGCAAGAGCAAAACACGCAGCAGAAATCCGCAGAGGGTGAAGCTTATGCAGAGAGACGATGAGATCTGCATTGCAGCTGCCAGTGTAGGACTCTGCCCTTAAAATTCCCCCTGCACGGGAGTCAGCGGAGCTGTGTTAATAAACCATGGCTATTGGGTGATTCGGGGGGTTGCATGCGAGCCGTAGCTTTTATATTTTTTTAATCTGGGGCTGCCAAAAGACAGCAGGGGAGAAGTGTTTGTGGGTCTGGGGCTAGAGCACTGTAAAAGAGCAATTCTGTTAAACCCTTTAACCAATTTTTGCTGATCGTCTGCAACTCCCATTGTCTTCGGCGGTTATTATGGGTGCTGAAGAGCTTCTGGAAGTCTCAGGCCCTAGTTACTGTTCATTCAAATTAATGCAATTAGTCCTTGAAGCTTCTTATTGGGAAAGCTTTTGAGAGGAAAGATGATTACGTGAAAGGGTGGCACTTAGTTCCCTTGATGAGTATCCTGGGCCCTTTCAAAGCGAGTCAAAGATCTAGAATGATCTACTCGACAAAGAAAAGGGTGGCAGTGTAGTTCGACGTTATGTATGTGTTTTCTCTGTCAAAGATCGTAAGCCATAGTTTGCTGCCTTTGGCGTTAATCCACAGTAATCTTCCTGGCTCCAAAGGAATTATTCCAAAGATTTCCTGGTGTAACTGAGAGCAGAAACTGGGCCAGACACAAAGGACATAAAATCAGTACCATCATTCAGAGCTGGCATAACGGAGAAGGCGGTGCGTTTTGGGGTGCCAGTAGAATAAATGGATGAGCCTCCAGGCTCCAAAAGGGTTGCCCACCTCAGCATGTTAACATCCTGTTGGACTGACGGGCACCGGTCTGACTAATGCAAGTAGGTCTCGGTCCACTGCCAATGACCTTGCTCTTCTTGCATCTTCTCATTGCATCTTTACATCCACTTTTGTTTCCTGTGTTCTGTCACTGAAATCTCCCAAGAGCCACATGCTGTCTGAAACATTTTCAGTGTGAGACTTAGAGTTATAACATCTGTTGGAGAGATGACGCTTTCCTCCAGCAAACGTCCCCAAGGAAATCTTTTTTTATGGTCAAAGCACCAGTGGAAACTGTAGGCTTGAACTGTATTCTACAGAATTTGATGGAATTCAGATGAAATCCAACATAAGGCTCTACAGTCTTCACTGGAGTGTATCCACATCTCTTTTAAAGTGAGAAAGTCAGCTCAAGATGTAGCTGCAGGTTCCTCCATTGCCCCTTCTTTGGGGGATCACAGGACTTGATCTGCAGAAGCTCAGCCCAGGATGAAGGGATGCTGATGTTCTCTCTGTTGGCCAACACGCATTCTGCATCTCCTCTTGTGTTCCTCTTACTCCCACGTGAACAGCAGCATTTGTCTACGGGAATCTAGCTTTTTATTTACCTGACAATGATAGCTTTGGATCTCCAGATGATTCTTTTCAGTGCTGGTTCTCGGGTTTGTTGCAGTGATCTCTTTGGGCTCCACTGCTCAGATGAGAGATGGAAGCACCGGTTGTTAACATACCACGCGTGCACCCGAAGCAGTGTTATTGGACCCTTCTATTCTGCCAAGAACGTTTGATATGTTGATATGCTGCAGTGAACAGCATCCCTTATTTCTCAGTGGACAGTTTGACTTGTATTAATAGACATCCCATTCTGTGGGGTGGCCTTCAATCTCCGTGCAGAGAGCTCATATTTGTTCTGAGGTAAGACCGAAGGAAGTACTCAGTAGTTCCTCTCCTACCAAGTCCTTTCCTGCTGTATTTTATCCACTTCAGGCTCTCCCGACGGTGTCTTGAGAGCAGTTCAGTTTTATCTCAATATTCTGGAAATGAGCTAAATGGGTGCACATTGACAACTGAAAATTGTTTTCTGGTTTATTTTTTTTCCTGGGTGATGGCATATTCATTCCAGTCACTTTTTTCCCCTCTTCCTTTTTCTCTGTCTGTTATGGCTGACTCGTGTTGGGAAATACAAACCCAAATGCCTTTGCGTTGTATTTGCACATCTGGAATTGGGGTCTGATTCTGCACCGCTGTATCCACGGGTGCTGGGTGGGTGGGTAGAGGGGATAGGATTGGCAGGAGGGATAACGTTTGTCCTTTTGTAGTGACTGACCCAGGAGGAGTTAAAATCTCCTGGCAACCTGGAAAGAGCGGAGGGGAATCACTGCGTTTGGCCACTCATATACCTTTGGTCAGATTTTAGACTAGGAATTGCCGTTGTGAACAAGATCTAGACTGTTCCTAGCCCAGGGGCTTCAAAAGATGCTGCAAGAACATGGCAGCGGCTAACCATGAGGAAATCCTCTTCCATATCATGCCTTATCTTGACCTCGAACAGGGACCAGTATGATCCTCAGGACCTGACATTTAATAAGCCTTTTGAAGTCTTGTTACCATGAGCTACAGCAGCTCTGGAGAGCCTTGGTATATAATAATGCTACATTGCGGAAATATCAGAAGTATCTTCAAAATTAATTTGCTTAGGGCCAGTAGGGACTGGATGCTTCGACGCAGATGCTTCCTGATTATAAACTGTGGATTTTTGAAGGGATTTGTAGCAAGGTTTTGCGTTTGCATTAGGGAACTTCAAGTCTGCAGATGAAAATACATTGGAAATTAACACTCTCTTACAACATAGTGATAAGCAAGAAAGGGGACTGGATGACACTTTGCAAAGGTCTATATTTATTGTTTTTCCACAGTTTTTATTAGTTTGCAGAGGCCAACAAGTTTTCCGGCTCTGAGATTACAAAACCTTCTTGAATTTGCCCCTTTGTCTCCTTTGCTAGATAGGAATTTGTGGTGCAAGATCTCATGGTGAGGGCATCGTTTGGTCAAGGGAGGGGCAAGATGTCATGAGGTATGAAAATGGGACTGAGGTTACTAATTCCGTGTGGCAGAGGTCTGATTTTTGGTGGAAGTGCTCAGGTAACGCAGGAAGGATTCACTTGTAAGGCCCGATCTGTAGGGTCGGGGTTATATGATGAACCCTAAAGAGGAATATCTGTGCTATTACGAAATGGTTGCGCAGAGCTGGTGTCAGACCCATAGTATGGGGGAAGCATCTGGCCAGGTGGGAGTTAAGAATGAAGTCCAGACTTCAGGACCGAGTGCCTTCACTATAGACTTGGACCTCATCCCTGATTTCTTCCCCCAAGCTTTAGTGAAAATCAGAGGAATGTTCTCCCCTGGTGGCCCTTCAGTAGAAGCCTGGTGGGACAGAGACCGGGCAGCACCTTGCGCAATGCAGCTCCCTCCTTCCCCCTCGTCCCCCTCTGCTATTGTAATATACCAGCCATGGAACTGAATATTCATCATTACCCTCCAATAGACTTTAAATAGACCTGTGACAGCTTCCTTCCTTTTAAATTCTTTCCCCAACCATTTTTTTTCTTTCTTCTTCTTCTAATTTTACAATTTTTAATGTGAAAAAAATGTAGCCTGTTAACACCCCCACGTACAACTAACTCACGTTCTGGCCCAAGAACAACAGGCTCTTCCTTGCTGTGTGGACAATTTCCTATATGGCCTGTGTAAATCAACCTTTAACACTTTTTTTTATTTTTTGTTTTTTTCCCCTTCCTATTTTGCTACAATTTTTTTTTTTTAGCCAGCAAAATTTCTGGGCACAAGAATGGTTTTGTGCCAGCAGTGAACAAAACCTTTCATTCCATTAAACTATGGCCCAGGATTACAACCAGCTATTTTGGGAATAGTGACTTTTAGGCACTGAAAAAAGAAAAAAAAATAAAAATAATCGGATACATTTTTAAAGACCGAAGGACAAACTAACACGGTAGCTGTGCACACTGCATATTGAGTGGGCTCAGGAAACAGTATAAATGTTTCAAGATGACTGTTGCTTTACAAGGTACCAAGATACCTCTTTATTAGAGCTCAGCTCCTGTAAGGAAGAAAAAGGTAGAAATATGGAGATAACTGCTTTTGTGTCTAGAAAAATGGCAAAGTGAAAGAAAGAGAATATTTTAGATATTTAGTTAGAAAATACTTTCCTTCCTCTCCCTCCTCAAATAGTTGATTTTTTGGCAAAAATAGCCCCCAACATGTTTTGACTGAAATGGAAATATTTCAGTCTGGAGAGAAGTCATTGCGATACCTCCTGGGAACGGCTGTTTGGAAACTTGGTGTCTCCAACCTGTTCCCTCTCCAGCGTGACTCCCCCGTTCTCGCCGTGTCTCCCGCAGAGCACCACGGTCCTCTCTGACAGCCGTGGGGGCTGTCGTGTCCCCTGGGAAAGGCAGCCTGAAAAGGAATTTGGTCCCCAGTGCACAAGGAGAGTGTGGGATCCTGGCACCACCTATGTTGGCACTTCAGGGTAAAAATATTGCTGTTTCAGGAGTACAGCTCCTTTGTGGAAAGGAAATATTTTTTTTTTTTATCGAGACAAAACAGTCACATTGTTTACTTTTCCCCTTCTCAGCTCTCCATTGAGACAGAGAAAGTGTAGATTTAAGTGAGAAGTATCTGGGATGGGGATGGCTTCTTAGCGTTTGTGTGGTGCTTCGCACAGTGAAGGTCTGATGTTGATGGGTTCCCTATGAGCTACCCTGAGAATTTACTGTAAGAACCCCCATGCAGATCTAATCCCATGCGTGAATGGGGAGAGGATGACAATCCCAAAGAGACATCCAATTCTTCCCCCACCAAAGCAGGGAGAAACTGACAGCAGTCATCTCTGCATCCTCCAGAAGAGCCACAGAGAACATGATGTGGCGTCATGCCATGCTATGTCCCTGCTCCTCCTCCACCGTAGCCCATAGGTACCCCACTGGGGGAAAAAAAAAAAAGAGGCTCTGTCACTTCTTGGGGAGTTGGTGGTGTTGGAGCTGAGGAAGAAGGAACCAGCAGCCTCTCATTAGGAAGGAGAGCTAGAGTCCAGGTGTCACCTCCCTGTGGCTTGTCTCCTTGGAAGGGAAACATGGTGGGGATGCAGCTTTGGGGTATCACGCTGATCCTATTTCCATAAGGATTCCTATGTGAAGGTGGAGCGCGACCGGAGCAGGTAGCTCAAAACTGTGACCTGGTAGGGCTGAGAGACCCCCTAGAACCTAGGAGGTTTGAAGGCCGTAGCTCTTGACCTTCAGAAAAACCACCAAATCTGCCTTCCAGCAAGAGCTCCTGGGATGCAAATGCTAGTGCTAGGTGTCCACAGGCAGAGAGGTCCTCTGAAGCCCACCACACACCCTGGCATCCATTGCTTTCTTGCGTATCTGAGGGATAAGTCTCTGCTTCCTCCCGGTCGATCTTTCTTGTGTTCCTTGTGCTCAGCCTGGACTTCAGTTCTGGGGGAAAAGCTGCCTGGTCAGCCAGTCCAAGTGGGTGGAAAACCACGCTCCTGCCGGCCCTGCGGGGAGGAGCTGCTGGGCTTCCAGGGGAAGAAACCCCACCTTTGGAATAGGCTCTGCTTGGCAAGCCACCAGTGCCCAGGGTTTGGAAAGCTTCCGTGGCACAATGAGAGACACATTTATTTGGTTTTGAGCTCCTGGGTGAGTTTCCCCTCCATTACAGCTCGGTTGCTGATGTTTCTGGCAGCCACCACAGCAGTGGTTTGGATGAAAGCTCCCTGCTGTGAGTAGGTTTATATAATTGGTATTGTTAAATTTTGTAAATAAGTTCTGAGTTGCTCCAGTGATAGGTCCTCTCTAAGGGGCGTAATTGGAGAGTCGGTGCTCCTCTTCCTCCATGTGTAAGTGGCCAGGTGAGCTTGTTGATGGGATTTAAGGATCTGCCCTTGCTCCAGCATAATGATTTTTGGGCAGGTGGGTAGGATACCTCAAAGCCAGCTTTATCCAATGGTTATGGCCTCAAAGAAGAACGCTTGTGTTGGAATCTGGGCTTTGGTTCATGGCTGCTCTGAGCCTGGTAGCACTTTGCGAGGTGCTGCTGTGCTACCTCACCTTTACACATTTTAGCAAGTCCTTGGGTTCAGGGAGCATTCCATTGTCTTGGAGACAGCCCAGGAGGAGGCTCACACCTCACCTGAAGTCTCCAAGACCCCCTACTCAACTTCAGTTCTCCCCCCCTGCAGAGCAGGAATAATCTTGTCCAGCCACATTGCCGATGTGCTTGGAGAAATGTCTCCAAAACATGTAGGAGAGGGGATTTCCAGCCAACGTTGGCGAAGCATCCTTGCTTCAAACCAGATTTCAAAGCAAGGGAACAAAGCAGACTTTCCATGCGAGCTCACTCTCCCCGCCTGACTCTGCTGAGGCGTGTGGCTCTGGAGCGCATCGGGTCTCGGTGATTTATTTATTTCTCTTTTCTGAGCGCTCTGGAGTGGAGTGGAGCTTGTTCTCTGGTCCAGGGATCCCCCATGTAGGACAACCAGGCTGGCAGCCCCTGGGGAAAAGGAATGGGGACAACGACCATAAGGGGGGTAAAGGTAGACCTAAATATTTAATCCATCTCCGAGTCAGCTTGGCAGAAACGAGGTTTTTATTTACATGCATGTGCACATCCACATATACAATATAAATAGTCTATAATTTATAAATGTTACCGTAATATGTAAATATAAATCTTGTGTATTTCACCATAACTGCATATATCTATTTTATGTATGGGTGTAAAGTAGCAGTTGCGGTGGAAGATGTGCGAATCTAAAGGGAAAGATACTAAAAGGAAAGCGAAATAGAAGAGTGCTGCGTGGATAAATTGTGACGGGGCTGCAGTCTCCTGGGAGGAATGTCTCTGTTTCCCTGAAAGTCTAAACAAATACCATGACACTAATGTGCTGCCTTCATTTATTAATCTACTGATCTATTTATTAATTGATTGCTTCTCTGCCTTCTCTTTTTTTTATTATTTATTTTATTTTCGTTTTTTGTTTGTTTCTTTGCTTTTAGTAAAGAGTACCCGGTTGTTCCCAGGAGCACAGTGAGACAAAAAGTGTCCTCGAATCACAGCCCCTTCAGTGGCGAGACCAGGGTCCTTTCCGCCTCTTCCAACCTGGGCTCCCAGTACCAGTGCGAGAACGGGGTGTCGAGCACCTCCCAGGACCTGCTACCGCCTGCCAACCCCTACCCCATCTCCCAGGAGCACAGCCAGATCTACCACTGCACCAAGAGAAAAGGTCAGACCTTGGCTGCTCCCCGATCGGCGCTTTCCCCTTCCTAACGCGACTGTCAGCATTGTTTTCTGATGTTTCCCCTTGCCCACGAGCTGGAGAGCCCCAGCCCGCTTTACGGTGACGCTTGAGGATGAGCAAAGGATGCGGGTCGTGTGCTGGAGGTGGGCAGCACCCCCAGGCTGGGCTGGGAAATTCATCTTACCCATCTTTGCCTGGAAACTCATCTCCACTGCTGGAGTGAGCTTTTGGGGGGGGGGTGCTGTGGGGTGGCAGTACCTTTCACCCGTGTTGAATCCACATTGGGTAGGATAGCTGGTGCCGGAGATAAAGATGACTTATCTGTCTCCATAGCCCCTCAGACAGGGTTAATCTCCAAGCGGAGATACCTTGACAGCTTGGATTTTGCACAGTTTTCAACTCAGGGTCTCACAGTTGGGAGACAGTTGTCGGTATGCAGAAAGCAATTCCACTTAAATGCTCGGTCTAATGAACGGGGCGTGGGATTGAAAATCATGATATCCATGTTCGTTCCCCTCTGGTGCGACTGACCTGCTTTGACAGAGCTCCAGGGATCAAACTGTGAGGGCTTTACACTGACTGCTCAGCTCGTCCTGGCGTGAAGAGCCCTGTGGTATCGATGGGATAATTGTTCTCAGGCAGGAGCGAGAGGTTTGCCGTCTCTCCCTTCCTCTCCCAAAGCAACGGGAATGCTGAGGTGCAGAAACACGTGCAGAACTCAGCTAGAAGAAGCCTCAGAGCCCCTCCACCCAAGACACTCAGAAGAAAATAGGGAATTTCCAGACCCGAGTCCAACCCTATCGGGCGGGCAGGAGACGATTACTGCCTGCCCCTGCTCCCTTTTTTCCGGATTTAGTCTATTTTGCATGGGAAAAGCTAACAGGAGTCAGCCCATACCATGGCATTTGAGTGCACTGAGAATTTCTCCAGGCCGGTAGCTTCTCCCCACAGCAGATCCCTTCCCGCTTCCCCTGCACGGTCCTATCAGTCAGCCACATGTCATTATTTTTAGTAAGGTAACCCCTGGGGCGCCGGGATGTGCAGTGTTAGGCACACCGTCTAAGGTAACGGACGCTGGGAAGCGCTGGCAGATGAGGCAGGAGGGCGGTGGAAATCTCTCTCGCATCCTTGGTGCATCCCTGGAATGTGTAAAAGCACGTGCGTGGTGTACAGGTACATCCACAAAACAAAAAAAGGTCATAAATCCTAGTATTTTCCTGATGCGAGATGGAGCCAAACAGCGGAAAACAGAGGCATCATTTTCTGACCCCTCCGGCTGACCAGGCAGACCCTCGCGCTCGTATAGAGTGTATCCAACCTGTGACTGGAAACGGTGATGCTAGACTTGAGCGAGCTGTAAGGTAGGGAACAAGGAGCCACAGTGGGCTCCCAGAGTGTCCCCTAAGGTCAGAGGTGGGTTGTGCGGCCCTTGCTACCCCCGTGCTGCTGCGGGAGGGTGGGTGCGAGGCTTTAGGACGCAGCCGGGTCGCTGCCAAGCCCCGCGGTTGGCGATGGAAAGGCAGGTCCCGTTCGCCCTTGATGTCCCTCAGCCTGCGATCTGTCCTTGGAGCTCCTTCGCCCTGGGAGCTGAGCTTTCGCCGCTCCTCTTCCCTTTTGCAAAAAACTAACCAAAACAAGCTGGCCCAAATGGCAACAAACCCTTTGGACAATCTCTGACTGCTGCGTGTCCCCACACCGCAGGGCAATTCATCATTCGCCTCCGCATTGTAACGTGATAAGGAATCAGCAGAGGTTTCCTTCCAGTTTTGGGATTCCCGCTAAGTGGTGTCTCCATGGGTGGTTTCCCTCAATCCCCCAATTATCTCACTTCCTCTTATTGTCACAAAAGAGACGACTATCTGCCCTGTAATAAGCTGCCCGGCCCCTTTTGGCCCTTGTGAAAGTGCAGGAGACTGGCAAAAGCGAGTCCTCTTCTGGAGGGCTGATGGCCCCTCATTATCTCTACGATGGCTTGAGTGGCACAAACAGTTAACGGCCTTTTATCAAAGCCGCCAAACGCTTTAATCAAAGAGAAGCGACGTCCTGTCCCATACCACCGGTTTCTTCCGTGAAGCTGTACATCTCAGGAGCCTGAGTCGCTGCTTTCCTCCCTGTGCCTTTTTCCCCCCTCCCCAAGCATCTAGTAAATCGAAAACAGCCACCAGGGCTTAAAGAAAAGAAACACAAAGTTAATGGGAAACAGAGAGCCAACATAAGCTGCCAAGCAGCTCTTTGCAAAGTGAAATTAATTAAAAAAAAAAAAAAAAAAAAGAGAAGTCGCTGGAGATGAGCAATTCTGTTCAGATAAATCAGAACGTGATCCAAGGTTTCGTCTCAAACTCAGACTGAGCGTGGCACTTTCTTCTAGCACCGAGCGAGGCTCTTTATTGAACTCGGGAATATAACCTCACCTATAATATTCCTCTCTTTTCTTCCTTTTCCAGCCTCTCCTTTATAAGTGAAATATTAAGCTTCACCTGTCAGCTCTCCCGCTTTCCTGCATAACTTTAAACAAGCCTCACCATCTAAGAAAAAAATGAAAGCAAGAGCGTGCTCACACCTAATGCACCTCTGTCCATTTTCTGGACTGGAATTATTGTGGATCCTCTTGGACCATCAACTCCCCAAACACGGAGTCCTCCTCAGTCAGTTTAGAATTTACCTCAAGTGGATGATTTCCTTTTCTGAAGGCTGCAGTTATGGATAAGCGCTTGCAGGGGCAGAGGGCAATTTGACCGGGTTTGAGACCAGCTGGTGTCTGTATCTCCTGTAACAAATACCACCGCTGTTTGCCAGGATAGTCTCTCAGACAGGGCTCCTTCCAGCTTTGACATCTCATGATGTTTCTGTGTATCCTTTTTAATCAGGAGGTCAAGTCTTGGTTTAGGCTCGGTTAAGAATAGGTCTGTGTTCGATGCAACTCAAAGGCACCTTATTCAACTTCTACTTCCCTGGTGACCTAAGACAAAGATTTAGCTCTGTGGTTGACAGTGTTGTTCTTAGCTGTCAGGTCAAGATGGATTCGCTCTGGAGATCTGATATGGACTTAAAACATTAGGGGAGAGCAGCGGGGCAGTGAGGGGATGTTATCTCTGAAGGCTCCTCTGCTTCAGGGAGCTGATCTTCTGGGTGAGGAAGGAAGGAAGGAAGGACACATCCCAGAGCTCCAAATGTGGCAATTTCTGGTGTGCGGATGGGAGTGTGAGGTTGCAGCATTGGGAACGACCCCAGCGTGGTGCAACGGGGTCATCGCTCCAGGCACCTTCTGAACATGCTGAAGGCTGGGGAACAGCAGTCTTCAAGGCGAGAAGCATCCTGCACTGTATCCCAGCTCCACGCTGAGATTGCTTATGGCATTTCACAAAGAGACTGGTCTTGAGAGGATGGATTAACTCCAATCCTGTATCCTACCAAGGAGTGGCCTCAGTTCTTGATGTGGATTTTTAGGCTGCAACAAAGACCACTTGGAGCTTTGCTTTTTTTTTTTCTTCTGGTTGTTCTCCACCTCTCCCCCTCTCATTGTTGTGCTTGGAGAAGCCCAAGAGGACATAGCAGCAGGCAGCTTGCTTTCTGTCTTTCATTTTAGCCCCATGTCCCAATTAGGGCATCGGGGCTTGTTTTCCCTTGTGTTATCCTCTCCCTCAGACTTCCTGTGAACTAAAAAGCCATCTCACTAAACCTCTGCTCCCTCCCAGCCTTACACAATCTCAACCACTTGGCAGATTTCTGGGATGCTTGTGATGCTGAACAGGAGGCGACTGGAACAGCCTCTCCCTGGGGAGGTTATAAAAGTTGTCATGTTGGCACTCAGAGGGAGAAGAGGGACGTGGCGGAATCCACTGGCTCCAACCAGAGAGGACCATATCCTTCAGCCACCTAGCTTGGACATGACCCTGCCCTTGGGGAAGAATATATCTTTTGTCTCCTTCCTGCTCTGCTGAGGTCGGTGGAGATACAGCAATGCCTTTCCCCCTTCTCCACAAGGACAGGCGCTGCTAGGGTGGATAGATCTCTTCCTTGGTTGAACTGATTTCTCCCTCATCCCACCCAGCTTTTCTTTCACCCAAAGAATCTGTAGGACAAAAGACAAGTCTGGGATGTCTTCTTGGAGGACGTGCTGCTCGTCCTGCTGATGTTAGGAGATGCGATGAGTTGGTCAAGGCTTGAGCCGTGCTGCAGCTGGAGGTGTTTGCAGCTTGGGTAGATGCAGCGGAGCCCAGAGCAAGGTGGCTGCTGGGCACTGAGGGTGAAGAAGAGTCTGCCTGCATAGTGGGGGGATATTCGGGGGGCTGGTGTGCACCCAGCTTTTCATGTGCAGCCACATCGCTTGTGGTCCTGTAGTTTCAGCCACGTAAGCATCCCTCCCTCCTGTCAGGAGGAGCCTCCTGTGCCTCTGCAGGCAGCGCTGGCACCTCGCTGTCTCTGGAAGAGGTTCCAGCTGTCGGTGTTGGACTGTCCCTGCCCCACGACCCTTTCTGTCATTGTTCCCCTGCAATGCAACGCAGCCGTCTTGCAAAGTGTGCGGTCGCTGAAATAACCGGCTTGTCTTAGGTTTCACGTCCTAGGATGTACGTCTTCTTTGCCCTTTAGGGCTGCCCATTTTGGTTGAATCCATCTTTTTCTATTTTCCTCTGACATCCCTTGTCAGCCTTGCGCACTGGCGTTGGCTATTCAGGCTCGGGCTAGATGCACGCTAGAAACCAGACGGGATGAAACAAGAGTGTTAGTGATAATCACCCATTGTATCTCCCTCACAAAGTTGGGATGAACCTACTGCAATGCCCTGGAAGTGTGGGTGAGCTTTAAAAACCAAAACAGTTGGGTCCCATTCTTCATTGTCTTCCGTCCCAGGGAGCTGATTGTCATGAATTGGAAAGGAACTCTCCTGATTTGCACCAGGGGAAGAGGTGGGCCCGGTGCACCCTGAAGTCCAGAGTTTTTACATGTTTGCGTTTCATTCTGGACGGCCCTAACCTTGGAATTGGGAAAATTCCATTTAAAAAGCCATTTGTGTGGTATTTACAACCCAGCTGGAAGTAGTAAATACCGGAAATCTTGGAACTGCTTATGCTCTCGCTCAAGCTCCTTCATTAGATAGATCATCAAATTCCTTGTGAGGGAGCCAGTTTCCACCCCATTCTGTGGGCTCCGTTTTCCTTGGATCCACTTCGGAGCAGCTTCTCCCAAGCGCTGGCAGCTTCCCCTGCTTGGCAGAACCTTTTGCTTTTTGAGGTTTGAGCAGTATCTAGGGGCTGGTCACAAGAGCGGATCGCTACCCTTGGCTTCCAAGAACAGCAATAAACATGGAAGATGGTCAGCATCTCCCAGAGGTGCCCAGCACCTCCTAGGGCTCAGTGGCTAACAGGAAAAGGACAACGAAGTGCTATCAAAGAACCAACATCAAGAATCAAATCCGGAGCAGACGAGACAGTTACCTCCTGTGTCCTGCTTATGCTGATGTTGAGGAGGTGAGAGGACCTTCTGGGAGAGGATTATGGCCTTGGGATGCACTGTCCAGGCTCTAGAGCAGGTGGGGTTGACTTTAAACTGCTGCCTCGAGCATTGTGTTAGAGCTATGTTCAACTTGTCCTCCTTTTGCTGTTCTCTTACTTGAAGATGTCCCCTTCCCACCTCCAGATCTCTTCCACACACCGTAGGGGATGCACTTCACCTACTCTGTGCTGGCCCTGGTCTCCTCTGTGAGGGGTGGTGGAAGAATGCCAGATCAGACTAGAGAGCCTGCGCCCGTGTAAATTCACCAGCTGAGGATCTCTGGTCTGTGTCATCCCATCTGATGATGAAGATGGACTGTTCTCTTTCCTCTCCAGCACTTTGAGGTTCCATAGGCGGGGAAAGCATAAGGAAGAGGGGCCAGTGTGCAGGCGGAAGACATGAGGGTAGGCTGTAATCCTTCGTTAGCCACTGTGTCCTCTTTGGAGGTGTGTATGGTGTCCTTACACATCTTAAAATCTGGGGTGATGGTGCCCTTTCCACGTATGACGGCAGTGAGCCTGGCTCTAAAGAGGCCAGCAGAGCGATTGCGGGAGCTTACAGAGGAAGAGAGGGCACCTATAGGGTTTCCACTGAAATGCTGGTTGTTTTTGTTTTTCCTCTCTTCACCTGTGATGGATTCTGGAAGCGGATCCGTAGCTGCAGCTCTGCCTGGCTGGGCTGTGGCAGGCAGCGAAACGTCTGGGCTAAATGGAAAAATCAGCAACCTCAGGTTGTAAGTCAGGCGCGTTTTTTACACAACGGAAAAAAAAAAACAGAGTTTGACTGCTTTGTGTTGTATATTTAAAAAAAAATAAAAATAAAATAAACAGTCAAACCCCAAGCCAATGATTTCTAATGCCAGCAGAGTAATGCGGTTTAATGCTGAAAACTTTATTAGCAGAACAATGCTTCATTTTACAAGACATTGTTTTTCCACCCTAGTGTTCTTATTACTCAGTGGTGGGTTAGGGATCCAAAACTTTTAGGCTGTCTGTAAAAGCTAGAGCTCGGGCTGCTCTTCCAGATGTACCTCCTGTCACAGACCCCTGTTGGGGTGGGAGCTCAGACCTGCGCTTCCAGCTTTTGTCTTTCGGGGGACTCCATCCTCCCTGCCGCTCCCGTGTGAAAGGGACCTGATGGGGATTAAGGAGATTGAGACGCTTTTGCACCTCTGTTTACTGGTTCAGCTATTTTAAAGAAGGCATTGCGTTTCTCGCTTACCCCATCCTAATTTCCATCACCATTTAAGAGGAGGAAGATAACTTGATTATCGGGGATCTGCGTTGCTGGGACCGAGGCATGTAACGGGTCTGTGGCTCTCCAGCTGAATTTATGGGCAGATGCTATCACAAAGCCGGAGGACACCAAAGGGAAAGTCCTCACGGTGTGTACCTCAGTACCCGATGTTCTCCGGGGTTCTCGCACCAAGGAGACTATCAGTTGTTCCAGCCGGGCTTGGAGCACACCTGAGTGGGAGTAATGGGTTGTTTTACATGGAGGGTGGGTGTACCTTCCAGGAGAAAGCCCACGGCTGCTTATAGCAATAAAGGTGCGCGCGTGTGCCTGTTTACAAGAAACAAAAGGTGCCTGCGCCCTCCATCTGCACCTCCCAAAGCTGAGACCTTGGAGCAGCCCAGCAGCAACACCTCTGTTTTGGCAAGTGCTTCTTGGGGGGCAGATGCTTTTAGTCCTCTTTTTTGGGGGGGAACTGTTTTTTTTTTTAATTTATTATTATTATTATTTTTATTTTGGCGGTGAAAAAAATTACAGCTCAAAATATGTTGGTTGAGAAAATCCGAAAAGGGCCGTTTCTTGCGGAGTTCTTTTGAATTTTACTCCTGTTAAAAGGGTGCAGCCAAGAGGGCTTTAAGTGAAGTGGGATGTTTTTCTGCCTGCGCCAGGAATGC
>NW_009648775.1:89254-93057 GCF_000708025.1 Charadrius vociferus | reverse complement strand
AATCTGGGTCAGAACAAGCTCCCCTTCCCTTGCCTCTCTGTCCTTAAAATCTCTTGGTGAAGTGCTCGTCCCTGGGAACTCTGCCATCTATTCCAGCAGAGCTGGATTTCATTTGATGACCCTGCGAATGAATAAATAAGTGCGTATTCATTTATTCATTTTGCTTCACCCTCGAGATTTCACCTAAATTGTTTATCTCCTTCCCTCCGTTGGCCCGGGATGCCGCAGGAAACAAAAGGCTCTGCGAGCTGCGCCTCGTTGCTCCCAACTCTGAAATCTACTTTGCTTTTTTTGTCACGCTTGGCTCCGGCACACAGCTCGGCGTGGGTTTGTGTGCCCAGCTCCCTTGGCACAGCTATCGCTGATGCTCTGCCCGGGGGGAATTTTTTTTATTGTGATCTCCATTTTTGTCTCATTTATCGGGAAAGTATATCGCTGGGACGGCTTTTAGTTAACAGCATCAGCTCTGAGCTTCCCAGGCGGGAGCGGGGACCGCTGTTAGGTGCGCTGTGTCCTCAGGCAGATGTTACCCCTCTGGTCAAAGCGCTGGTAGCAGAAAGGAGATGAGGAGTGTGGGGGTGTGCGTGGGGTGTCACCGAGTGAGCTAAGCCTCAGGATCCTTCCAGCCTCTTATAGCCTTGATTTTTTTTTTTTTAGCTATTCCCTTCCCCAGCCCAGCAGACAGGGCCGAGGGCAAGGCTTGGTTTCAGTAGGATGGATTCAGATCCGTTCCAAGGAAGGGATCTGCATTTACACCGGCAAAACCGTGAGAAGGGTCTGGATTAGCTCTGTGCAGACTGTGTCCTTGGTAAAATGAGGATTGCGGAGAGGGAGGTTCAGCCGAGGGCACAGTATTGTTGTTCGCTACCAGGAGTTTTCTCTCCCAACAGATGAGGAATGTTCCACCACCGAGCATCCCTACAAGAAGCCCTACATGGAAACTTCTCCGGCAGAAGAGGATCCTTTCTACAGGTCCAGTTACCCCCAGCAGCAGGGACTGAACACTTCATACAGGACTGAATCAGCCCAGCGCCAAGCGTGCATGTACGCCAGCTCCGCTCCCCCCACGGACCCCGTGCCCAGCCTAGAAGACATCAGCTGTAACACGTGGCCCAGCGTGCCGTCCTACAGCAGTTGCACAGTGTCTGCCATGCAGCCGATGGACAGGTTACCCTACCAGCATTTCTCTGCCCACTTCACCTCTGGGCCGCTGATGCCCCGGCTCAGCAGCGTGGCCAACCATACCTCCCCCCAAATAGGAGATACCCATAGCATGTTTCAGCACCAAACCTCGGTTTCTCACCAACCCATCGTCCGGCAGTGTGGACCTCAAACCGGCATCCAGTCCCCCCCCAGCAGCTTACAGCCCGCAGAGTTCCTCTATTCCCACGGCGTGCCTCGAACCCTTTCGCCCCACCAGTACCACTCGGTCCACGGCGTGGGGATGGTGCCAGAGTGGAGCGAGAACAGCTAACAAGGCGGTGAGGAAAGCGCAAGAGCGTTAGACACAGGGGAAAAAAAACCAACCAACCAAACAGGAAAAAAAAAAATGGGAAAAGGAAAAGGAAAAAAAAATTATTACCCAGTTGATAAAAGCGAGAGTATTTTGCAAGACTCCTTTAACTGAATGTTCACCGATAGCACTCGAGAGGGATGGACACTGATTGAAACCACAGATGAAATAGTCATCGGCCTCAGTGTGACTTGCTCCCCCCCCCCTTTTTTTTTTTTTCTTTTGTTTCAAAAGAAAAAAAAAATCAACAGATCGGCACACTTCTCCCCAGCCACGGTCCCCACCCAGTTTGCGTTGCTGCCACCGCCAGCCCTGCGCCCTCCTCCCCCCCTCTGCCCTCCTGCTCTTTTTCTTCTCCAAGGGGACACCAAACTCCTGCTGCCTTTCTCGACACAGTCAGAGTGCTTGAACGAAAACAACTAGGATGTTACTTCTTTTTTTTTTTTTTTTGTGGTGTTGATGTTGACGATGTTATATAATAAATAATAATATATATATATTTTTCTTTCAATTTTCTCAAAAAAAGACACCGGCCCTTTTTACCGAGGGTGGCTTTGGAGTGGTGTTTCTTTTTTATTTTATTTTATTTTATTTTTTTTTTAAATTAGTATTATCATTGTTACTTTTCAACAGAAAGAGGTTTTTCCGAACCCACAAATGAGCAAAGCAGGTACCTACCTCGCCCTGGCGTTGTACCACGAGCGAAACCGCTCCCTGCAGGGTGCCGCCTTTCCTTCCAAACCCCCCGAAACGCGTCTCCGCAGGAATCAGCCCCGTAAACTCATCTCCTTTCCCACTTACGCGTAATTCTCTCGCTCTTCTTTCCTTCCCGTCTCCTGGTCCATCAGCCATCTCTGATGGAAGTTCTGGATATCTTTCAAACTTGAAAACATCCACTGCTTGTCTCCTGCCGAATTTTGAACCGGCACGCAGAAAGTGAGGCTCTGAGCCAGCCGCAAAAAGGGGGAAGAAAAGAGGGGAGGGGGGGGAAAAGGATGGCGACAGCAAAAGGGAAAAAGTTTGCTCATAAAAATGATGGCGACGCTTGTTTGCAATCCCGGATTTTCATTTTATCTTGCATTTTTTCTTCCTCTCAAAAAAAAAAAAAAAAAAAAAAGGGATACCGGTCTAGGTATGTTAAGTCAGATATTAAGTAAATGTATTTAAAAGGAGCAGAAAATGGTCATGAGTGGCTGGGGGGGGGGGGGGGGGGGGGGGGGGGGGGGGGGAGGGGAGGCGAGAGGAGAAGAAAAAGCAAATGCGTGTAAGTAAAAATGTCTACTGCAGAATTTTTCAGGTGTAAAATTTCCTGGTACTATTTATTTATACATGGGAGTTCAACTAACTCATAGCATGTCACAAAGCCAGCGAAGCAGCTGATTCAAAGGGGTTAAAATTTCTATTGAAATGGAAGTTTGCTTTCTTTTCTTCTTTGTTTTTTTTTTTTTTTTTTCTCTCCAAGCTGTGCACACTCTATATAATTTACATATATTTTTAATTAAAAGTAATTCTAATTAACAAAAGAGCTATACCTGTGTGTCAGCAACTGAGAAGGAGGGTGCGAATGTGTGGGCATGCCGGTATGTGCGTTGAGGGGGGGGGCGATTATAGACAGGTATCCAAAGCCCTGTAGCTAAGAAGAAAAAAAATAATCCCTACCCAGCTATGCTTTCCTGTGCTTGTGTGCCGATTTATGCCTAATAAATACCGCATGCTCTCAACGGCGAGGGACCTGCCCACCTATTTTTAATTTTTTTCTTGGGTATGGGGTGGGGTTTTTTTTTTGGGTTCTTCCTGCTCGATGCCCACAAGTTTGATTTTTATTTATTTCTGGTGTACCACGGGGGGTAGAGCATCCCAACGGGGGAGGCTGTTTGACAATGATGGGCTCAGGTTGAGAGTGCCGCATCCGGGGCTGTGTGTGTTTCTCCACTGGTCCCCCAGGTCCTTCCCACCCTACTCATCCCCAAGGGAGATGCTCTCCCGGGGTCGCTGTCCCATCAAGGCAGATTTAGAAGCGGCCCTGGGAATCCAGGTGGGTGCTGGGGTGGCAGCGGGAAGCCCTCGCGGAGTTGGAGCTGCCCTCCCCGTTCCCATTCAGGTAGGGTCGGTGGGGGATGTCTGGTCCAGGGGAGGTGTGGGGCCGTGTGCCAGCCTGGGCAAAGGAGGGAAGGATGTTGGATGCTTCACGGATTGGAAACCAGATGGGAAAATCAGCTCCAGAGAAATAAAGAGATTGCACCCGAGAGGCCCAGCAGAAAGGTCTCCTCCATGTGGCTGGTGGACCACG
>NW_009648775.1:36235-89202 GCF_000708025.1 Charadrius vociferus | reverse complement strand
CCCCGGCCATCATCTCCTCTGGCTTCAGCAGCTGCCCTGCCAAAGTGTGGCCGGCAGCCTTGGTGGCCTCCTGTGCAGCAGAGACCTGGGGACACTTTGCAAAGTGTGTAGGATTAGTAGAACCCATTCACAGGTGATGCTCCCACCTTGCTGTCCCATGGCAAGTGGGACCTGGGAGACGGTGTCTGCCGGGGCTATCCCAGCGCTGGCTACGACGCAGCTTTCTCTCTTCGGCTCGCTCTGCTTTTACCGTCCTCTGCTTGCAACAACTGGGTTTCATAAATTAAGACACAGTCAAAACTGCGATGCTGTGCTACCCCGGGAGCTCGCTCTGGGTATCGGCTGCGTTTGTGGGCTGAAGGAGACGTAGGCATCGTGTAACCCCTCTGCGGGCACGGCTGGGACCTCAAGTTATACGCAAAGCTGTTTGTATTCGTGGAGCCACCCCCCACCCCCCCCAGGGAATCACTCAAATGTTGCACCGCTCAGTAAACCACATGCTGTTCCTCCAGAATATGCAGTTGTTCAAGATTAATGACCGGGTAAATTGCATTTTGAGTTAAGGAATAAAAAATTACACTGTATTTAGCTGTCAATTACATTGTACTTTCCAGCCTTCGTTATCCCACTGCTAATCATGTAATCATCTTATCACTATATGGTAATTCGTATGTAATTAAATGGCCAGCGGTTACTCTCTAAGTAAAGAGGTCTTACCAGTAATGTGTGCCATGCATCTCAGAGAGAATTAAGGAAACTAAACCCACATGGTAAATTATTTCCCAAGCTTCGGAAGGAAAGCCTCAAGCTTTCAGCTTGACTAATTTCCTCCGATGTTCCTTGCATTATTTTCTTGGCTTTTCAGGGAAATGCTGAGGCTCTTTGGTGGAGTCTGCGATGCCGCGTTGGGCTCTGATCGCTGGGTTTTGGCTACTGCAAGGCCAGGTAGCTCCCCACGGATGCAGCTTTGTGGAACCATGTTGGCATGAGGAGCAAGGAGGCCATCAGCGGCAGGAGGATGGACCTGTCACACCAGTAAAACCTGGGATGAAGGCAAAAGTGGGTGGGGAGGATGCGATATAGCTGCCTCCTCCTCTTCTTGAAGAGTTTGTTGCTGGCTACTGCTTCAATATGGCATTTCGGGGCTTTCACCTTGATGGAGTCCCAGTTGTGCCATACGTGCACAGCCCACTCTTCCATTCCAATGAGTAGGACCACGAGGAGTCAGACAGGAGGTGAAAGAAAAAAGTGACTTGTTCAAAGGCCCGTGGTGACTCCCAGTCTGGATGTAAACGTGCCTTGGTCTGTGTTGAGCCTTGAGAAACAGCTTGTACTTCTTCCCAACTGCTCCAAAACAATACCGGGAGCTGCCAAGGAAGAGGGTGTTCTCTCCCTTTGGTTGTGATTTTATGTTACAAAAAGCCTGAAGAGATTGCCTTCAGTTCTCTTCTTATGGACTTATTCCTTAGCAGAGCATGATAATGATGACAACAACAGTAAACAAACAAACAAATTAGGGAAAAAATTATATAGGGGTTACTGTCATTAAAAGAATTGGACAAAACAGGTTGCAAAATTCACCCTGTTCAGAGCTAAACTGGTAATTCATCCGTAAGCGGCCTTGAAACTTGAGGAAAACCATCCCAGTGTGGTACAAGGGACTGAGCATGGCCACCACCAGCCTTTCCCTTCCTGCCTACAAGTCCCAGGAGCCATAAAAAAAGCCCTCGGTGTTGCCCGGTGGTTTCCCATAAGCGTCACTGAGGGTGTTGGGACGGGGGAGGCTGGAGCTGGGGTGCTTCTTCCATGGGCCTGGGGACAGGGATGGTGGAAGAGTCCAGGAGAGCTGGACTTGCTGGGAGGTGAACCGTGTCCCTGGGTGAGGAGGGAGCCCTGCAAAGCCAGTGGAGGATAAGGGATAGTGTGGTGGGTGGAGAAGGCAACGGTGGCTCATCCTCCTCCTCATGGGCAGGGGGACCTCCTTGCTTCAAACCTCTCCCTTTTGGTGAGGAGCCTTGGAGCAAGCTCACTGCTCTGGCAGCATGGAAAGTAGTCGTGAAACATCACCAGGCCGAAGAAAACCAGGGCTTTATAGACGAACCGTAATAAATAAGTGCAGGCTGCGCAGTTCCTTCAAGTGGAGAGGGAGAGAATGAACCCCAACCTCTGCTAAAACCATCTTTTAAAGAGGGAATGTGAATTCCCAGGCTGTGGTCACAATGCTGTTTTTTTAGCTGCCTTCCTGGGCTAAAATACTCCCTTGCAGTTACCACGGCTCGTACCCGGGGAGGCTGCAGATGCCCTGAGCAGGCGCACAGAGAGCTCTTTGTCTGCCCCTATCAGCTCGCCTCCGCATTTCGAGTTTGAGCAGCTGGGATGCTGGGTGGTTTTGGGAGGTGGCTTTGCCCCGCCGCGGTACCTGCAGGGACCAGCAGCCCCCAAACTTGCCTTGGTGAGGTTTTTCCCTAGGGAGAAGGATGCTCGAGAGGCGCAAAGTCACCCCTCTCCTGCTCAGCGCCGCTCCAAGCTGCACTCCCAGGGCAGAGCCGACCTCCCGAAAACTGCCTTTGTGCCTCGAGGGCTGAAGGGGGAAAAAAAAAAATATATATCCCAAAGCCTCAGGATTCTTGCTCATAAATCCAGCCCACAATATCATAGATTTTACGGTGCTGCCAACTCTGACAATTTTATGATGGGTCTCATGCGATTTGCAGAAGTGTTTTGGGTTTTCTTTTTTTTTTTTCTTTTAAAGTTTCCAGTTCCTGGAGTCCTGTGATTATATGAGACTCTCAGGGGATTCTGAGCCTTGCCCCCTACCCCCCCCATTTTTTTTCTTCTTTGTTGAGTTTTAGGTTATATAAGAAAGTCGGACATTTTGCTGGAGAGGAAAGTGAGGCAAAGACATGACTTGTCTGGAGGTGGGACTAGAACCCATCACCAGACAAAAAAAAATATTTTGCCTTTTTTTTTTTGCGTTCTCTCTGGAAAAGTGGATGCCTTTGCTGCATTTTTTTGAGTCATAAAAATTTCAAAGTTTTAAGTGAATGGAAAATATTTGGAAAGTGGCTTGAATAAATTCCCACCCCCAAAAAGGAGAAATGTTTTGTTTACATTTAGAAGATTCCGCTCTTTTGAAATTTCAAAGGAAATTTTTCAACCTGAAGCCATTTCAGCGTGAAATACTGATGTGTTTCACTTGGAACCCACCGCACCCGGCGGCTCCGATGTCTTCTGCTTCCTTTGTTTGGGTGAAAAAAACCCTACAGCCTCAGCTCCTGGTTCTGACTCTGCTTTGCTGGGGGTTTCGCAGGCTTTACCCTCCACCTGGGAGGACTCAGCTACGGTAAAGCAGAGTTAAAAGGCAGCAAGTGTCTGCCAGGGTTCCCCAATGAGATAAACGAACGCATTTAGGTGTCAATCAGAAGGGATGGTGGTGGGGCAACGCTGCTGGTTGGAGCATCCATCATCGCCCATCCCCTGGGAATACCTGGGCAATGCTCGTTGCTGCCCATCAGCAGGTCCTGTGGGGTCTGCAGCTGCCCTGCGTTAGGCAGCAGCAGCTGGAGACAATCCCCAGAGCTTCTCCCCAGCATCACTTCCACCTGGATAAGCCCTCCCACCACAGGGATTAAAGGCAGAGACAAGACCAAAGTTGGGCTTTGCCATGGAGGTTTTGCATCAGCAGCTCCCAGTGAACGGTCTCAGCTCAGCAGCGCTGCTGTTGGGAGCGTATTTAAATATAAGTAAGTAAAAAAATGGGGATGCGATGAGGAGATGGAAATTGGTCCCTATGAATGGGTTTCTATGTAACCTGTGTGGTGCTCTCACTTGGGGAGGGGGTTTGGCCTCTGCTTAAGACCTAACAAATGACTTATAATCTGCTTCAGGGCAAAAAATGTTGCTTGAATTATGAAGAGAAAGTACAGCCCTAAATTGGAGGGGGGAAGGGGCAGAAATCTGCTGCAGTGCATAGTGAGCTCTTTAATAGCAAGGGATGGAGGGCTCCCATAGTACTTATATCCATAAATGTTGGTGTTGAGGTGGTTTTTGTTTTGCATAAGGCCAAATAAGTATGTTGGGTTTTTTCTTTCGTTATCATGGTGATAATAATATACTGCGTCTCTTCCTCTGCTTTGTGTGGTCTGGCATGTGGAGAACACCATTATGAATGTGTCTCTGCATCACTGTGGGGCTTTGTGGTGTTGTGATATGCCCATCGCTAGCTCCAGCGATCCCAAAGTCATCAATATTTCACTTCAGATTTTAGTTAGACCTGGGCTGTGATGAATCAGGAATTTGTTTGTTGCCCCTGGGGTTTTCAGGGGAACGTTCTCATCAAAAGGCAATGAGGTGGTCACGATGGAGTACTGTTTCCTTTTTTTCCTGCTTGTGGTGTCAGGACTTTGAGTACATCCTTTATGGTCACATCCCTGGATGTGCTAGCTATGTTTCTGCTCACACAGCTTAGGCTGCAGCTGACCTTTGCTGCAAGGTTGCATGGTCGGCTCCTGTTCAACACGTTGTTCACCAAGACCCCGGGTCCCTTTCTGCGAAGCTGCTTTCCAGCCCCAGCCTGTCCTGTTGGATGGGATTGTCCATGCCAGAGGCAGGGCTTTGCTTTTGAACTTCATGAAGTTCCTGCCATCCCACTTCTCCAGCTTGTTTGTATCTATCCAGCTCTGTCTTCCAGTGTATCGGCTGCTCCCTCCCCCAGTTTGGTATCATCTGTGAACTTGGCGAGAGTGTGCTCTGTCCCATCATCCCGGTCGTTAATATGTTATATTAAAAAGCAGTGATGCCAATACTGACCCTTGAGGGATGCTGTTAGTAGCCAACCACCAGTTGGGCTTTTGGCTGCTAATGATCACTCTTTGCACCTGACAGCGCAGCCAATTTTCCACCCACTTTGTTGTCTACTTATCCAGCCTATACCTTGTTAATTTGGACTTTGGGAATAACTGTGGGAGACGGTCCAAGGCAGTTGCAGGGATGCTTATCAGAAACCTAGGCTGAAACATTTTCCATCTCAAGATTACTGTGGCCATCTGTGTGCACCTTCTTCATCAGAGCTTTTAATTAGAAACGTGGTGGCCTACTAAAACACAGGAGAGTTGTTTTTATTTGCGGGGCACATTTCTGGGGAAATCAAGCCTAGCTCGAAGCCTGGCTGAAAAACTGGGTTAGTGTGATGTATTTGCTGCTGTTCAAGTAGTCTTGGCTGCCCTGCCTGAGCTTGGCGTTTGGCGTGCCCGGGCAGGGGAAGAGAGGGAATTCCAGACTCGCAGAGCTTTTAATTTAAAGCAGAGGGTCAATGGACCACGGATGGTCCACGATGCCGTAAGCAGTCTGGAGCTGGTCAGTGAGTTATGAGAGCGTGTGCCTGCGCACAGACACTTTAACGGCCTCGCTGAGTGACAGGCACCAGTATTACTATTGGGTCGATGCCAGTCAAGGTGGTGATGACAAACCCGGCTTGGCAGGGACTGCGGCACTTGCCTACACGGGGAGCAAATAATAAAACCCCGTTTTGGGTCCTTTCCAAGCGTCCTACCCTGAGATTGCGTAGCGAGGGAAGGAGGCAGCGCTGCATAGCCGGCATCACGGGCAACGGATGAGGCAACCTTGCGCTGCTGGGTGACCTTCAAAGCCTCCAAAAACACTTTGCGAAGGAAATGAAATGCTGCTATTGGACCAATGTGGATAACAGCTCTTTTTTTTTTTTTGGTGGCTTTAACCAGCACCAAAACACTGTTTAGGCTTGAATGACATCATTTGCTTAGCTTACAAAGAAATAGCTGTACTTTGCCCTCCATTTTTAAACAAAACACCTGAAACAATAAAGTATGTTGCTATGTAAAGCATCTCCTAGAATAGGAAACATCAAAGCTGCTTAAGCTTTAACATGAAACATTGCTGCTGGGATGGGAGGTGAGGGTAGTTCTTGTAGCAGTTGCTGAAGCCTTTTGTAATGGCAAATTGATCTAATCTGCTTTTTTTGGGGGGGGAAGGAACAGTTCTCATTTCACGCCACCCCACCATCCCAAAATGTTGCTCAGCTCTAATCGGTATTCAAAACAATAAAGAAACATGGCAAATTCAGGACTAGGAACCCAAAGGGCCACCTCATTCCTAGCTGTGCTGTAGCATTAAATGAAAATAATAAAATTTTAAAGTCTTAGATATTTTCCTAATGTCTGTCTTCCAGACATTGTGATTCAGTCTATGCCAACATTTGAAGACTCGCCTGTAAGGAAGTGAGCTCTTGGTCTGAGCAGGATTATCACCGTCAGAGGGTATTGCTGATCCCTACATGGGATTATTTTTAATGGTAGCTTGCTTGGATTTTACTCATATTTACACAGCTGTTAATAAAGCGCAGAAAAGCTGTGTATGATATCTCCGTTCTCATCTGATTGTGGCAGCTTTGAGGATGACTTTAACAACTTGATCAGTTATTGATGGATGGGTGAAGAACCCCCTCGGTTTGTTAGGGGGGTCCAGGCTGTAGCGCTGTCTCTGATTGCTGCCGGTTGGCAGAGAGCTGCTGCTCTTTCCAGGAGGACCGACTTCCAAGAGCAGGAGAGGTGGCCCTATGCCTGAGAGGTGTAGCTACCGTTACATCTCAGCTAGCTATATATATAACCTAAATTAGGACTTAATCTGAAGCCAAACCTGGAGGCTTTGTGAGCCAGGAAAAGTTTAACGGGTGCTATTTAAAGATGGAACTAGCTTGAAAAACTCTTCAAGCCCAATGCCTTCTTACTGAGGAACCTCAATGATATTCAACTAGAAATCTTTGATTCTTTGTTGAAGGCAGTTGAATTTGGCTTATGAAGGTGAAAAGCTCCCAACAGACAGCTGCAGTGATTTGATTAGGCTCATTTCTTTAGGAAATTAAGCTACGACGCACTCTCTGGACCATCCAGCCCTTAACCAAAAGGCTTTATCCATCAGTCTTGTCTGCAGCAGGGCCGCTATTGGGATCCCAGTAGGAATATTCCTGTAGACAAGTTACATATGTGCCCATGCAGGGTTAGGCTGCAAAAAAGGTCTTGTGGGTTTTTTTTTTTTTGAACTTGAGCCATCCTGATAAAGTTCAGTGTAGTGGAACTGTATTAATTGAATCCTGTGCTGTTGGGAGCCTGTCCTCCTGCAGGACAGATGAGTGGGATAACTGGAGGGGGGATAAGTTATTTGTAATCATCAATGATAATAGAAAGTTCAGCCATTTTCCAGACGCGGCTTGTGCAACTCGTTGCCTGTACCGCTTGGAATTCAGTCAAGGATGTGACGCTTGTGTGGAGAAGAGGGCCGAAATGACAGGATAAAAAGAGTAAAGTGGCAAAACCAAGAAACTCCCCTACCCTGCCCTGCTCTCTAGTAAAAGACAAGCAAACACTGCTCTATTCTCACAGTTTGGAGTGACCCCAGCACCTGGCAGTGCCGGGAGGGAGATGCTCCGTTGTACCTCAACCCTTCCAAAGTGCTCAGTGCGGCTGTTCCTGGCAAGCAAGCAGCTTCTTGGTGACACAACCCTGAGCTGTCCTCTGCTCCTGTCACTCAGGCTGATGCTGAAGGGCCTCTTTATTAGTGTCATTGATGACCGTGACCTTTCTGTTCAGTCTCTGTTAGAGTTCACGGCGCTCCCCCATGCTGGGGAGGAACGGGGCTGGGAGACCTGGCGGTGCTTCCTCCCCATCCGCCACCTCCTGGCTTTTGGTGAGATGGAGAAGTCTTCAGGCTACCTGCCTCCATTTCTTGAAGAGAAGGAGATGAGGGGAAATGGAGGAAAACCCCTTACATCGCTGCAATTTTTGAGACATAAAAGCTTTTCTTTGAGAGCAAACCTTTTTCTTTTTTTTTTTTTTAACTCCTCATGGCATTAGGACTCACGAAATTCCTTGGAAAATAATTTGTCAAGGCCCTGACTGATCAAAGACGTATATAAAAGGACCCTTTTTTTAAAAGGGGAAAAAATCCCCCTCCGAGCTCAGAATGAATTGGCAATTCATTTACCAACTGTCAGATAAAGTAGCTCAATCCCTATCACGTCTTTAGCTGGAGCTGTGGCCAGAAGGAAGCAATTCTCGGCCCACTGTGCGTACATGTTTGGGGTATGTTAGTGATTAGGGTATTCCTGCCTGGGGGATGCAGAAAGATATGACTCAGATTCACAAAAGAGCCATAAATCTCCCTCCTTTTATTCAAAATGTGTGTTTTATAGCCATTTCCTGGCCAATTTCTGCCTTGAATAAATATGTAACATATCTGTGTGTGTATAGTTTTTTTAGGTCCAAGCATTGGGCTCCCTCAAGAGCGAACTGTCTGCTCAGGAAAAGTTTGAACGTGGTTCTCCGCTGTTCTCTCATTCCCAGAAAAATCCCTCATTGAGCCTTAATTGGCTGAATGGTGTCCTGGTGGCACCTGCTCCTGTTCTTGCTCATCTGCGGTGGGGTGACCTGGAAACGGAGTGGGTGGGAGATATGATTCAAAGGACCCCAAAAGGTCATCCAGGCCCCAAGGCAGGATCAACTAGATTGAAAACTGGGATTTTTGGTCCAAAGGCTCAGGCAGGATTTCAGTAATCCCAGCCATGAGCCAGGCTTCACACAGCACTGGATTTGATGTTCGACAGCAAGGGAAGCTCAAAACCTCGGTAGGTGCTCTGCTAACATCCATGACTGGGCTGATGGAGCTGGGCTTACTATGGTGGTGGAGCCTGCTTGTCTCTGCAGCTGAAATCACTTCCAGTTCCCAGTTTGTAGGTGACAATACACCTCCAGCCCATGGTACCGGTGGAACTGCCTTTCCCCATCTCAAGGACAGCATCATTTGTGTATCTTTCCCCACCTTAACCTCCCACCCTACATCCCTTCCAACCAGCTTGTTGTCTCCCAGTTTACTGCTCCCACAACCTCTTTTCCACCCCTGTTTTTGAGTGTTGTATCTCTCTGGGTCATACACAAAGGACAACGTAGACCTGAAGGCAAAGGCGGGAGGAGATGGACAGCAATGCAGGAGGAAGTAAAGGCAGGGATATTTCTCTGGTCTTAGGTCCCCATCACAAGCTGCATGAGTAGAAATGCCCACTGTCTTTTAATTGTGTAATCTTTTGGAATTCCTTTTAATCACGTTACCATTTTGGCTGTAATTCTTCATGGCAACGAGCTGAAATGGTGGAGAAATGTTCACCAGGAAGAGGCTGAATCATTTGCTCTTCTCCATGTTTAGTCAAAGGAAGAATGACAGGAACATCTCTGCTCCTGGAGAGTAGTATCACTAAGCTTTCCATCAGTGTCCTGCTCTTCCAAGTCACGCAGAAGGCTGATTCCCCTTAGTAAAACAACAGGAAAACCCATCCTCTTTGCAAGGAAAGCAGTAAAAGTTTGGGGTCTGGCATTGCTGGTACTTTTATTTTTAGCTCTTCCTTCTAATCCTTTAAGCCCGTAGTTCCTTTCTGTTTCCTTTTCCCCCTAAACCAGGAGCTGCAATCATTTGGCCCTGATTCAAAGTCTCAAAGCCAACGGCAAACCTCCCAGATCCCATGCCAGAGAAGTCTGGTCTGGGCCTGAGGTTTATCTCGTAGAGGGCTCGATCTGAATGCTGCTGAAGTTGGTGGGAATCTTACCACTAACCCTGAGGAGCTTTTTTACCGTGCCCTTAAACACACCCTGCCTATCTGGCAGTATCCTGAGTGTACATGTTATTTAAAAATAACATGTGTGGTTGCAAGAAACTGCCTCGAAAAGTTTCCTGGACTTTTGTCCAAGATTAGAATTGATCTCACACATGCAAAAACAATGCAATGCCTCGAAAAAGGATAAACCAAGAAAGACCTAGCAGAGCGATGACCAGGGGAAAAGGGGGATTTCTTCTGAAGGTAGATGGCAGAGGGCAGAATCATTCACTGGAGTGAAATACGTTTACGTACATGTGCTTTGGATGCTCTTTAGAGGAAAGACACTGTCAGGCTGCCCTTTCCCTGCTGCTTCTCTGTGATCTCTTTTTGGATGAACATGGGCTTCTCATTGCAAGTTCAGACCCTTCCATGTGCTATTTCCACCATACAAATAGTCCTGTGACTCCCAGTGCCAGGAGACATTCATTCCTTTGAATACCTCTTTACTGTTTCTACTACTACTGCATCGGGAACTACTCTTACTGGTGTCATTTATTAGCAGAAGAAATTACTTCTGGGGAGCTCCCAAGTGCTAAGGTTATTTCTTTTGTACCTGTGGGGAGAGTTTGATTTCAAATCAAGAAACGGCAGATCTGAAACACTCCAGACAAGTGTCTTTCAGCTCTGGCTGCAGCTTTTAGCTTCATTTCTTTTTTTTTTTTTTTCTGTCCTTCTTTCCCCCACTATGGTATCTCCATTTAAGGCCCACTCATGTAAACATTTATAAGCACATGATGGTTTTAACAATGATTCATCCTATTAAAGTCAAAGTGGCTACTCACAGGATGGTTTCCAGAACTAGGCAATAGATATAAAAAGGGCAGGGACCACGACTTTTCTCTGCTATCTCAAGTGGCTAACACTTTAGACACAACAGGCTCCATTTCGGAGGACCTGGTCTCCCTTGTCTATGTAATAAAGCTGCTTAGAAACATTATTTTTTTTCTCCCCCACCTCCAAGAAATCCTTTGTGTTCAAACATCCCAAATAGGCTCAGACTGTTGGGGCAACCCAAGGTTTGAGGTAGCTCTAGCGATGGTTCAGAGCAGTGGTCCCATGTAAATAGTCCTTGGAGAAGGGGAGTGGGATGTGACTTTCTATGTGCAGCAAGCTTCTATTATCAGCCTGAAAAAAAAAAAATATAAAAAAAATCAAGTTGTGATATGCCAACTCTTCATTTTTTGACCCAAACAGAGGGCTTCAGGGCAGTAATAGAGAGATACCGCTTTGAAAAGCTTTTTTTCCCTGCTGACTTGTGACACTTGTATTTTATGCAGCCAGTGGAAGGGCTGTGTCTGCTCCTCGGCTCAGCACAGATATTTGGGAAGCCGCTCGCCTGTACATTGGAAAGAGCGGCCAACAGTAGTGGCAGCTCCCGGCTCTGCGTGGGGACCACGTGCTGCCCCGGAGAAGGCACTCAGCTCTCAGGGCTGTGTTCAAGCACTTCAAATACCGCCGTGAAGTGGCCTGTGTACCCAGGGCGGCTCTGCGTCCCCTGGTCCGGGAACCCCCGTTCTGGCTGGGAGAGGCAGGTTAAACCAGCTCTGTGCTGCCGCAGACACGCTGCCGGCGATGTCCTTACCTGGTGGTGTCACACAGCATGTCCCACCACCGCAAGGGTTCTCCAGGGAGGCGGGGAAAAGCCAGGGAGGATGGAGAAGGGGCAACCTTGGACTATTTGTTAGCTCCTGTTTGGGAAAGGCTATCAAAGGTATCTTAGGAACGGGGCTTTTTTGACACCTCCTTGTGCGTTTAGGCAGAGAACCTCAGAAGAATTTCAGGGGATGTCTATGTGGTCTTTTGCAAGCAGACGTGACCTTCGCTGCCCGTACTCTCAGCTGGCTGGATGGCAGCCAGCTCTGCGCTAGAAGGCATGTAGCTCTGTCAGCGTGGTGCTAAGCCTGAGCCATTACCAAAAATAGGAATTAAAAATAAGTTCAATTGTTTTTAAAATGATTTTTTTTTTAATGAAAAGTAGTAGAGGGTTTTGCTAGCAAACAGTACGGTTTTTCATGCAAGACTTAGATGAAAGCAAAAATAAATGGATAAATAAACTGTGCAAACTTGAAGCTATGGCAAAATTCATCTTTTTCATTACAGGATGATTCAATGCAGAGAAATGTTTCACTTTTTTAATGATTTATCAACTGTCTTCAAGTATATCAGGTGATTTATGTTAAAAATTATCATTCTGTTGAAAAATTACATTTTCTCTTGGAAAAAATGTTTTGAGAGAAAAAGCTTTTTATGGGTACCAGTGAAGAGCTCCTGGAGATAGGTAGCTTCGTGCTGTGGTAACAGGAAAAAGGAATGAAGTGGGCTGATTTTTTTTATATATCTATATCTATAAAGTATTTGTAAGGTGTCTATGAAATATTTTTAATCTGCTTGATTAGTAGGCAGCCAAACACTGAGGTAGAGATGCCAACATAATATCTTTGTGATGGTTAAAACCTCATCGGATGTTTGAAGCAGGTCTCTGTGGACCAATTGAGACTTCTGCAAAAAGAACGGCATTAGCAGGATGTTACCAGGGAGAAAATACAGAAGCCAAAGACCCTGAGGATGTCCGGGTAGTTGCTTTAGAAAAAAAAAAAACCACATAAAAATCGGAGTTGCCAGGCAAAGCCTCAAGATGATCGTGGTAAGGTTGAATGGGGGAACACCTGGGGAAGATTGATTAAGAGACGGCCAATGTGTGTGTGTGATTTATGAGGAGTGGTCCTGGCTTTAGTAGGAGTTCTTTGGAGATATTGCTGCTATGGTGCAGGACAAAAAAACTCCTGGATGCAATATAGTTACCGGATTGTCAAACATCACTTGATAAGGTTCCACGAGTGAGATTATTAGCTTAGTGAGGGAGAAACAGAATATGAGGTCAAATAAGCTGCGGAGCAGAAACTTGCTTCAAGAAACTGTAATTCTCGTTATGCATCCACCTCAACGTGTAGGCATATGTGTGTGTATATACATATATATCTCCATCCGTCTGTCTGCCTGTCCTTCTAGATATTTACTCAAGTAGCATCAGTCACTCCTGTTCCTCCTTCCCGGCAGCTGAGAGCAATTCAGTGTGGTGGAGGGATGGCTGCCTCTGCTGGGGGAAGATCACTTCACCTGGGAGAAGCTTATTTCAGGGACTCCTGGGATGCCCCTTTGAACTTGAGTTTTTCTCGTGCAAGGAGAGGGTCTGCTCTGCTGGGTGTTGGCTGATGGAGCTGAAATCGGAGGGGCGGTGTTTTTGAGATACGGAGCCTGGTGAGTGGTCCTTTGGGCTCTGGGCAGTGGGCGCGTCGGCTGGAGATCGTGCCGCAGAGTTGGGTACAACCTGGGGGCCTGTGCCCCAGAGAGTGTGAGTTCAATGCTTTCCTCCTCTAGTCCACTGTGGCTTTGTTGGTGTCCCTTGGTGCCCAGCCAGGCTGGCTCCCCTTGGAGTAAATGCAATGGCAGAAATTACATTGGAAATGAAAGAAAATACAGCTGGCCTCTACTCTTGTCCCGTCTCTGCTCCTCTCCATCTCCTGAGGGGCTTCCATCCCTTCATTTTTCTCTACCGCTACCATCATTTTGATTAACTGTCTGTCCAGAGTCTCTGAAAATTTTCCCAATGCAGGGGTGAGCGTCAAGCCTGCTGGCACCAGCCCTTCCCTTTGAATGTAAATGCCAGAGCCCCTGGGGAACGATGGCCACAAGTGGAAAACCACAGCTCTGATAAATCCATCCCTCCTCTTTCAAGTGCTTAACGCTCTGTCCGAGGCACTGGAGCCTCCATTTTAAGATTTAATGAATAACTAGACCGTGTCTGAGGGATGGCTAAATGAATACACACTGTTTTCCAGCTGGATAAAGACAGGGGAGCAGATAAGAGAAGTTGGATAGCTGTGGCTTTTGGTGTCAGCAATGACCTCAAGCTACATCTTATTAACGTTGGCAAAATGAAGGAGTTTGAGCATCCCTGGAGCCTGCAATGCCCGAGGGTCTGGAATATGCAGCCCTATATGTACAGTCTTTCAAATGCCTCGGTAGAATTTTCTGTAATGTAATCTTTGGGTTTATTTGGTTTTATGTTGTTTTGCATTCTCTAGGGAGTGACAATGACTGGGCTGTGTTCCCTCTCCTTTGATAAGGTTGTAGCTTTTGGAATTTCACATTTGGAGGTGAAGCTTTGAAAGACGTGTCCGAAAGGGAGTGAGGCAGAGAGGCAGACAGCTTTACAAGACTTCGCTTCTGCTCTTACTCAAGACAAGGTACCAAGCTGCTTCTTTCTGTGCTGCTCTCCAGAGCCTAAATAACAAGATCTCTTTCATTCCTGGTCAATAATCACTCTTCTTGGCACAAAAATGTGTACTTCTGAAACCATACGATGAGACATCAGAATGCTTTCAAGGCCATGTCGAGAAGCCAGACTATTAGAACAAAAGGGAAAGGAGGAAAGCATAAAGCCTTCTCATAAATCACAGAAATCTTTTGATGCCTTCAGCTCTAAGGCTACAATGGGGTAAAAAACGCAGCCAGAAAAAGACTATGGGGTATCGGAGTTCTCTTTACCAAGGAATGAGCTGGGAACTTAGACGAGATACAGTTATGGCATCTCTTTGGAGGGTGACCATACTGAAAACAATGACTGCTTTCGTGTGTGGTCAGGAGGAAGGATGTCACTGTCCTACAGACTGGGACAATCGGGATGAGTCCGGGTCCAAAACAAACTCTTTGAGGTGGGGACCTAACCCCTTAAACTGAGGTTTTCCAAATCGGGAAGGGACTGAGTAAGGTAAATGGCTTCTACTGGGATTGGGGAGGAGGTTCAAAGTCAGTGGGGCCACAGTCGGGCCATTAGCAAAAAGTGAATTCCAAACAAAGCTCTTCCCTGGCGGGGCAGTGAAATGGTGGCGACAGCTGCTAAGAAGGCCACAAAGGTCGTATGTGCTTCTGAGACTCAGTGAGACATTTTTATAGAAAAAGGACTATAGGGAGCTCGGAGGGAAAGGAGTGAAAGTAAGTGGGGAGAGGGATGGGATGCAATAAGCTGAACCAGGGATGTGTTTTGGGGCTCACAAGCCCTTTTTGACAACTGTCTGTACAGCTGTCTCCCATTATCTGTGTCCTGACCTCCCTAGTGTCCACCTTTTCCATCCATTTCCCACTCTGGCTTGTTGTGTATGAGGCTACCTCGAACCAAGACCTGGGGAAGACAGGTCCAAATGGAGCAGAGCCCATGAGCTCTTCTGCGGGGACATGGCTGTGAGCTGCGTCTTGTACTTGCATCCAGCTGATGTGTGTTCCTACAAGCACCATAACTATCAACCTGCTGAAAATAATTAACCCACCAAAACGTATTTGGGAGACTTCATTTTGCATAGGCTGCACCAACACTTGCAATACCCCGACAAATGCAGCATCCATCACTCTTCCAGGACAGAATGGGGTGGCTGCCAGTGTAACCCCATCCCCAAGTCAGTGCTGGGAGTCCTCGTCATCTAATTTTAGTAATTTAAAATTTTGGCATCGAATTTAAACTACCCATCCAGCCTTTTCTTCAAGCAACACGCGTGCCCTTTGGCTCCTGGAGGCACTGCGGGTCAGTACCGCAGGGAAAGCACAGATAAAGCCCATGGCGGTAGGGATGCCCCAGCAGTGCGAGATGGTGCGCTGGCTCTGGGTGAGGACATGGCATTGGCACAGAGTCAGATTTCTGTTCTGAGCCTCTCATATGCCTAGACAGAAAGATAAACAGAAATGGGAAACAGTGACTGGACCAACAGAAACGCAGCTTCTATTCTGATATTTGCTCTCGGTGGTGTTTACATTCTTTTAAAGCAGAGACAAAGTCAACAACAAACTATAATAATCACAGAAACAACAATAAAAAAATCCCCAGCAGGCCTGTTTCCTAACTCAGGCTTGGCAGGGACCGTCTGCTGCTTGCTTCTCGTGTTATAGCGCTGCTTGGAAGCGATAAGGAGCACACAACCTCCTGTACTTTAAAGTGTACTAGAAATAGAACGAGAGATACAGCGCTACAAAAGGAAACCGACTGGCTTCAGGCTTTCCCCGGGGCTGACTTTGTGGTTCAACACCCCAGGAGCCCGACGTAGCGCTGCAAATCAAGGACAAATTTTCCACTCTCTTTGATGGGCAGTAGGCCAATCTGCTAGTCAAAACTGAAACATCGCTGCTTTAACCAAATTTGCTGGGATTGAGGCATGGGTGAGGTAAATGGCACGTATGCCGTTGACACAACCATGCTTTGGCTGAAGCGCTTTGGTCCAGGACCTCCTTTTAACTTTTGGTATAAGGTAGCTGTGGACTTACCAGTGTTAGAAAAATGACGGGTTCTTTAGCAGAAAGTTCCACGGATCACCCAGGTATGATGATAAAAAAGAAGACACCCTCTTCATCCTCCTGTTTGGAAGGGAGGAGCTTTGGGTGGCTTGTAGCTCATCAGATGTGGCCCCTCTTGGGCTCCTACTGAAGAACTGCCGTTCTTCACTGAGTCTGCCTTTTTCTTACTGTTCATTCCACAGATGGCAAATCCCTTCCAAACCAATACCTACGGAGACTGGCAAGCATGCTAGGTGATGGAGTAGGGAACTTTTCCAGCAAATGTGGGCTTAAGCTTGCAAGACCAATGGAGAGTGCCAGACTCTCTGGTTTCCTTGTACTTGGCGAGGTGTGCAGGAGAGGGAGATGGCCTCTGTAAAGCCAAGAATTTTGCCCAAAGCCCAGCCTTAGGGAACACTTGGATTTCACCCAGTCTTAAGCCAGTAAAAAATAGTCATCAAACCCTTGTTTAGATCCATTGACCTCAAGGGGCTGTCCAGCTTTTGGGCGCAAGCTCAGTGAAGGTGAGGTCACTGTGCTTGCACAAATTGCAAACCATTCCCGATGCTGGGCATGTGCTGAGCCCGCACTATGGCGTCTCCACCAGCACTGTCCTTGTGCTTGATCTAGCACATGCTCACCACCAGTTCTCATTTTTCTGCAGTGAATTTAGTTATGCACCTGCTCAACTACTTCTCAGAGGTGGACCCAGGAGATCAATAGCTGCGTGAGAATACCTAATCCCCATTTTCCACCCCACTGATGCATACGTTCCTCTAGCCTCCAAAGCAAACAATTCAGCATGCAAGAAGATGAGGACTGCTTTCCATGAATAGTTCTGCTCTGCTCTTAAAGAAGAGACCTGGGAAAAATCTGTGGAAACTTTCTTGCTGGCCCAAGTGAATCGAGAGAAAGAAAACGTTGCTTCAGAGTCAAAGAGCGAAATGTTTTTGTTTTTCTTGCATTCAAAGATGAACATGAAAAGCAATTCCTGAGGGAAAGGGGAATGGCTATCCGTAGAAACCACAAAAAAAGCTTTCTAGGACCTGGCTCCAATCTTGCTGCGCTTGGATTAATCATTGGTTTACAACCTGGATGTCAACAAGAGTCCAGGGAAGAGGGTCTATCAGTGGAAATCCACTGTTGAACAGGCAAATAAATAGGCAACTGGTGTTTGATCGGAGTTAGTTTGGTCTGGACCTAAGCTTGCTAATCTCTGCTAAAATCCTAGCCTTGTCCTTCCTCTTGCGCCCCTCCCCAGCTCAAAGACGAGGGAATAAAATAAAAGGAAGCGGTTGAAAAAGTCTTTAAAGAGGAAATTCTTGTCTAATTCTAGGTCATGGCAGGGGCTGTATGTTCTGCACAGGGAGATGATAGAATCTACCATGACTGGAAAAGACATTGGCCGTTTCCAATCCAGCACTAAAGACTTCCTCCCATCTGGCCCTGAAAAGGGAGGGGGAAAAAAAAAAAAAGCGCAGCATTTTTGTGCATGGAAAAGGTGGCTCGTTACACGGGAAGAATCATGTCCTGGCTGTTTGGGGAGGCAGGATGTCAAGCTGGGAAGGCCAAGCGTTTATTTTGAAAAAGCAAGCTCCAAGTTTCTCATCTGTGCATGGACGTGTATCACCTCCCTCTCCCCCTCCAACCCCTTCCTCTTTGGTGCCGTTCCAGCCAGCGTTCCTGGGAGGAAGAGGAGCCGTGCTCCCAGCCCTCCTGGTGGCCCTGTCCCCTGAAGGGCACAGTGTCACTCTGTCACCTGTTGGCAGCAAAGCTCCTGGCAGAAGAGGGTGAAGCTGGAGGCTGGTTTCCTCTTCCCAACCTCACTGCGGTGCTGCCCTGCTGGGAAGCCTTGGCTTCTTCGGTTTCCCACACTTCAGCTTTTTCCCTCCTTCGGCGAGTTTCTGAAGTGCTTTGTGAGAAGCCAAAGCACCTGCTCTGTGAACTCAGATCCTCGGGGGAAGTTGGCAGAGATGCTCCTCCTGGACTGGGATGATTTTTTTTGTTAAATCACAGGTAGATATGATTCCTTCTTTCTCTCCTGTAGCACCTGGTATGCTGCCTCATTAGTTATCTCCTTTCCCCCTTTCCCACCGCATCTCTCCCCTTACTGCATTTTAGTTGCACAAGTGGCAGTAGATTGCCTGTGTCGGATGTGTCAACTTGAGCCCTCCGTCCTGGCTCCATGAGCATGCCATCTCCCACCCAGAAGTCACGTCTTGCCTCCAGGAGGTGCCTGCTCTCTACCAGCCAATGTCACTTCCAGAGCTCTGCTCTTCCTGCCGGATGAATAACGGCATCGCTTGACTGTGCCAGCTCTTACTGCTGCCTAACACAACTGTCTGAAGTCAGTCCAGGAGTCTGATCTTGAATTAGAGAATGACAGCGAGGACTTAATTTCGTGTACAATTAGTGGTCAAGATACAGCTCTAGAGATACAAGTGAATAGACGCAGCTTCTGCTATTCGCTTTTTCAGCAACAGTCCAATAATTCTCTAAATCCAAACTTTGGATTGCTCGGCTATTATTTTGGAAAGGGGAACAAAAATAACAAAACTAAGCCCGTTGCAGCCCCTTGAAGTGGACTCAAATGGAAATAAAAGCCCTTTGCGGAGTGTGCTTTGGACTGATTTTTCATTTCATGTCCAAAGATTACTTGGAAAGATCATGTCGGCCAAAGGCCAGGGTCTAGTCTGCGTACCTGCGCTGCTGTCCAGATGGAGAAAAAGAACAGATGCATGGAGATGAAGAGAACGATTTCAGAATGTGTTTTCAAAGCCTCCTGTTTGCTGAAAGGGCTGGAAAGCGATTTAGAAAACATATCTAGGGTTTCCTTTGAACATAAGGAAAAAATTGACTTGGATGGTGCTAACATAGTGCCTCTCCAGGCTTACCGCAGTGGGGAAATGTCATTTGCTTGCTAGGAACTCAACCCAAACTCTCCCTTGGGTCGCCTGCCTCTCTGCATTGAACAGGCTGGTGTGGGAGGAGACAAGCGCATGGGAAGTTGAACGAGACTTTAAAAATATTTGGCCTTCCTATAATGGAGGTTAAAGTTGGCAAACGGTTTGGGTTTTATTTTTTTTTTTTCTTTCCTATGACTTTGCCCAAGTGTCCGAAGAGATCTGTGATCGCAGTGCTCTCGCAGGTTCATTAGTTAGAAGCAAAAAGAAGGAAAATTCTTTGGCTGGCTGAGATTTGGCTATTTGTGGAGAGGGCTGGCGGAGGCTCCCATCCAAACAGGGAGGCCCTTAGGTGGTGCATGTGCTCCGTTGGCTGGTACAAGTGGGCTCTTGCTTTCTCGTCACTCAGGGAATCTACACCATCTCTGTCCAAGCTGTCTTCTGCCAGTAATCTCAGTGTCTCTCCTTGGCCATGGGCAGATCTTCCACCTTCTACCGCAGAGGACACGGTTCTAGGCTAGCTTCCTTGTCTCTGGATTCATGCAAACACGGATGGATAAATGAATGCTGTGCACCCACTGTCCCATCTCGCATAAGGCAGGTGGAAGGTGCCAGGAACCAGCACCTTCATGACGCAGTTGTAGCATCAGTGTGGCTTCAACTTGTGGCAATCGGCTTCCTTGGACCCTGTACATGGAAATCAGATTTTCTTCGTCTTCTCAATCTATTAGACATACTTGTTTTTCCACTACTAAGAGAGAGATTTTGAAAAACAAGGATTCACATGTTTCTTTTTCTGATCTGTTAACTTGTAGGCACAAAAAAAAAGCACTCATCTAGGCTGGTATCAGCAATGATTTCCATGGAAACCACGGGTTTTTTAACAATTTGAGACTGACGGTGATGTATGTTCACTAAAGGTGAAGTTCTGGCAGCTGGAGCTAATGCTGGGATTTGTGGAGCTAATGCTGAAACCAGTGGATGTTGAGCTTGATGGAAAAACGTGGTGCTCACCGTGAAATGCTCTAATGCCAGTTGTACAAATCAGGTAAAGCCAATATGGAAGAAAACATCAAACTTGACCAAGAATAACCAAATGGAGGGCTAAGGTCCAATCTTGGATATATGGACACCAGACCCTGCTTTCCATTTATAATACTACCGCTTTACAACCTTCTGGCTGCATTCCTTAGCCTAAAAATCGTATTGAATTCCCTTCACGCTGAAGACCTATGTATTCTGCCACTGTGGATTAAGTTTTGGGATAACAGAGAACTAGTCCTCACACGTCCAGAAACCACATACAACGAGAAAAGCAGAATTGACAAGTGTGAAAAGTCTATTTTTACAGAGTCCAATGATGTATTTGAGCTGCATCAAGCTGTCAAATGCAATGTGGGCTGAATTGATCCAGACTCTAGCCTTTGTTGTTGGTAAATCATGGAAGTCCCTCACCTACTTGGAAGAGACGCTGAGAAAGAGGCACTGGGGTCTAAGACCCCAGGTTTTGCGTCGTATTTGGTCTCTAAGTCTTGCTGCGATTCTTCTCTGAATGTGGGTTTTGGGACTTTGTCCTTCAGCCTCAGCTTACCTAGGATATGTAACTTAATATAGGTCCTAACCTGTCAAACAGCACACCCGCCCATCATCGCTGATATCATCCAAGAGCTTCTAGGCTTGAATGGCTAATGAGGAAAGACCTATGCCTTGGATGTAGAGCTGGAAGTGATGGTTTAAACAGAAAATGGGACTGTGGGACTGCTTCCGTGCAGAGCACAGGGGAGGAGCAGGAGAGATCTGACTCTGGTTGTTTCCCTGGACCTGTGTTGGGAGAGCCAGGCCTTCACACCTCCTGAGCTTTGATGGTGGAGGCTCTTGCTCGTTGGAGCTCCACAGCAGAGCTATGGACATGTGAGTCGGGGCTTCGGGTGGCTGTTCCTGATCTCTGCCCCAGGGCTGGTTTTGACTGCGGTGTCTCCCAAAATGCCTTGGAGGATGGTCTTGGTGGTGCAGGAAAGCTGCCTCCGGGTGTTGTTAGTGGTGTGTTGATGCAATCTAATAGAGGAAGCCACAGTTGAGCGTTCAAACAGGTCTAACCATCTCCTGAACTTCCCAGGCTAGAGGTGATCCTGGAGGACCCCTCTGCTCTCACTTCTATCGCCGCTAATCTAGAGAGCCGGGCTTTGATGGGCTCGCACTCCCCTTACCATGACTGTGCTAACTGGTAGCCTGTGCTAAAAAGAGGGGCTGGAACAAACCCCAAGTATGATGCATGACTCTGCATGGAACAGAGGGGAAAAAAAAAAATCCCTCAGCTAGATGCGTAGCAGCGGTAGACTCATGCACGGAAGATCTGTGCCTGAAAAATTGTCTGTCTTCAGCTGTCATCTAGTTTAATAAAGGCAGGGTGGAGAGAGAATAGCTTTTCTTACCTCTTTAGCCCATCGCCGCTACAACAGCACTGCAGCGAAACTGGATCAATATGCAGAGAGGGAGAAAAAGTTGTCTCTTTAGAGAGACAAGCAGACAGACAAATAGACAGCTAGCCAGATTCTTCTCTGTTATACTCATGTAACTCCAAAGCTATTAAAGGAACTATTTGTAACCAGGAACAGAATCAAACTGCTGGCGCAGTTCACTGTAAAAGATTTTCAGTTCAATCTTTGATGGCATTTTAATAGTAAGAGCTACTCATCAGCAATGTCAGGGTTAAATACTCCCAGCATGTGTGCAATTGCAGAAATACCCCGAGAAGAACCAAGGAAATATTTCCATCTTAAAACTCCGATAAGGAGTGAAAACGTGCAACTCGTTCCATATGGTGGCTGAGAGCCCTGAGCCAAGCGGAAAGCCGCGGAGTCTGCCAATGCGTAAGAACTCGCAAGCCTGATAAATGAGCGCGTTGCTTTGGGAAAGCCAGAGACGAAGTCACACTAGAAAGAAGAAAACAGAAGAAAAGTGAGGAGGCTTTTTTTTTTTATAAAATAAATAAATAATAAAAAAAGCGCCAAGTCCTACCCATTTTTCTTGTTGGATGGCAGCAAGAATTTCTGGAAATGTTTTACATGTCAAAGATTTAACCAAGCTGGGATGTTTGTGGACAAGCCGTTATGCAATGAATAAATAAATCAGGAAAAAAAAAAAAAAGCAGGGGGAAGAGTCTATCTTTCCTTACAAAAATGATCCTGGACTGAGACAGCTGCATTCTTCTGGGATACTCTGCGCAAGCCAGGATGAAAGTGCTCAGAAACTGGAGATGGACCATTCTCAGAGCTCTCCAGCATTGATCTGGAAGACAACACCATGCTTGGACATGCGGCAAGGAGGGAAAGGGCAGAGCTGGAGGACAGCTATGACCAGGGAAGCATCCCAGTGCCGGGCATCCGCCAGTAGCAGGATACAGGCTCCCAGCTGCTCCCCAGCCCCGCGACCACCCCCAGCACCAGGCATGGGTGCTTGGCCAAACAGAAGTGGGGCTGTGTCTGGCACCCGGGGTCAGGGAGCAGGGGAGAGCGGTGCCGCGCTGGATGGGAGCAGAGGGTCAGAGCAGATTGCGCGTCTCCCGCTTGGGGCCTGAGATTTGACAGGTCCGCATTCTTGGCTGAAGGGATCTGGCTGTACAATCGATTTCTGGAGCGGAGCGGGTAAATTCGCAGCTTGGCTGCCCGGAGGAAAGGCTGGTCCTTTGAAAAAGTCTTTTGGCGGTTAAGCAAGTCACCTCCTACAACCTGAACGTACTCCCACCTTAAGTCAAATCAGAACTAGAGGAGGAAATCAACCACACAAACAAAATCAACTCCCCTGTTCCTTCTCCAAACAGGGATTTCTCATCCAGGAGCTGCTTTGAAGCTGTGACTACAGAAGCACTTGTGTTCCCTGCAATGGGCAGCGATAGGAAACCTTGACTGCCTCATTTGCCTAAATGAATTCATTGTAAGGAAACTGTCCTGCTACATAAGTGCTTCTATACGGGCAGAAAGCAGTTTGAGCTGTGCCAGCGCGGTGACTTCACCCAAACAAGGCATGCAAAGCCAAGAGCGTTTTGTTAGGCTAAAAAGAGCAACAAAAAGAGCAAACCCCGCAGGTTGTAAATTGCTAGGCAAGGTGATAAATGGTACGTGAACCGGCCAATATAATCTGTCTGGAAAGCTGAAAAGAATCCCGCCTTCTCATGAGCCTAAAATATTTCTTTTTCTAGAGTACCTTATTTTCCAACTATGTGCCACACTCGTTCGCTTGCCAAAACGTTGGTTCTCTAGTCTGTGCTTCTGTCTTGCAGCTGCCGACCAAACTGGCCTCTCAAAATCTCCCTGGCAAAAGGGAAATAAAAATTTCCCGTATTTGGTGTGCTGTGCCAGGGCAGCTGTGTCCTTGCGGTGGTGCCTGGCTGTCCAGGGCTAGAAATAAGGGTGGGTTATTTGCCTCAGGGTGCTGGAGAGGCAGAAGGAGTGGTGAGTTTGCTGGGACAGAGGGACCACTGTGGACCATCGTGGCTGCAGCGGGCTGGGAGGACTTTCGGTGGCGTGGGTGCTCAGCTGAGGTTAGGCTGGGGCAACGTCCTCGGCAGAGGAAAGGTGTCCCAGCCCAACCTGGACACGCAGAAGATGTGATGGAGCTATAGTGGTGGAGTAGGGAGGTGCAGAGGTTTAGGAAACCTTATTTCAAGGATGGTGTCTTGGACCGTGTAGGGCTTCTCAGGTCTGTCTGTTGGTATATTAGCTGGTGTGTTGAACCTGCTTGGCTCTCCTTGGGGGCTGTTGAGGGCTTGACTAAATCAACTGGGACTTACTGCTCTAGTTGTTGCTAGACCAGAGGAAGACGTTAAACCAGCCCACTCCAGAGCCTGTCCCATCCCCTTCGCCAGCTCTCATATCTGCAGTATAACTCGTGTGTCATTCCTTCTCACCCGAGCGCTGGCAAGATGCTTCACTTTGGCCATGGCTGTTGTCCACCCTCCGGTTCAGCCAGCTTCCCCTGCCACTCCGTGCTGTGGCCTCTCCAGGGCTGTCACCTCCCGTTTAGTGTTGCCTAATGTGATGTGTGTGTTCCCAGGCTTATTGGCAGGGAGGTGCTGCGTAATCCCACCCCTCCGTGCCCACAAGCCTGGCATTTATTATTTGCTAAGGCTTTCTTTAGCCAGCCGGAGACACTGCAGGCAAGTCCTCTCTAGGCCTGGGCTGGCCAAAAATTCAGCGGGTGGAAAATCTTCAGAGGCTGAATGTTGAGACTTCTCAGATGATGGTCCCTTTGATTTCCACTTAAGAACGAGTCAAAGAGCTAATTTTGATTATGACATCTCTCTGCCCTTGCAAAACACCCCTCCGCTAAAAGGCCCAGGCCTGAATCTTAGGGCCAGATTTTCCTTTGGGTTTTTATTTTGTGCCGTCATTTACAGCTCTAGAAAAGTGCCTGTAAATACGCTCAGTTTCACATTCCATTCTCCTACGCAGCCTCTACGTGGCTGAACAGATCCCGGCAAAGATCTCAAAGGCTTTTAGGCACCTAATTTTCACCAGTGGGAGTTAGATGCCTGAACCGCCATTAGGTTTGGTCCCAGCTTGCTTCACGTCAGCCCCTGTTTATATTACGCAAGAGAGTATCTGCAGTGGCTGGAGGTGTCCCTGAGCCGAAGCTGGGGAAATTCCAGATGTGCTGTTCTCCAGCTGCTGATGAACATTCATCACGGGATTTGTGCCACGTTGAGGAGCCAGCGAGAGATCTGCGCTACCTCCTGCGCCTACTCCAGTGTTAATCCCCTCAAAGGTGACTGTTGAGAAATCAGCCTCATTTTCCAGCTGTTCGTTTCAAGCAGGTGAAGTTCCAGGTGGCTCGAGTACATTTATGGGTCTTTTAAATCACCGTGGAGTATGAATAGCCATCAGGACTCATCCAGGACAAGGCGAGCTGTCAGCTCTGCCTAAATGCATAACCTTAACGTAAGGTAGATCTCTTCCTCCTGCCACCGAGCCCCAGCCAGCCGGCACGCCAAGGTTTTCCCCAGCGGGTTTCTAGTTGCCCCGTGGACATACTGCCTTTGTGGGAATGTGGATCCAGTTGAAACGCCCTGTGAAGATTTGAGCTCTTCAAACAGGAGTCGCTTTGACTTCAGTGACGCATTACAAACTACTGCTTCATTTTAGGAGTAAAGCTTAGGTCTTTCTCTTTACTGTCCACTGGAGTGACTCATCACTACCTGTGATGTTGCTTTACGTCACCTGTGATGGGACTCCAGCACTTACCTGGTATTTGGTGGTCTTGCAAAGGCAATTCAAATTCCTGCCATGCCCTTGGGGGGGGCGGTTCCTGGTAGGTCACTGATCACAGGAAAGCGGGTCTGAAGTTTTGCCCTGTCTAATGTACATCAAAGTGTCGCCAACAGTGCAGATGCTTTGAAAGAAGGATTCTAGAAGCAGCTCTTAAACCCTTTAACTGGTATTAAAAAGCTTTGTTCCCTTGATTTATTCCTGGCTGTGTCAATTTAGTGCCGTAAAGGGCTTGGCCGGATCATTCTTCAGCTACTTTGATTGAAATTAAAGAGATTTTCCCCCAGCGCCGAGTCAATGAGTAATTCTGTCAAACTGGTATCTTCTGATCCCATTTTTGCCTGGGACAACATAAGAACACCACCATGAGGTAAGACCAAAGGTCTATCAAGTTTCCCCTTGCAGGGGAACTGTTTCTTGAATCCTGCAAATGCAGGGGACATCCCTCACCTGGGAAGGTCGTTTCCCCAGGCTGAAGCTCATCTCTTGCACTTAGGCTATGCTGACCCCTGCCATCACAGCAGTTGTGGGAAACTCAGCTGCATGTTTTGTGAACTGGGATGATGTTCCATGTTCTCCCCTGATATTTATTTTTTTTTTTTTTAAAGCATTGCCAACTTAGGCAATCAGAAAACTGTAGCACACATTGCAACATTTGTTTTTCAAGGTTTTCTTCCCAGTCATAGAAAATTCCTGTAATGAAAACTCCCTTTTGAAGGACTTCTTGAGAGCGAAGCTTGGAAGATGTGCCAATCTCCTGCCCTGAAGTTCTGGCTCGGTCTCTTAGATGGAGAAGATACAGCTTTTAAGTCGGGTCTGTATCTTGCAGGCCTAAACCGCAATCTAGACTTGTCCTGGCCTAGTGCCTTTTGGAAAGAGTAGATCTGTTAGAGGTCACGCTATGTAGACATCGGAATAGACATGCTGCCTCGGATCAAAGATGCATCTAGCCCAACATCCTGTCTCTAACAGTGCCAGCAGCAAATGCCTAGGGTAAGATATAAGACCATGGCAAGCCCCTGGTGATACTTCCTATGGCCCTTCCAACTCATGGCAATTTGCAGCTGAAGGACTTCCTGAGCTATGGGTCATATCCACATCCCTGTGTGTAATCACCCTTGATGGATCTTTCAGTGTCTTTAATTGTTATTTGAACCCATTTATGCTTTTGGCTTCTACAACGTCCTATGACAATGAGTTCTACCACTTAATTATGTGCTGTTTAAAAACATAACCATAAATCATAATAGCCTTCAATTACAATAAAAGCCTTGAATTTGGATAAGATTGCCAGCATGGATAAAGTCTCCATAATTACGTTCATGTATTATGTCTACGGCAATGGGAACCTCATACCAAAGTGTGGGGAATACATACATCTAGTTTATGGCGAGATCTTCAAGAGAGACTGGTAATTCAGGATCCTTCAGCTCTCAGCTGCCTGATGGCATGTGCTTTGGCAGGCTCTGGTTTATACAGAGCTGTCCATCTGTTTTCTTTTCCCCAGTGCAGTTAGGAGGAAAGGTTTATCCATCTTTGCAGACTGCTGTGGTTTCTTTTGTTTAAGGAGAAAGGTCAGGGTAGCAGATGCTTTTCCTGTGACTTTTCCTTCCCCGTGAATCTGCAAAAGCTCGAGGAGCGATTCTGCCCTGTCTTTTGAACCTGCCCACAGATTCCCCACTCGTGGCTCAGCCTGAAAGACCTTCCTTGTGAAAACAAGCGCAGCCTTCGGATTATTACTCAGGGCCGCAGAGGAAAGCCTGGCTCTGCCGGAGAACTCTGCTGGGAGATTAATCACCGGTTAGGTCCTTACTGTAAGGTAAGGCAGAGCTTGCACCTGCTTTGAAGACCAGCCTCACCCACCACCTATTTGTCTTTCTGCAAACCTGGACTAATGAGTGCTTGCTGGAAGAAGGGAGCCCAGAGAGGCTGGGATCAGCCCACCCTCATTCAGCCACAGCCTGAGGTACCCTGAGAGATGGAAGACTGAGGTCTGCCTCTGGTCCCCCATCCTGTAGACGTATCCCAGGAGGTTTTCCCACCTGTCAGAGTAACGTAACTGGAAGACCTGCTCTGGAGCTTGGTCTTCATTTGATAAGAGGACGTGGCTTGTGTTTGCAGGGCAGCGCTGAGAGCTAGATCTGATCCTGCTCCCTGGCATTTTTGCTTTTCCTTCTCAATAACTTATTTTTTGGGGTGACAATGGCCAAGTGTATGTAATTCTGCGATGTTTTCTGATGGGGGGGAAAAAAACTAACCCCTTTCTTTTTTCCTCAGGGTGCTGGTAACCCCGGCACCACCAGCTCCTCCGAGTATCTCTGGGCGGTTTTCTGCCATGAGTTTTGGGGGGAAGAAAGGGGGTGCGATTGCTTAATCCTTCCAGCTAAGTAAAATCATCTGCACTGGTAAATTCTCCAGGAGATGTACAGTTCACTGCTTGTCAGGCCAGGATATTAAATTAAGCAATTTTCATCAGATAACACATCTTCTGGTTCATGTAAAACGTCCAGCAAATCGCTGCACTCATAATTCAGCCTGATTGAAAGTGAGCTGCTAATCCATTCACTTTGGAGATAGGCAAGAGCATGGCAGAGGGGCCATCTCTGCAGGAGACTCCCGTTCGCGGCCATGCACGTGAACGTGCTCCCCTTGGGCTCTCCTCCCCTCCCCGCATCCTCCTGCAAGGGCAGGCGGAGAGTGCTGCTCTCGCTGCCCGTCTTCGCTGACCCTTTCAATGCTACGTAGCGTGGCCTGGATTAGCTGCTACGCGGGGAATCCTTTTAAGCGATGAAACCTCCATTCAGGGAAATCATTCTGCTTCGGTTCCTTCCTGGCAGATGGGGATGGTGGAAATCTCCAGGAAAACTCTGCTCTGGGTTTGTGTTCTATTGCTCTCCTCGGTGGCCCTGAGCTCCTGCCCCATCCAGAGCTTTGCTGGCCTTGCCAGTCCAAGGGAAGGTCTTGCCAGCCCATGGGAAGGTCTTGCCCAGAGCTGCCAGCCCTCCGTGGCAGCCTGTCCTCCCACCACAGCCAAACCGGGTACCCGGTGTCAGAGCATGCAGTTGAACATTCAAAATTTATAACCTGGGATGAGACATGAGAGCATCTGAAAACGTTCTGATTGTCGTTAGTAGTAACAATGATGATAGCGGTAGGTGGGGAACTTTTTGTTTGCTGGTCCTTTATAGGTTCATGTTGTTCCAGCCTCCCCAAACAGGAGACTGGGAACCATTCCCCCCTTTCTTCTATTTCTAATTAAAGAGGAGATACCCTATGATTACAGAAGCTGGGGCTCGAGGTAAAGCTAAAAGAATCTGCTGTCATGAGGTTCAGGAAAGGGACGCGGGCTCTTTCCCAGGGTCAGCCTGTGTCTGAAGGAGCCTTTCTCCTACTAGACTGGAGAGAAGTGATTTCAGCTCTGTCAGGTAAATTGGGCGCTCTGCCTCTGTGAGGTATCCCTGGCCCATTGGGGACTGCGTGCCATCCTACACCCGGAGAGCGGTTGTGCGCTATGAAGCCTCTAACCCAACCCCTTTCCCTTTAGCCGAGGTGGAAAACACCCATCTTCAGAGCGAGAGACGTGAGCCAGGGGCAGCTCCGCACCTCCCCAAGGCGATTAGCAAACCAGACGTGAACGGCTTCATTAAAGCCCAACAACCCTGGGCCACCGCGTCATTATAAAAGACCCAGGAAATCCTATAGCCGGGCAGACCAGAGATGTTCCCCCCTCCTCCTCCTCCTCTTCCCCCTGTGAGCAGAGCCTTCCTCTTCAAAACCCGGTGACCTCATGCTTCCTTGCTCCCCAACTCCTGCTGCTTTGCTGCGAGGCGAAAGCCCCGTGCCATGCGTGGAGGGGATGGGCTTTATCGCCTCCTTCCCCCTCCACGGGGGTGGGGGTGTCCCCCCCTGTTTGGTTTTTTTTGTTTTTTTCAAAGCCCAGCTCTCCCTATCCATTCCTGCCCGCCCTCTCCTCCTCGTAAAAGGACTTGCAGCAAAATAAAATGACAGGTGAACAATCCCACGCGACCGTCTCCCCTCCGGACGAGAGGGTTGGGGCTCGGTGATGAACTGTCTCAGGCAGAGAGGGGACAGGCGGTGGGAGGGAGCAGAGGGACAGCGCTGCCGCCAACGAGCCGTAATTAAGCTTGCTTTTATTTCTTTGGTATATATATTGCAGATAAAATATGTCTACGTCTGCACAAAGTCACCCTCTGTAGCGTTACGGCACTGCAATAATGTTGTATCTCTCTCTCTATAATACCGAACTTTGAATGTTTTACATATAAATAGCAAGGGGTTCTCTTTCCTTACTCAGATCTGAGACCGGCGTTTTCACAGCCATTCCACCCACTTCTTCCCGCTCAACCTCTCGTTACATCTCACCAGCGCATCCCGGTTCCCGGTGCTGTGAGGGTCCCGGCGTCGTGCTCCGCCGCGTGGGAAAATCCTGTCCCAAGTCCTTTTTTTGGGTTCCAGCTCCTTAAAACCTCTTTGCAAATCCCACAAAACTTCATCTCCCAAAAAAGCAAAGCAAAACTCTAGGAGGAGTTTTGCCTTAGTAGAGCTGGATTTAACCTGCTGTTGCCTCTATCAGCTGCTCTGGAAAGAAAACGGGGTTGAAAGAGAGTCAAGTGTTTGGCAAACGCTCCTCTCCTCTCCGTATTTCAGCTCTAACGTCAATGACTTTCCGTCCGTATTAGCTGTGTGTGGATTTGCATGCCGCCGCTAATTGCAGAGCAAATTAACCTCCTTCAGACCATATGTTGCTGCTATAACGTATGCAAATACGTTGTTAGTGACTGTAAAAAAATAAAAATAAAAGCACAGTTGGACTCATACTATTGCCAAGAGATTAAATGCCGACGTTTAAAAAATTGGCAGAATTTCCACAACAGGACTTTTGTCGCATAATCTTGTATCTACTGGGATTATCCTTTTAAAAAATTGGCAGTGTCCTCAGAAAGCGCAGCTTCTAGCTTATAATTTTTCTTTTATCTTTTTTTTTTTTTATTTTGGCAGCAGCTTGCAGAAATCTCTCTGCCATTTCCAGACTGGAGACCTTTTGTTTTTATCCAGCAAAGTACCAGTTCTGTAAAGCGACAGATTTCTGCACTCAGCATCTTTCGGGACACCCATCGATCAATGACAGGGAATTTAAGCAAGAGGAGGGGTGACTTGGAAAATAAACTCTTCACGTTCAACTGACGAAGTGGGAAACATCCGCTGCTGGCCTATCTCCACCGACTTGGATGGAGTTGTGCCAGAGTGGAGTTTGGCCCGGCGTCTTTCAAGTCATTATTCTTTCATTGGTTATTTGCTGGAGTGTATTGAAAGCCTGAGTGAGTTTTACATCTGCTTCCTCGCGGACTTGCTTTCCTTCTATGATGAACACGCTTTGTTTTCGCGTTTGGCTTTCACAAGGCCTGGGTTACAAACCCCGCTTTAATGGCAAACAGGGATTTTTTTTGGGGGGGGAGAAAGGTCGACTATGTGCACACACAGGTGGATACGAGGTTTGTTATCCTAGAGATGCTCACCAGCAGTGAGGTGGTTTTATGCAGCTGGTAAAATTTAAATGCAGAAAAATTGTTTTTGAAGGAAAAACAGCACATATGAAATCTTGCCCTTCTTTTTTTCTTCTTCACTTTTAGCCGAGTCCTCTACTTAGAAGCAGAAATTACTTGCAGAGATGCACACCACTTAAGCACTGCTGTCTGCCCACAGTTTAGATACCGATTTGGATAATTATCGATTAAATCCAAACAAGCAATCAACGTGAAGTTAATTATAATAATTAAGTTAATTATAAAAAGCGATTACAAATAAGCCAATAGCTTAGATAACAATTAATTACCTTGCTGCCCTCCCTAGGGCCCCATTTCCCACCAGCTCTCCAGGCCCTGAGCAGAGGTCCCTCTGCCGTTGGGTTCACCCTCGCTGTGGGAGGCGGTGGGACTGCCAGAGCTCGGCCATGGCTTCTAAAACCTGATGATTAAGCAAAGCTGCTGGAAGATAAGTAATTAAAAAACACATAAACCTACTTTTTTTTTTTTTTTTTAATGCCTATCAACGTTTCAGGAACTAAAATTGTAGCTGGGTATTTGACGGCTGCCAGTTTGTCAAAGGCAGAAGGTGAATTTCAGATATAAAACGTCACGCCCTGCGGTAAGATCCCACCAGAGCCACAAATCGGGCAGACTTTTGGGTCCCAGCCACGGGTATTGTTTAGCACGTTCAAAGAAGAGCCCACAGTGACGCACCCGACCCCCTGCGCAGCTTCTGAAATGGGAGGAAGCTACAGGACCTGAAAACTCACGGGCAGAAAGGGTTTTTTTGCAGCCTGCAGGCACAAGATGTTTGGTTATGGGTTTCCCAAAGAGGGAGATTAGAGGAGAGGGGGCAAAACCTGCCTTGTCAGCAGTTTTCCGAAAGAGAGACGCTCACAGATAATCTAAATTTCATCAATGCACTTGCCAAGAGGATGGCTGGAGAAGCTCGCCTGATGGCTTCTGCAAAGAGCAAGGCCCAGAAGAGCTCTTGGTGGCCAGCAATAAAGGTGATCCAAAGCCTCCTGATCCTCTGATAACAACAGTGGCTTGTAAGCACGTTTGGGGAGGGCTTAGCCCTCCTTTGCAACAGGAGTGTGCATTCGGCTGTAAATTTCTTCCAGCTGTAAAATCGGAGAAAACACTGATAAGCTCTCCCGCCTCCCTGCCCCAGCCCCCCAGCTGGGAATGATAGATTTGCCAGAGGTAACTCAAAGTACCAGTTCTCCTCTTCTCTGCTGTTGGAGCATATGGAATATATTGCGGTCTGAGGGAAATACATCTTAAGAATTTCTCCTGCGTCTCTTCAGGAGCGTTTGCAGGGTGGATTACAGCAGGTGTCACAAAACCAGCGGACTCCCTCTTTTTTTCCTGGGGTGCTTAAAGCGGGTTAAGTGACCAGACATAGTCGACTGCGGCCAAAGCCACAGCAGACCTCTGCATCATGCTCCCAAAGTTTTGCTCTAGCTCGGGTTCGGGTGAGACTAGCAATCAAAGCTCCAAAACACTGGAAAAAAAAAAAGAGAGACTTTCCAACGAGAGGGACAACAAGGAAATATCCGAGATCTGCCTGGAAAAAACCTCTCCGGCAAAGTGTCTGATCCTGAGCTCTGATAAGCAGTTTCCGTAACGTGCTATTTATTCTCTGCTGCCCGAGAAATATAATGGAAACACTCTTGTTGCTCCAAATATAATGGAAACACTCTTGTTGCTCCCCCTGCAGTAAGTGGAATTGCTTGGGAGATGGGCTGGTAAACGTGAACTACAGGAGGTCTTTAGTTCTCAAGGAGTCATCACTCGTGTACATTTTTCTTTGAAGTTAGTAGCAATTTAGGTATTATCAGCGGCAATATTTTCAACCAAAAGCAACAGGCGGAATCCTGCAGTTAACCAGCACCTTCTATTAAGGCACCCAGCACCAGACAGGACAGAGTCATCCCCACAGCATAAATCCACTCTGTTTTTTTCACTAGTGGCTCCGATTCACTTTGAGTAAAAAGGGTATCAAGCTGAAACACCAGTGAAGGCACATCCATTATGAGTAGTCAGAGCTTAAGCTGCCAGGCTGATGGGAACTCAGAGTTGAGATAAAAATCTGTGCATTGACCCATGAGGCTGAATTATCCACTATATGGAAAACCACTGACCTAATGGTCTTCCAGGAAAAGGCACGGCGTGTTGGAAAGTATACGGAGAGGCTTGGGAAGAAAATTGGGAAAGACAGACCATTTCTCCCACTGGAAGATCTGGGACCTACTGCAGACTCGGGATGGGTGTTTCCAAAGTGCTTTCATATGCGGAGGAGTTTTCTCCGGTGAAGTTTTCACCACAGCAGTGAGAGGGCCCTGATTTACGGCCCTCAGAGCATCCAGGACACCAGAATTGTGTTTGGTTTTATGTTAACCCGGGATGCAAAGGCAGGACTTAACGTACGCTAGACCTGTGTCTGTCAGGCATTCCTTCTGCCTCGGTCCCTCCCTGCTCATCTGCATCATTTTCTGTTTTTTCTGCCCTAATTAAGTCTGTACCAAATCCAGGACTATCCCTTGCAGGGTACCATCACGCACCTGGAGGTGTAGGAAGCTGGACACTGGTGGGGATGTCAGTGGGTTTGCCTTACGGTTGGCTTTTGTCCATATCCTTCCTTTTTTCTCTCCATAAACTGTGTCTGAGTGAGGTTTGAGGCTTAATGACACTTGTCTGGGTTTTCTGGATGTCTTGTCAGAGATACAGGCTGCAGGTTTTTTGGCATGACCAATGATGTGAAGTCACATATATGGCAACATTTCTGAAAAAGTGTCCGGGCAAATCAGTCCCTGTTTTTCCTGAAAAGTGCCTTTGTTGTCACTCTTTGCTCTGTAAGGAAAGGCTGTGACATACAACCCCGTTATGTGTCCCAATATATTTTGATTGCCAAAGTCTGAGAGTGTGTCTGGAGCCCATCACTGATGATGCTAGCCATGCTGGAGGAGAGGGATTCTTCTTAAGTAACTCTCCTCATCTACAAACCAGATTTCCAATTCTCCAGACCGTATCCATAGTCAGTGGAGGGTGATCAGCAGCCCAAGAGACCATCCTTCAAACCAACTGATGTTTTTAGGTGGGAAGGAAGACCTTCTGAGGCATAAGTCCCTTCACACTATCTACAGAAGTGGCCTGGGGACAGTCAACCTTTGATGGCCAACGTTGGGTAAATGACTCCCAGCCAGTATCGATGCTGGTGAGCCAACACAGACAGGAAGGAGTACTTTCAAACTGGGTTATGAACAAATTCCTCTCACTTGGGGCTTTATGTGACTTTGCTACTAAAGTAAGAAAACTTAAAAGCTGGCGAGGTGTTGAACATCTTCAGGCAGAAGAGATATCTAAGGATGTAACAAAGTGCAACTTGAATATCTTAACACCTTGCCAGTGAGCCATGCTTAATGGGTCAGGCTGCGGAGGTGTCATGAAATCAATAGAGTTGGAGTGGAGATCTTTGCGGATCCAACAACTGTGTGGTTTTGTTTTGTTTTTGTGTGTCATGCTGTTTTTGCAGTGTTGTTTTTTATTTTTTTCTGTCTTTTTTATTTTTTTTTTCCCCCATCCCTTCCCTCTAAGTTTTTCGTTCTCTCGCAAATTTTTCAAGTTTAACTCTCGGGAAGGCTAAGATTTGAAGGGAAGCTGCAAGAGAATTGAAGTCTGCTAGGACGTAAGGCATTTGGCATGATTTGTGCTAAGAAATATCTGTGAGAGTAGAAAATAGGAGCTGTAGCCAATACACCAGGGAAGGAGCCGAGTCTTGCAGCCGGGGCTGCAGGCTCCAGCTCTAACCCCCGCCCGACAATTGATATAAAAAAATCCCGGGACTGCCATATTACAGCACTAACGAGGAACGCGCGTTCTCTTCTGATCAGAAGTCTAAAGCACAGCGTGCTCTCCCCGCTGCTCTGCCTCTGATCTGCAAATACATCGCTGGTTTTTATCACTCATTTTTTCTTTATCTGAGCGGAGCTGGTCTCAAGCGCTACAACCTGATTATCTCCGAGGAGGTTGCCAAAAGCATGTCAGGGATCGTTAAACGGAATAATAAAGGAAGCAGGAGGAATCAAGTGGTTGGAGTAGGGAATCAGAGGGAATTCCTGGCTGAGGTTGCCAGTCTGGCGAAGGCTGGGGCTTGCAGCCTGCCGTGAAAGGGGAGGTCGCAGCTCACGGCTCCTGACCCTCCCCAAATTACTGAGACGCTCAATGTACCTGTTCTCTTCCCCCGACCTCGTTAAGAGTATCTTTGCACACACACATATCATCTAGAAGAACAAGCGGCATTTAAAGTCGAACTTCAAATCCCCACTTGGGCCATGGGTTTGGCCACACCAAAGTGTGTCTTCGACTTCGATTTTTAGCCTGTGGCTTCGAATTTGTCGGCGCCAACGAAAGAAATGGCGTCGGTTCAGTTTGCAGGAGAATGAACAGCAGCACAGCTACGTTTATTTTTGGGGGGGATGAATTAGGAAATAAGCAACATCATTCTCGGGCCGGAAAAGCATCTGTTCAATTTGAAATGAATTTCATTTTGCATTCAAGAAATCTTGAGAGTCATTTCTGAAGAAAATGGAAAGACATTTTTAACCAAAAGTGGACTGTAATTAAACGCTTTGCTTTAAAATAACAAAACAAAGTGTTTGGGTTTTCTCCATTGTTGAGCTTGCCAAATTATTTGTGTTTAAAAAATGTATTATGGAGTGGTTTGCTATGATTGAATTTCCACTTATTTTGCTTCAAAATATAACTCCGGCCAAAAAAAGTCTTTTAGCTCTAATCAAGATCAAATTAATCAAACCTTGTTTACTACTGGCTTGCAGCTACTGCCGTAGCGAAGGGGATCTTCTCCAGTTAGAGAAATGGGGCTCTGATATGAATTCAAGGTTTTTATTGGTCTTGTAACAACTTTCACAGAAACAGGATAAAACCAGGATTAAAAAATAAATCTAGGCAAGAATTGCCATTAAAACCAAGCCGTCCATGAGTAGGTAGAGTTTCTAGAGGGTTTTTCGCTCCTTAGTCTCATTAAAGTGGATCTTGGCACCAGCAATCCTCTCTAGATCTGGATGCAAATCCTCTTTGTTGTCTTTTAGTGTCTCTCTCTCTCTTTCTGTTTTTAAGCACTGGTGTTCACGCTTCCTAGCGGTCCTGAGCCCATCTCCGTTAGGGCAGGAGGACTCAGAAGTGCCTGCTCCAGAAGTCTCCTCTTTAGGAAGGGCTTTTTGTTGTATTTCCTTGTATTTCGTTGTATTTTACTGGTGGTTTGTTTGGGTTTTTTTGTTTGGGTTTTTTTTTGTTTGTTTGTTTGTTTGGGTTTTTTTAGGTTGAAGTTGACCCATGAGGAGCAGGACTTACTGAGCTTGGTTTCCTGTGGCTCTGTGTCTCGCGGCTGGATTAGCGCGTGCTTAATAAGGTGCGAGCTCTGATCGAAACGTTTCCTGAGGTTGGGGCCTTTCAAAGGTTTCTCTCCTGTGTGCTTTTTCCAGCATCTAACAGCTTTGCTGAGCTCCAGCCATGGCCCTTCTCCCAGCAAGGGCAATAACACAGCATTTTCCCTCTCTCCAGGTGCCTACAGCCATCAAACCGAGCCAACTCCTAATGCTTTTGGGGTATTTTCTGTCTCAGCTGGTTGAAATGGACCTGTGGATTTCGAAAGTTATTACTGGAGGGAGCCAAGTGACACACAGGGATGGTTTGATTCCTTACAAATGACTGAAAAAAAAGGAGTTTTGGGTTGAGATCAAACCTGGTGTGCTTCATCCCAGCGGGATGGTGGTTAGGAAAGTTCCCACGTGGAGCACAGCCTGGAGGAAACCAGTGAAGGAGTTTCAAAGTCCAACGGGGTTTAACCCACCATGTGGGAAACCTGGACTTAGTAAGTGAATATTTAGGACCAAGACGGGAAAGGTGGAGCCACGTGAAGGTGTCAGACCTACCTTGGGACAAGCATTGCGAACAGTGTGGCTGCAGGGAATGCCCCGGCAGATGTCAGGTCTGGAGGTTGGAGTGATGGAAAGGTTGGCTGAGCAATAGGACACGGGGCTCTCACCGTACAGGTGTATTGCAGCTCCCATGCAGCAGAGCAGGGGGAGCATGTCCCACCACGGCAAGGCTTAAAGAGACCCTGCCACAACCATGCATTTAGGGTATGATATGCTATATTGGAAAAGAAACTACCCTGCAGACACGGCTTAAGCTTCAGCCAAATTGTGTATTCTCGAGCTTTTGAGGAGTGTTTAATTCCTGTGGACAGAGATTTGAGAAAGACCGTGAACATGAACTCACCACCAGGTTTATCCCAGCCCAGGTTGTGTGTATCCCATTTTACCCACTGAAAAACATTCATTTTATATCAAGGATGCCTCAAAGCCACCAGGATGCATCGAGGTTTTGGGCGTCTCTAAAACTGAGATGCTATCTGAGTTCCAGGCAGGACCCAACTGGGGTGCAGTCACATCTTTATTGAAGTAATTAATGGCTGTTTTAATTTGTCATGGGGTTTTTGGATGCCCACTAGAAATAAATTGCTTGGTGTTCCTTACCTGCCTTCACTCATCTGCGTAATTTTTCCTGAAACCGAGAAACGGGAACAACATTCCCGATCTCATTTCACAAACGTAATGCTTACAAATAATTCTGTAAAGCAGAAGGGGAGGGAATCAGCCCTTGCCCTTTTGTGTGCTTTGAAATGCGTATAGCCTGAGCTTAAAATCATTCTCCTTGCACGCATCCTGCCCTGAGCAGCTTCCCTTCTCCTCCTGCGGCTGATGAGGAGGGCTGAGAGGAGGAAGGCCAGCGCTCTCCCTTTTGTGTCTCAAGAAAAGCGAGTCTTGAAGCCGGCAAGCGGACGGTTCCCACCTTCCCTCCTCCCTTTGCCACCTACAGGGGCGTTTTGCCCTTCGGCCGGGGCTCGCTGGCGCTGCTGCTCCCCGCGGGTTTTTGGGATGCTGGCAGGACGGCGGCGCAGGCGGGAACGCCAGAGTGCTGTCAGCAGCCGCCGGCATTCCCGTGGGGACCGTGGCACCTTGTGTGTTTTGACAGGGGACAGGCTGTTCTCCTGCTAATAGGCTGTTGGACATGGTGTTCGCTGCCTGGCGGGAGGAGAGGGTGGGAGCTTACAGACTCCAGGCACAGCTAAAGGTTAGGGATTTAGCGGTGGCACATCCCTCCGGAGCGACGAGCGCGAGGATCGATACTCCCGCGCATTATTGCTGCCGGAGGGGGGGATGTGTGGGGGTCGGCTCGCACCGTCTCGGCTGCGCGGGGCCGGTGCTGTCCTGCCGAGGCATGGGGGAGGCGGACTGGAAAATGCAGCTTGCAGGGACGCGGAGGTAGAGATACGGCGTTTGGTTGGCATCAGGGAAGGAGGGAGCTGGCTTTTTTTAGGCTGCGTGGCAGCCATACGGTGGCAATTCGGGGACCCTCTCCGAACCAGAAGCTGCCACCTCGACCTGGGTTTGTCGCAGGGAGGCAAGTTGGCTTCCTGCTTTTTTTTTAGTTTCGATTTATTTCTTACGTTTGCCTTTCCTGATGAGGGGAGGCAGAGGAGGAAACCAGCTCAGCTGTTTATTTACAGACGCCGTTTTTGCTCCACAGTTCAGAATTACGGAGCTTTAATTCCTTCTGTTTGTGAGATAACTGGGAGGGGGGGAAAAGGCTATTAGCACTTGCCAGCTTGACCACTTTGAAAATCTTAGACGAAAGTTGTCTGCGTGGCCTTCTTCCATATATCCATGAGGATGCAGAGTTTAACTAGGTGATTCCAGCACGGAGGCGGTGCCTTTGCGACAGTGATCCCATAGCGAGCCCGATGCTGGCAGGGAAATGTGCCCCCGAGCGTTTCGTCCCGACCCCATCCGTGAAGGCAGCAGTTAGCCCAGGCTGCGAACCGTCCCACAGGGGACCGATGGACCCAAACCGAGGGATGCACAACCGGGCGGACGCAGCCCCGTTAGGAAACTCCGCGTAAGGTGTTGCAGTTGGCTTGCCGAGCCAGTAAGCCCGTTAAAATCTTTGCTAGGGGAACAGAAGAGCTTTCGTTTGCGTGTGTCACCTTCAGGCTAAGATAAATAATAATAATGAGGACAATGAGTGATTTAGAGGATTTTGCCAGCATAATTAACGCTGATTTATATCGCGGGGTAGCAGAGAGACAGGCTGTGATAGAACGAGCGGGTGAAGTTTCTGAATGAGGCAGGGAAGGGGATGACAGTGGGGAGTGAAAAATGAAATGTGCCTGCTAAAAAAAGCGAGCGGAGCTGGCTGGAGCACCGCACGGAGCAAAGCAGGTGACATAAATAATACCAGCGTATCTGCCAGGCCCCTTAACAGGGATCACTCACTCTGTAATTAGATGGAGTTATTAGTGTCTTCGGTTGCTGGATGAGGCGATACAGGGTTCTGCAAGACAGAAAATAAGAGTATCTCTTCATCCTATGGAGCCAATTAAATGGCAGTGAGGGAGAAAACAAGTTTAGGCTGGGTAAAAAAAAATAAAAAGTGACTGCGTGAGTTATATGACTTTGAGGGTGGGCTTCATGGGATCCAAATTAAATCACCTAACCCCTTGGCTGGAGAACTGGTTCCTCAGACAGTCAGCAGCTCTGCTGGGAGGACCTTTCCCACCCGCAAGGACCTGCTGGAGTCACCAGGACTCCCTGGGGTCCCCTCTGGTGGCCCAGGGGAGCCAGACAGCCCTGCAACTGCGTGCTTTTACCGTGTCCCCAACTGTCAGCTCTGGATCCCAACGTTCTCCTTTACAGTCAGGTCTGGCATGGATGGCCTGACTCATCACACAAAGGGTGGGAAGAGGGTGATGGGACTCTCTGGGCTGATCCCACCCCAGTGTAGCCATGTGGTCTTGGCCATGGACTGCAACGTTGACTGCAATTCATTGACTATGAATTCAAGATGTCGCCGATCAGCAACGACACGGTGCGTACCAGAGAGGCGAAGAGAAGCTGTCACCCTGCTCGTTGGGCTGTCAAGGAAAGGGGGGATCCTTTCTTTGACGTGGTGCCAATGCCTGCTCCTTGGAGCAATGGGAGCTTCAGCACATCTGAAAATAACAACTTTTTTTTTTTTTTTTTTAATGTGAGCTTCATCTGGCAACAACCCCATTATGGAAACAACAGGTTGGATCAATGCAGAAGTATCTCCCAAACTCCCTCTGCTGGGAAGGAGGGCAGTCAGAAATCGATGGGGAGCTTATTGGCCTGTGCAGCTGGCTGCCTGGAAGTAATCCCTGTAATGAGCTGCCCCTGTTTCCTTGAGATGGATTGTGGTGTGGCTGTGGGGAGCTGGGTGCTCGGGGACCACCCTGCCGGTCACCCAGGACATCCCACCCATGTGGGTAATGCCCCGCTGGCTCACAGGGTCTGGCTCCCTGCCCGTCTCTGTTTATCCTTCTCCCATGCGAAGCACCACCAGCCAGTGGTGGTATTATATGTTTATATACGCATTACATATATAATATATATATTAAAATACATATATATATTATACTGCCTCCTTTCCCAGTGCTGCCCTCTGTCCCACTGCTGCCACCCAAGTGATGGCTTCGGAGTCTTCGTGGTGCCTGCTGCTCATCCCTGGAGATGCACAGCCTTGCCAAGGGATGCACGTACAGATATCACAATGAGACAGGGGCTGGTTCCTCCTCCAGGCACAAGGTAGCAGCCATGACCTGACACCAGCGATGACCTTCATCTGGCTGCTTCATACAGCGTACGAGTGGACCAAGAAGGTTCTCTGACTCTCAGAGACTCAGAGAAAGCAATTTAGCTAAAATGCACCAGGACCAGGGACGTAGGCAGGACAAATCTGACGGGGAGGGTTAGGGAGGGGGTACACTGGATGACATTAGGTACAAGAAAAAAAACAAACCAGCTTTGGGACCGCTAAAATATTGATTGCGTTCTTCAAGCAAAGCGTAACATACGCCTGCTCCTGCTGTGCCGACCGTGCTTAATGTCTCCATCCTCCCTCTACCTTCTTCTGCTGGCACTGGGCAGGATGAGTCCAAGTCTGTTCGCATCTCTTTAAAGAAGGGAGAATTCAGCGTTTCAAGCCTTTGCCCAAGAAAACAGGGATTGTAACTCCCTGCAGGGCTCATAGCTGCTGGTTCGCAACAAATTCCCTCCAGCACACGGTCCCAGGGTTGAGGGAGACATTATGCCTGCAAGCCCAGGGACTCCCCCTTCATCACCTCCCTGCTCGTTCCCCAGACTGCTGCATTTTTGTCCCTTCTGCCCCCCGGGCAGGTAGCTGAGAGCACAGCAGGCTCTGCATCCCTGGTCCCGGCCACGCCAGCCTCCATGTCTCCCATCACAGCCGTGCGCAGGGGTGCTGGGGAGATGGCCAGTTGGGCCCACAGCCATACGAGCGGCTGAGCAAACTCCCCACCACTCCGGAGCGGCTGCACTGGTGTCCCTCCCCCACCCAGGAGTCCAAAAAGACACGATGACTCACTCCTTTTCCACAGGCAGCATCGCCAGCTCTTGAAATACTTGGTGTTTTTCTTAGAGTCCTGGCTCCCGAACCCATGTAATTACTTGAGCTTTCATTTTCTTTAAATAAAGCCCATTTCTAACACCCATATTTGCAAAGAATAGCCGGAAAATGTGACCTCTTACAAGCTCAGAAGCCACATGGTGAAACTCCCACCTTTATTCTTTCTTATTCTTACTTATTCTAATTTTCTTTCCTGTCATGGTTTTTACAATCTTGCAGATCGGGATTGCTGGAAGTTGTCTTTCTCCAGTCCATGAGTCTTGCGATGTTGCCAATGACCTTGAGTTTGTGCCTTGGTGGTGATGTTGACATCTCAGGTCCATTGGCTTCAAGAATTTGTTTTCGATATTTTTCTGCTAGGTGCCACGCAGTTTTGTGCAACGTAAGGTAGCTAAAAAGGTAGCAAGTCCCCACCTACACGACAACCCATTGCTGGTATGACTTGTCTTGTCTCTGCACGTCCTGGATCCATCCCTTGTTTTGAATTCCGTCGGAAAACCCTGAGTTTACGCTGGTCAAATTTAATTGTCTCCCAGAAGAGCCCAAGCTCTTTATGAGCTCCCTTCTGCTGAGTGATGCTGCCTTTCCTATGCTCGGGCAAACCACAATCCCACGCTGCGCCGGTCCCTGCGCAGCAAATGTTCTGGTCCCAGCTTTGAAATCTCTTGCCGAATTTGTTTCCCCGCTCCTTTTAACCCCACATAGCAGGGCTGAAGACGCCGTTTCTTCCTCCCTGCCCACAGGTGCCATGAGGGTATAAGTCACAAATAAACCTTGTGCTTCCTGGCCCAGGCAGCACTCCAAGACGTCCTGGGCTCTGTGCAGCTATGGACAGCACAGTCCAGACTCTGGACTTTGTGATCCGAGAGTATGACGTATAGTGTAAGCCGGTCTTTTAAGCTTAGAGGAGAAAGAGAAGTGCTTTCCTTTGGTGACTTAGTCCATGTTGACAGCAGCTGTACCTCAGGTGGAAATGGATGAATGACATGCTAAAAAAGCTGCCCCTTTCCCCTCAAATTTGAAGGTGTCTGGACATCTAGTTGTCTATCCTCCAGCTTTAATATTTCGCATTAGGTGAGATGAAGAAGCGCATTTGATGCTGTCGTGCTGGGATGTGCTATGGAGAAGCTGCGTACCTAGTGATGAGGAAGGAACCCTGCCGGTCCCACCTATCAGCATCAGGGATATATGCAGGATGGAGGTGCTACAAAATGATCCAACCCCGGGCAAAACTCCAACCGAAGCTTTTGTTTTATGAGAAATCAGAGACTGCAGCCATGAGACACAAGGGTGCAGAGAACCTGCCTCTGTGGCTGAAGGAACGGCATTGTGTTTTCCTTGAAAATTTGTCTTCTGTCCTCAACCAAAATGGCAGCCAGCATGCATGGGCAGGGGACCAGGGAACTGCCTTTTGAAGTAGTCCACTTATTTTAACAACAAACACCAGTGATCTCCAGCAAGCGAGAAGCTCACTATTAAAAGTAATCCAGAGACATTCCGAAACACATACTTTCCGGAGGGGGGAGGCGGGCAGTGAGCGTTTTTTTCGCGACATCAATCAATGCACTGGCCAAAGTCACACATTCAAATCGAGACCTACAAAATATGGAAAAGTTTAAATAATCCTTGGAAGTGATCCAGGAACTGGTCATTCAGTCTGCAGGACCTTTTATGAATAACACTGTAACACAAGCCTGTAATGGAAGCACCAAGAGCCAGCCCATTGGATTTCCAGTCAAGAGTTTCCCGTTCCAAGATGAATGACTTGGATTTTGGGGAGGGAAAGGAGCAAAACTGCTTTGTCTCTTGGCCGGGAGAGTTTGGCTTTGAAGACCTCAGCTTGCAGGAACAGCAGCAATGTGAACTTTCTCCACTTGAGGTTTCTCTTGGCCTGGATCTCCTTTTTATTCTCTATTATTTACATCTCTATTACATAGTCAGGAAGTTGCCTTCATTCTCCTGCAGCAGATGCTCTGCTCCCTCCGCTGGAGACCTGATTGCCATGTAGTAGCCAAAGCCTTGGAGGTCCTGTAGGCCTGTGTGTTTTTCTTCTCTGGCTCTCTCATCTTTCTTCTCTCTCATCCATGCTGACATCTGAAGCTTTTTATTCTTCAGGCTGTGGAACAGAGGAAGAGGAGTAATTTCACTGCAAAGGACACCAAAGTGACCTCCCCTTGGCGTAGGTGTCTTTTCTGTAGCTCTGTGACCCCACTTTCCCAACAGCAGCAGCCAGTGGACAGCAGCAGAGAGAGGGACTCGCCAAAGTGAGAACTGCTCCTCTGTTTTTAATTAAAGCTGACTTGCTTCAAATCTTCACAGGAAAAAACTCAGAGGTTTCTCACTTCTGTTTTCCCCGTTCCCCAGCAACAACCTTAAGCAGAATCCCCTTTGCCACTGCTAAAAGAAGGATGAAGAAATAGATGTGGGAGGTTGTGTTTCCCAACCATCTTAACGAGTCATAAGTCTCTGGAAAGGATGGGAGAGGATGGACGGGAGCAGAAAGCACAGACGGTGGGTGGATTCCTGCCTTACGGAGTGCGACGGGCAGCCTTTGGCATAGCAAAGCATCCTGCATCAAAACATCTCCAAACTGGCATCTGGCACATGCTGCACAGGGTCTCTTGATGGCCCCAGACATCAGGCCATAGGCACATCTCCCCCTCTGCCATGAAGGCACCGATACAGCACATTGATGCATCTTCCTTCTTGATGTTCAGAAAAAAAAATTAGGAGCTTTAATACAGATATGCATTCACTGACCTGCGATTCATGCGGAAGCAGTCAAGCACCTTCCACTTGGTTTTTATGTGGTTTTAAATGTTTTTTAGAAGTATCTGTTTATTACAGCTCAATAAAGTTTTATTTTGCGAAAAACCATGATTGATTTCCTCTGCTTTAAACAACAAACAGTCAACCTCCCCGGCTAGCACCTCCTCCCCGATTCATAAAAATGTGTTAACAATTCATTTAAAATTCATATACAAGCCAAGCACAGTTTATTCATGAAGTTACACAAATTAATACAAAGCAGCACACTGCCTAGGCCTGGCACAAAGTCAAAGCGCGCTCTGAAGGCCTCCCTCTGCTGTACAATACGTCAATGTGTTCTTGGAAACTGCCCTCACGTCTGGCGGGTCGGCGATCGGCAGATAGCGCCGCGCGTCTCCCCCTCCCCTGCCGGCTTCACCCTCCACGCCTGATGGAAACACGATGCGGAGCAACAGTTAACATCTCAGGCTGGATGAAACTTTGTGCACCTTCCAAGTCTGGTTATTCTCCAAAAGGTGTGTTTGAGAGTTGTCTTCCACGTGCCACGCTGATTGCTACGCTTATCCTTTCTGCTGTGTATGTGGCGGGAATAGAGTGTTGTGACATTGGGAAACAGAGGTGGTTTGATGGCCAGGGGTGGTAACCAGCTTTGTGGGTCCATTGGTTGGGAAGCAGAGGTCCAAGAGAAGACCCCTGCTTGGATGTTCATCTAGAACAGGTACAGCTGAAACGTCCTGAGCCATTCGCAGGTATGTGTGTAACAGTGAGAAACTACTTTTTTTTCCTGTGTGGTGTCGAGGGCAGAAATGGCACATCTGTCACCATTCAGCAAATCTGCCACATCAGGTCCTTCTGTTGGCTCCCCACCAGATGGACGCACAGGGCTGGGCAGTGCGATGCGCTCAGGCCCTTGCTGCTCTTGGAAGACATTTCCTCAGTGCTATTTTCCAACCCTGACCCAGGGTCCCTTGAGGTTGTCCCACCGGTCTCCGCCCTGCACCACAGCAGGAGCAGGTGCAAGTTGGTCATCTTGAGCCACTAACGGGCATTAATTGACCTGATCAGCCTCACCTGGGGCCTCCACCCATCCCTCCTCTTCCAATGGCCCTGGAGCTCTATTTAAGGGCAGCCCTGAGGCTTTGCTCCTTCCCTGGGCTATGTTGTGGGTGTGCTTGGTGTGTCCCTGGGCCTCTGGATAGACTGTGGACATATGCTGTAGGTGGCTTGTCTCCTACCCTGCCTCTGGGATGCACCTGAACCTTCTGTTGTAGGTAGTTTGTCTCTAACCTTATGTCCTGCGTGAATTTCAAACCTGTAAGTAACTTGTCTTTTGCCCTGGTTGGACCTGAAGCCTCTACTGTAGGATGTCTGTCTTCCAGACAGACCATTTGCCTCCAGTCCTGTCTCTGGCTTTATCTTCTGCTCTGGGTGGGTTCTGAATCCGATTCATCACGTGCTTTGTCTGAGACTGTCGATGGCCCGCGCTGTGTTCAGACCCTGCGGAGTAGCACCCCGCTGGGGAGGGCATTGCCTGTGCTGGGGTCACCCTCAGCCACCAGCTTGTCCCCCCTCATGGGACCACCCTGCTCCCGCTGATCCCCAGCGGTTAAATGTTTGGACTGGTGTTTAGAGTGAGATTCTCCGTGGTAGCATCCAGCATTGCTCTGCTCATCTGCAGTCTAGACTGATTTATAGCAATGATCTGATCTACTGAGTAAGCATGTGTGTTTGTTTAATGCCCACTCAGCTCCATTCCCTCTCTTTCTTCCTTTCCAGCAAGAAACAAGCCAGGAAAATCAATGCCAAAAGGCTACTTTGTAGGGGAAGCCTGGGGTTTCTCCCCCTTACTGCCTTGTCAGCACAGCGCCTGCTCCTGCACCCAAGCAAAGCCCCGAAGTTGTCTCTTTTGTCAGCAAGGGGAAGGAAGACTGGGACACATCGATCGTCCTGGATGAAGGAACCTAGAAGTGGCAGGGAGGAAAGTGCGAGGCCAGGTGGGACTTCAGAAAACATTCTTTACTCCCACCATCTGTGTCCTTCGGAGCAGGGAGCGCTCCGAGGTCCACAGAGAAGCTCAAGTGTTGCTTGATGTTATCAATAAATTGTCAGCCTGAATTTCTCTGCATTGCCGAGGGTCACCAGCTGCCGTGTTGGAGGCATCTTCCCCAGGGAGGGTGTGGAGCAGCCAGCGAGGAGGATCCTGTATGTGCTGTACGGCCACCTGAGCTGAGAGCATCGGTTGATCTGCCTGGAGGGACAGAGGTTTTGTGGCTCTCTGAACTCCAGCCCCTTCCACAGGGACCTGGTGAGAATTATGATTGCCAACATCAAATAACAAGCATGCCTGCTTCTTTCTTCCCCCCGCCCCGCCCTCCTTCTGCTGCTCCCTTATCTAAAGTGCTTTCTCCTGCCTCCAGCAGCTGAGTTTCATCACACCGGGGAGGTCCGGCAGCCTGTAACCCCTTGGTAAAATCCACTGGTCCCAGAGCGCATTGGGTTGGCCGCAAACTGCCGCAGTCACTTTTTGTCTCTAAGTTCAGAGTCCTCTTCCCCACCCCTCGGGGGAGTAACCAGCATGGCTGAATCCTGTCGAGATGCTATTTTGTGGTGCAACTTCTCCAGGGCTACCAAGATGAGAGGGAACAAACCTTTCTGAGCTGCTTGCTCTTGCCTGCGGTGAAATACAGCTGGAGTTCGGCCCGAACTCTGAATCAGCCCCACACCCCAGGGAAATCCTTGGCACCGGCTTCAAAAACTCCTGCGCTTGTAGGCAAGGCAGGACCTGAGCATGGCTTGGCTTTGCAGCCCGGCTCGTTTGCTGGAGAGCAGACCTGCGCTGGAAAAGCCCCTGGGGGAACATCTAGATAGTTTCAAGCAAGATAAATCTCCTGTGTGTAGGAGAGATGTGGGGATGAGGAGGGAGATGTATCATCAGCTTTGGCTGAGTAAAAAATAAGGGTTTATTCGAGCTGTTTTCAATCTTCTTCTGAGTTGCAGATTCACCCCCGAATACCCCATGAGCTCTGTGCAGCCATTTTAAGCTCCTGGTTATAGACTTGCTTCCCCGAGGGATCTCTCATGGATCCCTTTGTAGCAGTCTGTGGCTCTGTGAGGGTCTGATAATCATCGACTGAGAACTTTGTCCCGCAGGATGGTGCGGTAACGGCCGTACCTCTGCTCTGCCCGCGTTGTTCCGTGGTTGCTGCCGTGCTCTTCAGACCTTCAATGCCAGCAGAGTGTGAATCTAAAAAAGCCAAAGGCATTGTGTTGAGAACTGCTCCTTTTCCAGGTTCCTTACAGAATCTGTTTGCAATGTCAGTCCTCGGTAACCGGGAGTTGTTTGCTGAGGTCAGACAAGAGCGTAGTTGAGACCTTTTCATTCTTCTTTTCCAGCAAAGAAGCTGGGAAACACCGCGGTGATGGAGCAGAGTCCCAGTTCCCCATTTGCCAAAGCTGGTACGAGTCCAGAACTGCACTCTGAGGTAAGAAATGATGTGCCGTGTGTCTCAGCGAACTGGAGCTCTCTAAGATAGATATCTGAGTGCCCTTTATAGCCAGTGGAGCGATGTGGTGGGGATCTCTCTCCCTGTAGATCTACTGTTTGTTGACGGCAGAAGACGGCCACACAGTCAGCAGAGATGAGACACTTCACTGCAGATGGTTAAGCTTAAGCAAAATGCATCTGTATTGCACTCTCTTGAATTAAATTCCCAATTGTTTGGGGAACCTATTGCGGAGAGGAAAAAGTAGATCGCATTTCACCAGACAATGCCTGAGCGGAAAAACTTGGAGCTGGTTTTATAGAAGACACAGTTGATTTTTCTCCCAACAGTTGCTCTCTTTTTTTTTTTTTTTTTTCCCCTGCAAGAGAGGGGGAGAGAAATCCATGCAGATTACAGTCCTCGGTGGAGAAAGGGAGCGAGGTTGAAGGCAGAATGAGAGAAGAGGGTCACTCCTGTCCCTGGCAGCAGTAGGAGAGGGCACCAAGAGCGGCTGCTGCTCCTCCCAGGCTAAGAGCCACAGCTGAACCCTGGCAGAAAGGTCGGGAGTACAGAGATAACTGGTGATCTCCAGGGTAAATGCTTCACATCTGCTGGATTCCAGCTCAACATGTGGTACCCAAGTTGCTTTGGGTTGGTTTGTGTGGTTTTGTTTTTTTTTTTTTCCTGAAGGGTCTGATGTCAACTCAGGACTGGGAGAAGAGAAGCAGGAAAAAAGGTAGCGCTAGAGCTGAAAATTCAGGTAACTGTTAAGTTGAAGGTGAGTGTTGCTACAGGATGAGCAAGAAAAGAAAGAAAAATTCAGGTGAGAGGATGGTGGGGTCTGACTGGTACGAAGAATGAATCTTTGACTCACCAGAAAAAAAAAGAATTGTTTTTTTTTTTTTTCCCCTCCAATCCCATCCCGAATTTGGAAAAAGCCAGTATCCTAGAATTTCTGCATATTCAATTCCAAAAGGGAAAAAAAAACCCTCTTAGTGTAGTCAACGAATTCCATTTTGGTAGAAAAGTTGATTTGTTTTGAGTTGAACATAGAAAATGAATGTCAAGGAAAAGCCATTTCGAAGCAAGAAAGTCCATCCTTTTCGTTGGGGAAAATGTCAAAAGGGCATGCTGACATTTACATTTTTTTCTTTCTCCACTTTGTTCCTGAATAAAAATTTGCCAAAGCCAACAGGGTGTCGTTTTCTGATGGAAATCTGTTTTGACAAAAATTTTCCAACCAGCCTCACTAGCTACGCACAAACATTTCCGCTCTCGATTCCAATCTGGATTTGGCAGGGAGAGGGGGTAAAGGATGAAGAGGGGCTATTCTTTGCAGTACCCATCAGTGATGTATCGCCCTGTCAGAGGACCCGATACTGCTAAAAGCATCCTGCTTCCAGGGAGATCTCTGACCACGCTTCATGCTGGCTGACCCAGGGCAGGAATTAAAGCACTCCCTTAATGTGAAGTGCTCACCTGCGCGTTGAATTAAGGTTAGGTAGCTGCTGGTCCACAGTTAGGTCCCAGTTAGACTTCAAATGGGACGGCAGTATTTTTTTTCTGTATCCATTTACTACTGCCACAAGCAGTAGTGGATCTCCTGGTGTGGGTATCGTGCTTGGGACTGGTTTGGAAGTTCATCTAGGCTTTGTTCAAGCTGTAGCCCATAAGCGTCTTCTGTCTGGCAATGTGGACTGGGAGATCACGAGGAGGAGAGTCCTCAGAGCTTTTTGTTCAGCCAGGCTGAAGTGCAGTCCTAGCTCACCTGAATGGGCCAACATAGGTAATGTGCGCTGCTTCTGCCTTTTGGGGGGTTGTTCTGCTAAGTTACAGGTCTGTCTGAAAGGTTTTTTTGTGGTTTTTCTTTATGATGCAGATCCTGGATCACTGTAGAGTCACCAAATGAAGACAGGAATCTTTCTGGCTTTAGCTGAAGGCGAGGTAAGTGTCCGCTTCATCTGTTTGTGTATTTTCTACTGTCCTTGGCAAAAGGCTGACGCCTCAGGAGATGGTTAAGGAGGTGGAAAGATTCTTCTTGAGGAGAGAAGAGGTTATGGTTAGACCAAACATTAGCTTAGACTAGACATCATTTTTAGATTGCCAACGTTAAGTAGGATTAATTCCACTCCAAACATCTTGCAGGAACGTGTTACAGTGAATACAGGAGGGTGAGCATGTGTAGTTGGCTCTCCTCTGGTAGAGGAGACCAAGGCATGGAGTGATAGAAGATTTTTGGGAAGGCGGGAAGAGATTCACACAACTCTGCACTTCTGGGTGACATCATCAGCTTGTCTTTAAGGAGGGAATGTCCTTGATGACTGCAGGCTACAGATCACAGCCAGCTCCTACCTGCTGACAAGGTGCTGCTGAGATGTGTGACAACTGCAGATGGCTATCAGCTCCTGGAGATTGCTTGTCCGTGCTCTCCTGTCCCTTCATTTCACCGAGTGGCACCAAGGGAAAGTGACGGCTGGAACACCACCTGACCAGACAACGAAAATGCTAGCAGAAACACAAAGGGAGATTTTCAGAACTTCTTTCTTTTTTTTTTTCCTTAGTTTCTTTTATGACCAGCTCAGATGTGTGGTAGTTTTGATGCTACACCATTTCCCCACTGGCCGAGGTGTTCATTGTTGTTATTCATTTCACAGACTCACAGAATTTTTTGGCCAAAAGCTCCAAAGACCAAGTTTAACTCTTCCTGCAGAACACAGCTGCTTCTCCCCACCTACTCCCCCTGCTTTAAGTCCGCATCCGAGCTCTCACGGCACGCTAGCTGAGCTTGTGGCGATGGTGTAACCCTGCTCACTGATAGCTGTCTTAGCCCGGACCGTGTGCTCCTGTGCCAAACCCGGCGTCAGCCCTTCCCCTGTGCACAGAACCCGAGATGTGGAGTAGGGAGCTTGACTTATGGCCAGTTGTGAGAAAACATCTATTCACCCCCAAATCTACAGGGCCAGTCAGTCCTGCTTCTCCTCTCCCTAGTGTCCCAGCTGGGTTGGAGGCAGAAATGGATGTATTTCTCTGTCGTGGCTGGAGAAACATTTGCTATGTTTAGCCTGTTCTCACATAGCTCTTTTCAAACCATTAGCCTGGGAATTGGGCATCCCAAATGATACTTTGTAGGTATCCGCGAGGTCCAGTTACCTGCTTATCTTTGGATATCTACAGACCAAAACCAGTATATTCTTGCCGTAATTCTCCTGTACATGAATTAAATCCAACGCAGGTGAAGGAACAGGTTTGTGAATCTCTCCTGTTACCTTATGGGATGGTGTGGGAGGGAACCATCCTCCCAGGGACAGAGCCGAGAGCCCAAGCTGTGCTGGCAGCCTCTTGCCAGTGCCTTCTCCTGGGAGGAGGACAGCCCAACTTGTGCTTCAGCTCTGAACACAGGGGGCTCGCCCAAAAAGAAAAAAAAAAATAATCTGAGCACAAGTGTTTGGATGTTACTGGCAGGAAAAAAAAAAAGCCACAGCGGCAATAAAATTAATTTCCTTCTCTAATATATACAAGACTTTCTCCAAGAGAATTATGACCCAAGCTGATCAAAGTCTGTAAGTGGTACTTATGCTATCAGTTTCACCCCCTTAATGCCCTCCTGTCAAAACAAAATCCCTTCGAAAGGCTTTGAGGAAAATCACATGAGCATAATGGCTTTCAAAAAAATGGCCCTAAGTACTCAGTAACATATACAGAGAAGACTATTAGATGGGCTGGTGTAATTGTACTTATATTCAAATGTAAACATTCTTATATGAGCAAGTTACTGCTTACCCACGGAGCAGCGCGCGGGTGGATGGGGCAGAGAACACTTGGGTTATCGAGGGAGAGAGGAGGGGAGGGGTTGGCAGCAGTGGGAACTTTGCCCTGAGACAGGATGGTGACTTTAGGCAGAAATTAGGTAAAAGGAGAAGGGAAGGGGCGGGAGAAGGATGGGGCTTATTAAAGAACCGTTTTCAGATGCACGGAGGGAGGGTGAAATTCAGGCGGGGTACGATTGCGCTGCCCTGTGGCTCTCAGGTAGGAGTCGGAGGCATCAAACTAATCTGATCATTTATCTGCTGTAATGTGTTTGTTTGAGTGTGTTCTCGGTGGGTTTAGTGCCGCTCTGACAGCTCTGGGAACCGCAGTCCTCGGTGTATTCCCACAATAGATGCGCCGGGCAGCGCTGTGTCCGGAGCAAGGGGTGATGGGGAGGCTCCATCTGCTCAGACCAGGCCGTGACCATTCAAGCCTGGTGGGCACGATAAAGATGATATCTCAGATGCCCCATTAGCACAATTAAGCTGCACAGACACAGCTCCAATTAAGAGCTGGACTCTCCGTCTTTTGAAGATTTGTTGATACACCTGTAGGGAAGCACGTGTTTTGGTCCTCAGCACCTTTACAGGGGTACCCCACCGCTCTCTGGAGTGATGACGGGCACAGTGCTTGCTCCATGTGCGGTTCCCGTTGCCGCAGCCTTCCACAGGCACCTCCTGACTCAGTGCTGAGCACTCCTGATATAAGCTCTGCCCTTTTCCCATCACTGTTTGGGAACGTATCAGCTCTTCAGGTCTCCTTTGCTCTGAGCAGCAATGCCCCAAGTGTGTTCGGGAACTGGGAAAGGGTGGACAGCATCAGTGGGGTCAGAGTTTGGATGATCTTAAATGGGGGCTGTATTTGGAGAGAGATACTGATGTTATGGAGCAAAGCCGAGCATCATTGGTGGTTTGGATGCTTCTGAGTGGAAAAGCTCCTTTTGAAGGTCAATGCCATTTCTGTTTCATTCTGCGCAAACCAAAAGCCGGCAGAGTGTCCAGCGTGGAGTCCAGCACTAATTTCTTCGGTCCTTGCTTTCCTTCCTACCAATTTTGCATTGCTCCCCTCTCTCAGGCTGAGACCCAAAGATCCTTCCTTAGAGTCTCCTTTCTCTTTCCCACGGGCTTCCTCCTTTCCTTTGTGCCCTGCAGACCATACAACCTCTTTGCCACATGACTTTTCTCCCTGGGGACTCCAGCTCAGTCTACCAAAAAGCAGGATCAGGCCAACCTGGCAAAGCGTTTTGTTTTTTGTTGGGTTTTTTTTTTTTGACAAAAGCCTGAAATATTTCAAAGGCATTCTAAAAAAAAAATAAAAAATAGAAAAAATAAATCCAAAACAACCCAACAGAATAATAATAATAAACCCATACGGTTTCTATTAATTTTTTTTTTTTTCTGGTGAGTTGAAAACAAATCTTCCCTGACCATCCTTCTTTTGTGCTGGGGCAGAGACAAAGTCTGCTGCAGTCAATGAAAAGATATTCATAGATCAGGCTCGTCCAGATTCCTAACATCTCATAGAGGTATTTCCCTATCTGTCCCTCTTTCCTGGACTTACTGTCTTGCTCTCCCTTTGGAGGAAATTCCTTTCCTGGTGATAACCATGTCTCTAGCTCATATTTCCTCTTTCTTGTTGACAGTTTTAAACCAATAGATTTATGA
>NW_009648775.1:13882-36188 GCF_000708025.1 Charadrius vociferus | reverse complement strand
GGTTAGGATTATTCTTTTTCTAGACACTGCACTTGTAAAAGGAGACATTTGCTTTTCAACCCATCTTCTGGGAAGTCAACCCTCATTTGCTTAATGAGGACTTTGGTAACCTCTGATTATTCATATATAACACCAAGTGTTATTACCAGTTTCATCCCAGTGGGTCCCACTGCTGTTTTGCCAGCTTCTACCCCAGCTGGGACTGAAGAGGTGAACTTATATTTGGGGTGGCCGCAGCAAACTGCTAATGTCCCGCATCTCTGATGGGTACGCGAGACGGAGGTGTGGGGGGTGGTCAATGGAGCGGTTTGCAATTATTTTCCAGCAAGGCCGGCTGAGTTAACAGGTCCATACCCTGCTCTCCTCTGGCCCAAATGCCCTGGTCTCATCTGAGAGTGTCGCACTACTGCTCAAATTTCAACACCTTTTCTGAGTTTCATCCGCCAAAATACAAATAACCTCCCTCACAAAGTGATGTAGACTGTACGGCAGGGTCAGAAGGAGCTACAGCTGTGAGAGGGGACATAGACCTGGTTTTGTGTCTTGACTAAATCAGGCAAGGAGGGGTGTTGCAGCCTGTCGCCTGGCTCCAGAGTGTCTGTCCTGGTGGGGCACAGCTCTTACCCCACCGGCTCTCGGGATGCTGGGCTGAGCATGCTGGAGCATCGCTCTCCTTTTCAGACACTGAGTGTAAATTTCTCCTTCAAGGACTTCACAGGTAGGGACAGACTTTCTTCACTTTTTTTCCTGCTCTCTCTGCTGGATCCCTAATTAATGAAAAAGGGTGGAGGGAGAAGACCCTTCCTATAGAAAGTGGTTCTCTCTGTCGTATAGGAGATTGCTGGACAAGACTACATACAAGACAGAATCGTCTAGGTTGGAAGGGACCTGTAAGACCACCAAGTCCAACCATCAACCTAACACTGCCAAACCCACCACTAAACCACGTCCCTCAGCACCACGTCTGCCCGTCTTTTAAATACCTCCAGGGATGGCGACTCCACCACTTCCCTGGGCAGCCTGTTCCAATCCATGTGCAGCAAATCCCAACTCCAGACAGGAGTTAGAGGTAATTACGGAGGTAGCAGCAGCTTCCCACATTAAGGTGAGTGCTGCGGTCTGGGGTGTGTGACGTTACTTGGCACTAACGACTGAGACCTCCCAGTACTCCCAAGGGACAGAGGAGGAATACTGCAGGGAAGACATCTTTGGTGTTAACTAAGATTTTGCATAGCGTAACCTCCAATGAGCATAATTTGGCAAACTCCTGTGGCAAAAGTATCTCTGGGTACGGCTGGAATGAGGGGAGGTTGTACCATAGTCCCAACAGTTCAGGACACCCAAAAACGATGCTGCAAAGACAGTGGTGGACAAAGCCACATCATCCCTGCAGTGTGCTGGTGCCAGGTGTGAGGTTTTTCTTTCCATGCTGCACAGCGAGCAGACACTGGGCAGCTTCTCCAGCACAATCCTGAGACCATATATCCTGCTCCTTGGCAGCAGGATTTTTCTGAGTGGGATGGAGGATTGTGTGAAGGCATCGGTGGCCTGTTGGGTCCCGCTGGTGGGTGCTGCATGGTCCGCATCGCTTGTGAGAAGGAAGACCCAGACCGACCCCAAACCAGCGCTTTGCCCACTTGAAAGAGGATCGAAAGAGTTCTCCTGAAGCATCTGAGACACCTTTGAGTGTCAGAAGGTGTCTGCTGAGGATCCACTCTTGGGATAAGAGGTCTTTAATCCACCCCATCCCTAGCCTGCTCGTGTTCCTCTCTGAGGATGGCTCAGTACTGGAAACAGAGCAGATTGGTTGGGTCTGTGCCCAAATGGACACAGATCTGCAGAAACAGTATTTACCAGCATGGTCAGCAGTGGATTTTACGGTGGTTTTTTTTTTTTTTTTTCTTCGTTCGAGCATTTCTCCCCGCTTCTCTGCAGCTGGTGTCTCCGAGATGCCGTGCTCGAGCAAGAGGCGGTGCGGGGAAATCGCACGCTGGCGTTTCCCCAGCTTTATCAGCTGTGGGCTTAAAAAAATAAATCATTTTCCAAGGCTATAAATCCAGAACCTTTCACCAACTCTTACAGTAACTCACATGTGCAGAACAACAGCGGGCTGTTTATCCAAACACGCCGAAGCATCTGTAGCGGAGTTAATGATTTTGCAGCGACGCCGGTTACCCACCGGCTGAGGGGCTGGGAGCTGCGCTGCTGCCCCAGAGCATGGGAGAGGAAAGCAGAGGCTCCAGGGTAAGACAAACTACATTTCCTCTTCCAAAAACCAAGCTGAGAAAGTTTTTGAAGGGTGGTGTGTTTCTGTTGTTTTTTTTAAGACCCCAACTTTTTTTCTTCCTGCTTTACCCCACGGTGTTTCTTAGCTGGGATTGCTCCAGATCCCCTTTCAGGGCTGCAGAAATCGGTACTGTAAGGGTTAACCTGACGTACTGGGATGTTCCTCTCTCCTCTTGATCCCCAGGTCTTGGCTCTGTTAAACATCTGCCCCTCTCTTTTACATTCAGCTCCTCTTTTACAAGGCTGGGCTCGGGAATTTCAGCCCAGCCAAGACCCATCTTCCCATCCATTAAGGCTTCCTGACAGCAGGTAACAATACCACTTCAAAAGGACCAACTTGCACCATTTCCCCCCCCCCAGACTAAGCTCTCTGACAAGAGCATCTGAGCACAACCTAGGAAGAAGCAGCTGCCCTGCTTCTTTGCAAGACTTGTCTGCATCCACACCCAATGGGCCGGTTTTGGCGGGGACGAAAGTAGAGCTGAGCCCAGTGGGCACCGATGCTTTTTGGGGACAGCAAGCCTGTTCGCTCAGAGACCTTTGCAGTCGAGTTTAGCCATCTGCCCCCACAAGAGGAGCTGAAGATACTCCGTTTTATCAGCCTGCCGCTGACCTCTTACCCTGCATCAGGCCAGTGAAGGCTGGATCGTGTCTTGGCTAATCACCGCGGCTGCAGAACCCTGAAGGTCTGCATCTACCGTGGGATGCGCTGAGCCCCCTTTCTCAGCCTGCCTTGCTGCTTTTTCTTTTTCTTTTTCTTTTTCTTTTTCTTTTTCTTTTTCTTTTTCTTTTTCTTTTTCTTTTTCTTTTTTTTCTTTTTCTTTTTCTTTTTCTTTTTCTTTTTCTTTTTCTTTTTCTTTTTCTTTTTCTTTTTCTTCTTCTTTTTCTTCTTCTTTTTCTTCTTCTTCTTCTTTTTCTTCTTCTTTTTCTTTTTTCTTTCCCCTCTCTGCTGACTCAGTCTCACGTTTTGCACATCTTTATTCCCCCCCCTCCCCCCCCCCCCCAGCCTTGCCATGCCGGCTGCCACCTCTCCCACATCTCCTGCATCTTTGCTATCTCTCCCGCCCCCCTCCTCCCGTCTCGCAGGGCGCAGGTTGCTCTCCCACCGCCGGCCGTGCTCGTGTGTGGTCCTCCACCTGGGGAGGAAAAGGACCCAGCGGTGTAATTTTGTCTCTCCTGCCCGGGCACTATTTAGTGATAACAATAACAGTCGGAGGAAGGTCTCTTGCGAGGGGGAGATCAAAGAGGGGGAGGTGGGATGTGGGGTTGGACGGTGCTGGGAGGGCAGCCCAGGAGGTGCCAGCAGGCTGCATGGGCAGGGAAGGAGGCGTTTTCTTCCTTTCTTTCCAAACATCTCTTCTTCCTGCAAGAAATATGCGGAGAAATACCTAACCCCGGTACCTTGTTAGTTTTTGAAAAGCAGTTGAAAAAAAACAACCCCACAGTCTGAGAACCTGAAGGCGTGCACACACACAAGGTGCTCGATTCTACCTACAATTTCTTTTTAATATTTATTTATCCCAGCAATATTAATGTAAAACACTAAGCTTCTTCCTACGAGGCTATCTTCGGCTGCCGCAGCATCCCCACAGAAACCCCTCACCTGAGTTAAGAGCTGCTCAGAACTCGCACCGCTTTAGAGCAAAAGCCTTTGAAGGGCTCATCTCCCCAATCTCTGGTGAAATATCCTATCGTGTGGTTATCAGAGGAGCTGCCGTCCTCCTCTGCCTCCCCAGGAACCTTCAGCAAGCCCGGATAGGATGAGAATATCTCCTCTAATTTGCTAGTAATGAGTTACAGCACGGTTGAACTCCCGGAGTAGCAGGTCACGGCGTGGTGTATTAGCGCACACGGTGGGACATGTGTCACAGCTCGGACCGGGGCTCTTACTGCAATTAAGGGGCTGAGGTTATGGTTTGTCCTTTGGCTTGTAAACCAGCAGAAAACCAGTCCCAAATGTCCAGAGCCCTTCTCAAACCTCGCTCTGAACGGCAGGAAAGTCTAATGTTGAGGGATGGAGAGGCACCTGCGGTCCTGTTGCCGTCCCATCTCCCTGCTGCATCCCAGCCGGCCACTGAGGACGCCTTGTGCCGTGCATGTCGGGAGCTGTTGGGTCTGGGGGAGACCTTGTGGCTTCTTGCCCATGGTCCTCAGCCCTGCTGAAGTCCCCACATCCTAAAGGGCACTCACTGCTGGGCACCGCTGGTGCAGAAATAGCTCCTGTGCCTTCAAAGGCAGAGAGCTCCTCTGGCAGGACGGCTCTTAATATGTAAATACTTATCGGTTTTTAAAAGGTGAAGTAGATTTGGGCCCATTTAAGACCTGGGGGAACTCATCCAGTCTCCCCCCCAGCGCCAGTCTTTCTGATACCTCGTTTCTGGGCTTTTAAGGGGAATTATCTAAAGGAGACCACTCTCATTCCAATTTATGGGATCAGCATCTAAAGCACAACTTGATTGATAATTCCATTGAGTGATCCAATTTACGGCTTATCTGTAAACATCTCTTTCAGGACTCTTCCCAAAACCTTCTGTGGTTTCCAGAAGCAGAGTCCTCTCTGCCCCTGCACTGCTCCACCACTGATGATTCCACACCGAACACCCCAAAACTCCAACCCTGGGGCCGGGCAGGGCTGGCATGGCCGGGGGCTCGTGTGGGGTCCCGTCAGCGTCCAGGTAAGCATGGGGTGCTGGCATCTTTTAGCAGGAGGAAAGGTGAGCTGCTTTCCCCACACCAAATCCCTCCCCCAACACCTACCAGGTCTTTTTCACCCTCCCCGATCTCCAAACACATCGCGTGGACAGTCAGCGTTAGCATCCTCCCCCTGCCCCGTATTTTCAGGTGGGGAAACTGAGGCACTTGCAGACTAAGTGAACCTCCTTAATTGCACCCAGGGCAACAGTGGGCAACACAGCAATGCAGACAAAGGCAGAATTTAGCCTTTAAAATAGAGTAAAGGCTGTAGGACACTCCTACAGCCTCTTACTGCAATTAAGACATCCCCTTAAAAGGGGTGTTAGGAAAAACCTAGGATGCTTCAGAAGACACAGGTCCCCCCTCAAACATCGATGTGCATGAAAAGACTTATTTCCAATGAGCTTTGCGCGGTCTCTGCCTCTCCTCCAGCTACCGGCCGCAAAAAATCCAACTTTTTGCGGTTAACCCTTCCAAAACTTGACTGCCAAGTTAAAAAAAAAAAAACAACAAGGTGAAATCAGTCCTGGGATCCGAGCGCTGACCCTATGCCTGCACACCTTGCCGGTTGTGGGGCTGCCGCCCTTCTTCTCCAGGCTGCCCGCGCCGCAGCCGGGAGAGAGCATCCCTGTCCGCCCGTCCGTCTGTCCAGGGGCTGACAGAGATTGATGGCAGCGCTGCCGGGAACGTGTTGTCAGGCTCAGGTTCTCCTCTCAGGAGAGAGCTGCAGGCCGTGAGGGAGCCCCGTGATGAAGATGTAAGAGCGGTGTTTGACACGCCAGCTCCTTTGTCGGGACAATCGCGGCTCCCGTCCAAATGGCGGCTCGGTTCGGCCGCCTGCCATCCGGCAGCAAGATAGTCGTCCCCCCCCAGAAGGGTCACCATGCTTCGTGGCTCCTTTTCTGGCTACAAGAAATGGCTGTGGGCAGCACGGAGCACGTCGCAATAGGAAATCTGCTCGGAGAAAAGCTGTGAGAAACATTTTTATAGGGGGAAAACGAGGTAAAAAGGTGGTGAAACCAGCCAGGAGGCATCGCAAGGGGCTGGAGGGGGGGGGGAATGCTTGCTCCCTCTGCAAAAGGGGCGAAGGATGAGCACAGAGTAGACAAACCCCCTCCCGGGCAGAGCCCCACGAGCCCGCGCCCGGCGCCGCCCCCGAAGGAGTTAATTCCCCCTGCCAGTGCACTAAGTGGTCAGCAGCCCAATAAATTATGCCCCTCGAAAGACAAACCACAATCATCATTAGTCACGGCTCATTGGCCTGTTAAGGCTCCTCAGTGAAGTTTATCTCTTCCCTCCTGTCCACCGGCAGCCATATTTCATGCTCCGAAAACAGATGACCCCCGGGGTCAGCGAAATGAAAGCCCCATTCAACAGGTCTGCGAAGGGCTCGCCGCGGAAAAAAACGGCCGAGGTCAAAATAACATTGAGATACGGCCAGACCTTCAGCCGCTGCCCTCCCGGAGCAGACACACACCACACGCTCAAGTGACCAAGACATGTTAATCCGTTTCAGGATCAGGCAGGGTCAGGCTGGGGCTGGGAGGAACAGTGGCATAATTAGGTGAGGGTGACCTCCATAAAACAGTAATGGGCTTCCAGAGGCACGCCGGCGCAGCGCGGCCCCCGTCGTGCTTTGCACCCACTTCCCCGCTCTTTGCAAGATGGAAACGGCCAAGCGGGACGGAGGGAGTCCCAAAATATCATCCTCGTCCCCGCTGGCCTCATGGGCAGGGAAGGAGGCAAGCAGGTGGGGACCGCACACCCGGTGCCGTGAGCATCACAGCCCGATGTTTCACCGCTCAGTGTGGTTTTAGTGCGAGGCATTTTTAAAAGAAAGGAGAGGTTTTCTTTTCTTCATTTCTATTAAAAAAAAAAAAAAAAGGGAGGAGATTTGGAGCGCGTGCGGTTTTAAGCTGAAATAGGCGGTGTTGAAAGCACCTGCCTGTGCATAGCACTGCTGGGCAGCAGGAAAAGAGAGGAAAAATGGCATGCTGTGAAATAAGGGCGTTTTGAAGAGCATTTTCGTAGGATATTATTTTCCCAATACCCTGAAAGATCATGTCTACGGGCATGGGAATATAGCTGGAAAGAGCTGGACAACGTGGGGTGAGGTGAACCGCTGTATCCCAGAGGGATGAAGGGGAGAGGAGCTCCAGGCCAGGCACAGCTTCAGCTTCCCAGGCGAGGTGGTCATAAAAGTCTATACTGAAGGTGCCGAGGTAGCGTGGATCACTGTAATGTCATGTTTTCTAAACAACCTGAAGTCATACGGCCAATTGAAAACTCCAAAGGTGCTCTTAAAAATACCGAAGACCGATATCCTGGGAGAATATGCAGTCTTCAGCTGTGCAGCAGGGCAACATTTTTATTCTAGAGAAGTGTTTCTATGTGGTGGAAAGACAGACGGTGAGGAAAATACCTCGCTTTTTCATGTTTTATATATACCGTTTTTGAACCAGAGTGGCATTCAGTTTTTTGGCTACAAAAGGGCCAGTCAACATCATGAGCATATATTGCAGCCCAAAAAGCCAATCGCTGCATCAGAGGAAGTGTGGTCAGCAGGGCGAGGGAGAGGATTTTGTCCCTCTGCTCTGCTCTGGTGAGACCCCACCTGGAATATTCCGTCAAGCTCTGGGGGTCTCAGCATCAGAAGGACATGGACCTGTTGGAGCGGGTCCAGAGGAGGGCCACAAAGATGCTGGGAGGGCTGGAGCACCTTTGCTGGGAGGACAGGCTGGGAGAGGTGGGGGTGTTCAGCCTGGAGAAGAGAAGGCTCTGGGGAGACCTTATAGCGGCCGTCTATTGCCTAAAGGGGCTCCAGGAGGGCTGGGGAGGGACTTTTTACAAGGGCATGTAGTGATGGGATGAGGGGGAATGGCTTCAAACTGGGGGTGGGAAGGTTTAGATGAGATATTAGGAAGAAATTCTTCCTTGTGCGGGTGGTGAGCCCCTGGGGCAGGTTGCCCCGAGAAGCTGTGGCTGCCCCATCCCTGGAGGTGTTCAAGGCCAGGTTGGACGGGGCTTGGAGCAACCTGGGCTGGTGGGAGGTGGCCCTGCCCATGGCAGGGGGGTGGAACTAGATGATCTTCAAGGTCCCTTCCAACCCAAACCATTCTATGATTCTGTGATTATTAAACATGAAGTTGTAAAAGTTTCAGAAATACCCATCATTTAAATGAATTCATTCGGACTCCAAGGATTTCACCAAGAAACAACGAGTTTCAGAGATTAAGTCAAACTCTGGTTCTACCAGCTCTTTAGTGGGTACCGCAGCATCATCCTTAGGAAGTCAGAGCTGAGTTAACATCTCAAGACAGAGGAGCCTTGCAGAAGGCAGCACAGATGTTTATTTATAGGGACTGGAGGTTTTCCTGTAGCAGCAGGAGATGCTGGTGTAGCAACACATTCCCCTTGCTGGTCTTTGCAGGGTTGGTTGCCTGTTTATCCCACTTCATGTACAGCCTCTGCCTCTCCAGGTGATAGCAGTTATTTAGGCTCTGGAAGACACGTTGTACCCAGTAATAGCATTTTCCTGGCGCTGGAGGTCAAATTTGGGGCTGAACCTGCTTTGACATCTGTGTCTATAAGCGAAGAGTTTTAAGACCAGCTCCCCTAATGACTCTGATCTGTGTCTTTGGGCACCGTAAATCAGGAGGTGCTGGCTCAGGGCTTTTCCAGTGAGGGAGGCAGAAGAAGAGTGAGTAACGGGGGGTAATTCTAGCTAATGCTGCGCTGAGATAATTGCTTTTCAAAACAGCTTGCGGGGATCACGTTTTAAAAAGGGCTATCTCTCTGCCTATTTATTGCAGCGCGCGTCATGGGATGTTTTAATACCAAGCGATAGGGATGATGTGATTTGGGATATTCAATCTCCCGGCTCCCTCCCTAATTACAGCTGTGCCTGGGCAGGGATAACAGCCGGAGTGGCTGCAGGCAGGTGCTGTGCATCTCAGCCCTGGATCTCCGCCACCACTGCTGGAGAGCTCAGCCGGGGCCAAAGGCATCATATGAAGGGAGGGGACGATGAGCAGGGCTGTGGTTTGTCCCTTTCCTCACTGCTGCTGCTCGGCGTGGGCTGGTTGGCGAAGATGGGGCAGCCCCTGGCTCTGAGCACTGTTTGGTTTGCTGAGAAGACCCGTAGGATTTGGGTAACCCAACCGCAGGAACCTGGGCTGCCCGTTTGCAGGGTCTGAGCTCTGCCGCCAGCCCCAGGTGGTGGGTGACGGAGGGGAAGGAGAGATGTCCCCCTTCTCTGCAAGGCTGGTGTTGGGTCTGCCTCCTCCAGCTCCCAGGGGTGCAGGATAGGGTCCCCGCCGCTGCCCGGGGAGGGGGTGTCTGGCTGGGATGCTCTCTGGCTGTGGGATTTCAGGCAGCAGAGGGATGCGAGGGAGGTATCAGAGAGGTGAGCGAGGAGTGCTTGCAGTGGAGCTGTGAAGTGGAATCTCGCTCTTTCTCTCCCCCCGTTATCTATCCAGGGTTCCCCAGCCCTTAACTCTTGTGTATAACTTAGATGACTAAATTGAACAGTTTCATCCCTTTTCCCTTGGGTTGATCTGCCAGGAAAACTTCAAACAACAACAACAACAACAAATCTGTTCTAGATAAAAAGTGTCGGGGTTTCCACAGGATTTTTTTTTTCTTTTCTCTCCAGTTGGCGATGGAAGTCTTTGCTGCAGACGCTCCTGTTGGGAGAGTTTTCTGCCAAGCCCGCATCCTCCCACCTGGAGCCGCAGCCTCCATTCCCATCTGCTGAGCCCACCTAAGAACCATTTTCTCCCATCTCAGCTGACGGGGTGGCGCTGAGCCCCTGGCCAAGGAGCTTGGATGTTGTGCCAGAGCAGATCCGACCCTCCCAACCTGCGGAAGGTCACAGCAGTTATTTTTGTGGCAGCCCGGGGAACTGAGCTGCGATATCCCGCATCCGAGCTGAGCACGGCAGCCACCAGCCCGTGCCTCCTCCCTGCTGGCCACCAGCTATTTCTGGTGACACTGTACAGTCAGGACAAGGTGCGAACTGACGTGGTATTGATTCGTTTCTCGACAAGAGAGATGAAAACGGGTAGTGAAGTAAGAGCACGAAAGAGGTGAAGCTGGCAGCAGGTAAGGCTTTGTTTTTCTCATCCATTTATCTACAGGCCGGTCGAAAGCAGACACAGAGGTGGGACTGAGATGTCTGGATAGTACGTAATACATATGGCTTTTTATTCCCCAGTATATAATGAAGCCATTAGTTAAGTTGCAATAATTAGCTTCTTATGGCAGTGTTTCCCCATGCTGCGCACAAGCCAGGGATGAGCACTGCCAGGCTCTTCCCTCCAGCTGTCTGCATGGAGCCCAGCCGGTTCTCCGTATCAGACATGTCTCCCTCCCTTCAGTCACCTGGGCTTTGGAAAAGCAAAGCCATTCCTATTTTTTTCTGCCTTTCCCCTAAGTCATCTTGCCAGAGTAGCTATTGAATTAAAGCCCATCGGATCAGCCCCTTTGGAACACCTCAATCAGGAAGGCGAAGTGACAGCACACGAGTTTTGGTGGTGGGATTCGGCAGAGCAGGGAAGAGGTGCAGGAGAAACGGCGGAGCAGGACAACAGGCATGGTGCTGGCAGAAAATTTACAGCCTCAGGCTTGGGCTCTGGGCCCCCTTTTTATTACATTTTACACCGAGCAAGCTAGATTGAGTTACCGTTGCGTTTTCATCTGCTCTATCAGGGCTGCCTTCAGATCCAAAGACCGCGGGGTTAGAAAGAGGGAGCCGCGGAGATGTCGGTTCTGGCCGTCAGCAAATACATCAGATATATGAATAAAAAGCAGGTGATATTTCATAAGCTTAGAATGGGATTTAGCTGTCCAGCAGAGTCCGGAAGAAAAGGAGCCCAGCTAGCATTTCCCCAGTCCCCAGGACTATATAACTTAGATGAATCTCTACTTTTCTGTTGTCCCTGGGTAACAGAGGCATTTCTAAGCTGTGTTTGTTGGCTTCTCCATCACCCTGCCTTTACCAGCGCAGAACGGCTGCTGGCAAAGCTGGCAGCGTGGGAGTGAGCCTGAACAGTGAAATTTTAATAGCTGGTTTCCAGATTAACAGGCACGGCTCTGGAGTTTGGGAGGAGAACTAATTTGGGCTTAGGAATTCACGTGGCGAGGTACAAATGAAGATGCAGAAGAAGGGGAGTGTACCCTAGCGCTCCTGGAAGGTGGGTACGCCTCCTCCTAAGGCGCTCTGGCAGGATGAAAAGGGGCTTTGGTGGTTGTGTATGTATTTTTATGGCTTCTCACCTTTGAAAGATTGAAGCCGGTGAATGCTGGGAGGTATGGACCACTCTCCACTGACTGGGTAAGTGTTGGGCTGTGCACAACGGGTACCGGGAGATACAGCCTCAGCCAGAAAGTGCTGTCCAGAGGAGTCTGTATTAAAGAAGAATAGCAGGTGGATGCCACTTATACCTTCAGCCGTGGTGGAAGTTGGCCACGGGTTTTGGCCAGACTGTGCCGTAGATGCAGGAGAGGCAGGCGCAGAGGATTTCAGGGCAGTCTGAAGGGCCTGGTGACACAGGCTGCTGTCCAAAAAGCAGCAGAGCCAGTGTTCTCCTTGGATTATGGACCCTCTCCTTATTTTCCAGAGATGCTTTTTGACAGAAATCATCTCCTCGACCCCTAACCTCCTTCGATAGCTGGGATTTTTGGCAGTGAAGGAGTGAAAGGGGGCAGAAAGCTTTTTTTTTTTTTCCCCTTGGGGCAATTCAGAGCTTTATCTCCCGCCCCCCCCCAGCCACCGCTCTGCATCAGGGCAAGTCCCAGGCTCAGTCCTGAGCCAGAGCAGCTCAGCTGCCAGCGAACTGGCTCCCCTTCATTCGGGAACTTCACCCCAAACAGCAAAACCCTGCAAAATAGGGACAGGGTGTTTCATACGGACAAACCCAAAACCGTTCTTGATTTTTATTTATCCCCGCCCCCCCCCAGTTTTACCAGTGTTTCAAACAGTCTAACTGCATGGGAAGAGACCCCAGCCTGGGCAGAGGGTGGGAATCTTGCACGCACTAGTTTTGTCCAAGTTTCTCACCGCCCCACCTCCAGGGATGTCTCTCAGACTACAGGTTTATGGCAGTCCCGGTCCAGGCTGTCAGCCCACAGCTGGTCACTGGGGCGGTGGTACTGGTTTTTGTTCTTCTCAGCACCAAGCCGGAGGGAAATGCTCGATATGCTGGAGGACAAAGCTGCCATTCTTGAGGGATCTCCGCAGGCTGGAGGCATGGGCTCACAGCAACCTCATGAAGTTCAAGAAAGGCAAACCCAAAGCCAGCAGGTCGGGGACACGGACTGTTCCTCAAATAGAGGGGGCTGCACTGGAGTATAGCATCCCATTTGGGGCTCTCCAGGACGAGGAAAACATTGTCATCATGGTGGAGTAAGTCCAGTGGGGGCCACCAAGATGGGGGGAGTGTGTTGGAGGAAAGTGCATGTGATGTACAGAAGAGGCTGAGAACTGGGTTTCTTCAGCCTTGAGGAAGAGTCTAAGGGGAGATGGTGTTGCTGTCTACAGCTGTTTGATGGGAGGATATGGAAAAGATGGAACCAAATCATCCTCCAAGGTGCATGGCAATAGGGCAAGAGGCAACAGACAGGCTGGAACATGGGAAACTGATGTTAGAGATTGGGGAAAAAAGTTTTTCACCTGGCCCTGGTTAGAAGCTGGCAGGGCAAGCTGCCAGGCGTTGGACTAGAGACCTCCAGAGGTCCCTTCTAACCTACACGCTTCTCTAGATCCCGCAATTGGATTGCCTGGTAGATCCAGCTGCCTGTAGTCACTCCTTCTCCAGCGAAGCAAAAGCTGGTGTTACGATGCTTCCTTTTATTTGCTTGAATGATTTCACACATGGCACTTCACCCCTGCCCTCTCTCCTGCTCTGCCCCCAAGTTCTCCGCTCCTCTTCCAAGGCAGCGCTGCTGCAAGCTTTGTCGCTCCCATCCCTTAACTTCTCTCCTAGAAAAGATCTTCCTCTTGCACCTCTTCACTTCTCCCCTCCCCACACCTCAACTGCCCTTTACTCTCCCATTTCGGTTCCCTTTGTGGTCCACTGTTCCCTGCCTGAGCAGGGGCCACGTGGGTCATGTTCATCAGACCCTTTAAGAGCAGGATAGGGTTTACAGTCTTCATCTGGGCCTGTCTTGCCCTGATGTGCACAGGATGGGAGATGTCCAGGGAGCTGAGAGCTGCCTGGAGCATCTGTTCCCAAACCTCCTGAAGGTGGGAGCTGCACAGCCCCATAGCAATGCCTTCCCTGCTCAACCGTCCTCTCTGCTGGGCAGGTTCTCCTGGGGCTTTGCGTGGTCTGGCTGGTCCCTCTGCTTATTAGCCTGTCCTCTGATCTAAGTTTGGTTATATCACCAGATGTCAACATAGAAACCAAGCCATCCCCTCACCCATCCGCTCCCTCCCCAAGTCCCGTATTTAACCTCTGGCTTTCATCTTTGAGTTGCGATATTTGCTTGGGCTGCAAGCCATCTACTCTGCCCTCACCAGTATACGGCGTGTGGTGGTAGCAGCTGGTTTAGCAGAACTACTGGGGCCCTTTTCTGACCGTCACTGTGTGGACAGAGCTGAGTTTGGCATCCTGTAATCAGTCAAGTTTAATATGGCTTCTCCGCTTGCAATTTGTCATGGCCTTATCAGAACATCTGCATCCTGGCCTCTTATTAAGCCCTTAGAAAAATAGAAGTGTCTAATGCCTGAATAGCTTTAAATTTGGAAGTGGAGTGGGAGTAGATGGAAGAAAATACATTCCCCTTCATGTAATCATCAGAGGAGGACAGTTCTGAACAATGACCAGATCGTCCTCACACCGATGATGACAGCAATTTCAGACTTATCGCACCCCAGCACTATATTAAGGCACTGAGATTACTTTGTTATTCATTAGCACAACATCTGCTGAAAATCAGCGTGGAGAAGGCTGATGTGGGCACTAAGAAGCTTTATGCTGGGAGCGGAGAAACTATTCCCGCACAGGGAGAAGAACGTTTTTGCCCTCCTGGGTGGTGCTCAGTGCCCATGCTCCGGGGGAGCCATAAACACGTGATGCAGCCACTCGCCTCAGGTCGATGAGGACATCGGTCATGGAGACCATCAGGTCCCAGGTCTGCCAACCATGTGGTCTTGGGTGAGTCTCTTCCCTTTTTCTTGCCTATTCCAAGCGGTCTTTTGCTCCTGTGGGCACAGCTTCTTGCATGGAACGTTAAGTTTAATGCATGTCACTACTGCGCTTGCCATGACCCGGGACAAAGATCCCATTTCCTATATTTTGAAGTTCTCAAGTATTCCCAAGCTGGCAAGTCTCAACACATTTGTACCAAAATACTTTGATACATAACAAACCCAGACTGGTGTAGGAACTTTCTGCCATTTATCCTGCCCTGCGCCGAGACCTCCTCTGCCCTGGCTGCCCCAAAAGAGCCTCAACTTTCCCAGTTTCCTCTGAAAGATGAACCGAACTTGTAGATAACTTCAGGAGTGACTTGTTGACTTGGTTCCCATCCTGGCCTGGTTAGCACCTGATCTCCATGCCCCTCCTTGTTTATAGCCTGGAGGAGTACCTCATTACAGTATATTTGCCGATTCTTATGTTTAGCAGGATTAGCATGATTTAGCAGCAGGATTAAGCAATTATTTAAACCCATCGTTTTGATTTTTTACAAGCAATTTAAGTTCTCCAGAGTCCAAGGACTCAGGAACTGTAGGGCTGCAAGCATATTTCATGGTCTTGTTGCTAAAAATGCAGAAAAGGCTCTGGACTGTGAAGATCTCCTGGAACTGCAATGGTGGTGGCTTTTCTTCTATCTTAAGTATGCAGTTCCTGGAGCTGTGCTGCCCTTCCGAAGGTGATATTTGAGTCTCTCCAGTCATCACAATCCGTGACAGCCCATGATTTGATTTCATATAGCATGCGGGTGATTTGGGGGATGAGGAGCATTACTGTCAGGCATCGTGTTGATGTGTGGCTCTGCACGATAGTTCAGAAATCCAGTTCAGCCTTCTTCAAGCTGCCCTGCTTCTACTCAGGAGTCACTGATGCTGATCTGCAGAACCTCAGCTCAAGGAGCTTTCAAAGGACCATTTTAGCAGCTAGTGCGAACCATCCATCAGTGCTCCTGTCTTCGCTCTCACTTGCTCCATTCTGGGTTGCCTGAATTCAGTTATGATGAAATTCAGAGGAACTGCTCCTGACAAATGGGACTTTCTGTAGTGGGTTGCTTCTTTAAACCGTTAACACATGCTTAAATATTGTCAGAGCTTAAAATGAGAACATTTAAGTTCTCAAAGATCCTTCATTATCAAAGGCAGCTGCTGGCATGCAGTGGATCACTGCTACCCAACAGTGTATCAGCATGAGGGTATCCTTGTGCTGATCACCAACCCCACGCATGTTAAGAGAGTTATAGGACAGATGGCTACTGCCCTTGAAAAGCAGCTTGAGGTTATACCAGCAGGGGTGGACAACTACTTACAGGCAGAAGAGGAAAGTGATGGAGACGCAGAGTGGACAATGCCGGCGTAAGACTTCTCCATGTTTCACATGGATTTCAAGGAGCTTTGGTTTTCAAGGAAAGTTCTTGGAATGAGAACAAAGGTTTTGTGCAACTCCTCTTCCAGATCAGATGTCTGACAGCCATTGCAACTAAGCCTGTCCTCCAAAGAAAGAACCCCCAAGAGGTTTCCTTTCTGCTCCTCCCAACCTTTCCAGCACCATTTTCCACTGGTGCTGCTGTGACAAGTCTCTCTGGAGGTCACCAAGAACTGCGATGGCAAATACTCATTAATTGATTCACTAGGACCAAGGAAGCATCCAATCCAATTAGAGATAAATAATTTATGCCATCGAACGCTGAGATTGGGACACTATCGATCAAGGGCAAGAAAAGGGATGACAGCTGTTCCTGTTGTCAGCGTTATGGAACCTGAACTGAGATGATGATCCTTCAGCAGTGGCACGGAGTGGCAGGGGACCACCAGTCTGAGATGAACCATCTGAGGTCTCCACACACCACAGAAGCAATTGTTTTTATTCTTAAATCCTTAGCCTCTGACCACACCAGGGGCCTGGAAACCCATAGAGCTCCTGAAGGTTTTAAAGGTACCTTTGGTACAGCATAGGTTTCAGGAGGTACCAACGGGAGGCAACTTTTTTCCATGGGACCTCATGGACCAACAACCTTGGTTTTTAAACAGCCATTGTTGATCCTGCTAAGCTGATACCCTGTAGAGAGATGAAATGTCTACTCCAGATGCACCTGGGAGGAACTCAGTTGTAGTAGAATAGGGTGAGAAGTAGTTCTGCTGCAACTTTGTGGCTTGGTGTCTCCGAACAACATGAGAAGCAGCAAGAGGGAAAGTCCTAATGAAAATGCAGGTATGGGCCACATGTCAGCAGAAGGCACTGCGTCTGCTTGGACACTGCAGGCCAGACCACCACACAACGTGCGCATCAAAGGTAAGCAGCTACAAAGTGCCTTCGCAAGACAGAAAAACCTGGTGCTTCCTAATTTTGCTTTAATTCTCAACCTTTTCTCTGTATGAAGCAGCTGAGGGAGGAGGAGAGTGGTTTGGTTTAGGTATATAAAAAGAAAGGAAGGGGAGGAAGAAAGCACAGTTCCCCAGTGACTTTTTCAAGCCAGTCAGGAGAAGATGGCCTCCTAGGATCACAGAAGTCACAGAATGGTCAGGATTGGAAGAGACTTCTGCAGATCATCTGCTCCAACCCCCTTGCCAGAGCAGGGTTACCTACAGTGGAGTGGAGCCCCTGCACAGTGTATCGGCGCCAGGGAGCCATCCTGGAGGTGGATCCACCTTCATTGGCTCCTCCTCATCTCCAGCTGGGTCCACCTCCATGGGCTCCACACCATCAGCTACATGAGTGATGGCCACAGTGGCCAGGTAGCTGATGGTGCCTCCTCTCTGATGCCACCTCTTCTTCCACGCCTCCAGCAACCACACAGAAGCGGGCGCCTGCTCGCTTTGCTGCTGTGGGTCCTCTTTCTGCCAACCATTGTGGAGGTCAAGGGCCTGGAAGCTCAGCGAATGTGGGCCAACTGCTGAGGGTCCGGAATGGAACGCAGTGAGGTGGCTTGTGACATTAGGAGGCCGCTATGATGGCTACGCAAATAACCATATATGGCTATTCTGGCAGTTGCGGGGGGGGGGGGATGGGCCTACCTACGGTGGGAGGAAGAGGAGGGTCAGGGGGGATCGCATTGCTGTGTCCATTCCTAGCTGAGGGACGTTTCAGTGGTCGGGTCTGAAACATGGGCAACGATTTTTCTGAGGAGGGCCAGAGTCATTTGGACTCTCCCCACCCATCCTTTTCGGCATCTTCATGGCCCAGGGATTGTTAAAAGTCTACATGAGCCAGATGGAGACCTTCCACCGACTCCGGTGGAATTTGAATGCGAGTGGGTCCCTACAGAGCTCGGGGAGATGAGGGGGAAACTTTGCGAGGTCTAACTGGTCCAGAGAAGCAAGGATCGCTCAGCTGACATCCCCCTGGAATGAGCACATGGTTATTTCAGGCAAAGGCAATCTGTTATTTCCACTCCTGAACGTTTATTTGGGTCAGGGTGGGAAAATCCGATTTACTTGCCAAAGTCCCACTGGGGTGGTAAAAATATAAATACCACATATTATTATGTGTGTATTCTGAAAAGCGGTTAGTGACTGTGTTTATTACATTTGGCCACTCGCAGGGAGTTATTCTCTCTCTGCCCCCTCCCCTAAATTCACGTGCTTACACTGACTACGAGTTCTGCCGGGACCTGTAAAACCACGGCGGGGAGATGGAGCCAGAGCGATCTTGTACCCAGCTCCTCGCAGGGTTTCTCACAGCACAGCCGGCGGAGAGGAAACCTCTTTCCACGCTGTTGGCCCCACCTGGTTGAGCCACTGCACGGCCGTGATGTGATGCTTTCCCAGCGCTGAAGTTACATCGTCTGTTCAGGGACCCGTTTCACGCCTCATCTACCGAGGATGCGAGTTGTTCACAGCAGCATCCTTGGACCCTTCTCTCCGGCAGGAGCAGGCTGTGTATTTCATTCAGGCAGCGTTTGGATCAAGTAAGGTAGAGGGCAAAGAGGATGACTGCTATGAAGATGATGCTACCACTGACATTCATTAGCAGAAGGACACATTGCTGATTTCTCGGGTGGATGGCAATAGAACCCATGATGTGATTCACGTTTGGCTACTGGGAAAATGAAGGGGAGCGTTACCAACTGTATGTGTGAAGCTGCACAACATCTTAAATCAGAGCAGCTCTCAATCCATCTCCAAACCCAAGCACTTATCGCAGACTGCTGCTTACAGTTCTCAGTCTCTCCCAGTCTGGGCCAGACAGGGACCAGCAAGAACCTATTCCAATTTTGGCAGTCCTAGCAATGGATCAGATTCACGTTGCTGCAGCCCTAGAATGCATCATCTCCATCCAAGAGCTACAACTGCCCATCCCAGTGCTCTTCCTGGATGCATCTTTCCACTAGAGGAAACGTCAGGTGGAGAAGATGGTCTTTCTAACCTTTGCATCCCAAATGATGCGATTACACCTTGATTTCTGGGTGTTATGTAGGACAAACACAGCACATCACGAGGCAGGGCTGCTGTGGCTTTCGAGGTCACATTTAAATTTTTGTGACTTATGTACCTTGATCTCGTAGAGAGGGTTGGGAAGTGTTTGCAGACTAGGTGGCCTCCGAACTAGATGGATGGTCCAAACTCTCCCGGTTTTGGCTACTCAGAACTGCCAGTGGATTGGTGCCTCTCATCCAAATAGTGCTTTCCAGCCCTACATTCCCGACTTTGAGCCAGAGTCCTTCACATTTGGCTTCTCAAGCCCCAGAACTTCCTTATAAAGTACACTGGATTTTATTAATCTGAATCCGTGCCATCCCCTTCTCTCATTTACCACGCATTGCAGAGGGGTTTGGTTGCGTGTGCGTCAGCATCAGGACGCTGTGAGTTCAAGGCTCCTGCCTTACCTTGGCCAAACTCCATTGCTTCTGCAGATTCGGACTGGCCCAGCGTTTTTCAGGCAGGAGAGAGGTAGTTCTGACACTCTGGCACTATCAAAAAGCATCAGTGTTTGTGTTACAGCAACACCTAAGAGTCCTGCTGGGTTAAAACCACCGGTGTGAGTGACTGCAAAGAACACGCAGGCTCCCGGTCCCAAGGTGGGTTATGTCTTTCTAGCTAGAAAAGTCCTTCGTATTTATTCCCCAAGGCAGCCAGAGGCAACAATCAGTTGCTCGTGTCTTCTGCAAGCACCGCGAGTCCAGCAATGCACTCAACCCAAGGTGCGAGAGGTGCCGAGAGACAACTAAAATGCCACCCCTGCATCCCTGCCCGCAGCATCCACCGGGGCCCGCTGGCTGCGGGCGAGCCGGTGGAGCCGAAACGAGACACAGAGGCACTCCCTCACCCTCCCGCTCTGACCGTGCTGCGTTTAGCTCGCCTTCAGCGCGCTCTGCAAGGCGGCGAGAGGCATAAAAGCAAAGGGAAGTCATCTCCCAGCCTGACCTAGGGCTCGCGGGACCCCGCGGGCTTGCTCCCTTTGCTCCTGCAGCGAAAGCCGGCATGCACGCTTCCAGGTAGCGGCTTTTCCCAAGGGAATCCAGCGTCTTTAGGAGGAGCTGAGGGGTATAAAAAATCAGGTGCTGGGCAAAGAAGGCGGCAGAGCCCGCAAATGGAGAGTTCCCTCGCAGGCGGATGGGGAAACGCGTCTCGCTGGAAGGAAGGAGGGTTGGGGGAGGTTTGCTCACCCCACGGTGGTGTCGGTTACAGAGCTCGTCGCTTTGCATATTTGGTGACTTAGTGCACATCTCCGTACCGTTAGCTCACCCGCTTCCTTCCCCAGCCTCCCAGGAATCGCTTGTTATTTGTGTTCGCGGCTAATTAAAACCTCTCCGAGCTCAACCCCCTGATTACGGAGGGAGGGCTGAGACCGCAAGCAGACCACAGCGGAGGATGCCGCAGCCCGCAGCCTGACCCCACGCCACTCTGCAGACCCCACGTTTGCAGTTAGGACATTATTTACTCCGATACTAGCAACGTTCTCTTAAAATATATTGAAGGAGAGATTGGGAAAATGAAGTGTATAAGATTTATCCTGCACCAGAGGATTTCAGCATCCAAGAAAGCCAGAGCGTCCAGTCCCTCAAACTTAATAGAAACCTCCTGCCTTATTAATGTTGCTTTTTTTTTTTGCCTTTTTTTTTTTTTTCCCCTTGTCCACAGGTCCTGGGCAGAAAGTCAAAGTTGTATTTGAGGAGCTTTCCTGGAGGTTTTCATTAATAACAGGGCCAGGGAATCCACTGCAAATGTAAAAATAATAGATTTGAGAGCCCTAAAAGGATGGAGATTTACTCGCTGTGGAAATATTAGGGAGAAAGTGGGAGTGGGAGGTTCCCATGGCTCGGCGTTGCCTGTCTGTGAGCTTCGAAAGCCGCCTGAAGGCCAAGGAGATGCTGGGGACTGGGAGCAGGAGGGAAGGTTGCCTCCGAGCGGCGCGGAAAGGCAGCTGCGACTGCTCCGCTGAGCACCGATCTTCCACTGCTGGTGGATGTGCCTAAACCTAGGAGCGTTTCAGGGGCTAAAGAGAAAAGGAAGACGTCAACCCGAAGATCTGCTCCTTGTTCCCCCCTTGGAGATGAAGGTCCGGGTTGAAGCTGCTTCTCAGCAAGTCAGGAGGAACACACAGAAATGTGGGTGGGAGAGAGGGATGCTGCTTGATGCCAGAGGAGGTGAACAGTGCCCAGTTCTTGTTGGGAAGCTGAGAACACATCCCCTCCTTCCAAGTGACTCTTGCCGGCAGAGCCAGTACTGCTCCTGCACCCCACAGCTGTCCCCTGGCCATGTTGTCACCTCCTCATGCTGGTTTGCTGCACAAGCAAAGGTGACACCATGTCTGGATCGGTCCCTGGACGGGTGCATCAGGATGGGAGGGAGAACAGGAGACTGTTTCCCACCTCTCTTCCCCAGCACAGATGTGTCAGCCCCAGTACTCGAGGATTTATAACCCGGGACTGGGACTGCACCGTGTGGGCACCGCAGAGGCCACAGGTACCACGAGCTCTGCAGGGGTACGGCTCCCTCTCCTTCCAGTGCTGCTTTGGGAGCACCCGTTTCTCCTGGGTTTTGTGGTTCTCACCCCACGGATAGACTTACATTTGGCTTTTTGTCCTGCCAGCTCCACCTGGAGCAGGTTCTTAGCTCTGCCTGCCGGGAAAGGGGGACGTGAGGCTGTGCCCCCTTTGCCCACCGCTGGCAGGGGATGCTGCGCTCTTCCTCCAGGTGCCACCGCTCTGCTAGGATTCATCATCTCCGGTGACACATACCATCCTGTGTGTCCCATGTGCTGCCGTAGCCCTGTCCTTGCCTGCAAGGACTGGAGGGATCTGGTCTGCTCCCGTTTACAGCAGTGCCACTTCGGATTAAGACCGTCCATCCCAATGCCGTCCTTTGGGGGAGCTTGATGCTGACGAGGAGGAAGAAAAATCAGAGGTGGCAGTCAAAATTTCTCAGTTTGAATGGGAAAAGACTCCCAGGGCAGGTTTCCTCCGATCCGTGGACCCGTCCCTATGCACCGGGCGTTTGGGAGGGGAGAGCGCTGTTGTGGCGCCAGGCAATGCTCTTCCGTCCTGACACCCACCAAGGCTTTGTTTTGAGACATTGATGAACCGTGTCAGGTTTCTGTGAACCCCGGCTTTGAAACTGGCAAGTCGCATGGTCTCGGGGGGCAAGTTGGAGGGTTTTTTCAGTTTGGGCGCTCCCGTGCCTGCCCCAGCAGCGGCACCACTGGTGGTGTGCCCCAGGCTGAGGATCTCACTGCCGGGAAGCCTCATTTTGCAGAGCCAACGCTAGGAACCCTGACAAGCATCAGCATTTCCAAACCTGAATCTAGATAAACACAGTGCCAGGTGAGAGGCGGGTGACAGGGTCTCGGCTCGAGCTGAGCCCGCGCACAGGAGGTGCTGCGAGAGAAGAGCCCCTTTTCCTCCATGACAAGTTGCTCGAAGGATCTGCACCCCCAACTCGACGTCAAATTGTGGCACGCAGGGTGCAATCTGCTAAACCTTACCGTGGCCTGTTGTTTTTATGGGTGGAAACTGGGTTTAAAATGGGTAGAGATCATTATGAAACGGGGACCGCAGCCAGTCCTCCCGGTCCACGCAAAGAGAGGTCTGTGTGGAGAGCAGAGCTCCTGCAAAAGAGCGAAAACACACAAGCAGCGTGCCCCCGGCTAGCCGAGACCTCTGGCCACCAGCAGCCTGGGAGATAGAGGGTGGG
>NW_009648775.1:0-13625 GCF_000708025.1 Charadrius vociferus | reverse complement strand
GGGGGGGTGGGGGCTGGAGGCATTTTCCCAGCCCTCTAATCTAACAGCACCAGTGGGAATGTTTACAGCACGCTGCCACTTGAGAGCTTATCGGTCTCCCTCCCTATCTCCCACCGCCCCGGACTGATAAACGGAGGGGCTGGTGGCACCCAGGGGAAGCGCCCAGAGCAGGGGATGGAGCTGGGGACCAGCTGGGGCTGGGGGTGCTTCTCCCGTCATCTCCTCCGTGTCCGTAAGGATGCGGTGGAGGGGAAGCAGCAGAGAAGATCCCCTTCCCAAAGGATCGCTGAAAAGCGAAGAGGTAGTGCTTGGGAGCAACCAGCTTCCAGGCCTGGGACAAAGGGGCCATCCCACCGGAAGGGTGACAGGGGAAGGTTGTGGGAGCAAGGAAAGGCATCACCGGGAAAATGAGAGGCACATTTCTGTTGTGTGGTTATGTCGGAGAGTGGCTCCAACATTTCCAGCAAGATGGGAATTAACCGCTGACACCTGCCTCTCTTGGGCAGGAACAGGTTTTTCTAAATTAGCCTCATCAGCAGGGGATAAAAGGCATCTCACCTGGGGCTGTACCTCTTTGCTTTGAGTTGAGGGTGGTGGCTCTAAACTGCAGTGGCCTGTCGGCTCTGCCATGTCCTGGATGTCGCATGGATGCTAAAGGTGCCTTCTCCCTCCCCTTACCCACCTGCAGCGCTTAAGCCGAGCAGAAAAAGTTCAAAAAGACTTTGTGTGTGTGGTTTGTGGTGGCTTTTTTGTTTGTTGGTTTGGTTTGTTTTCAGGAAAGAAAGACGCCCTGATGTGTCCCTGCGGCCACTCGAGCAGCCCCTGCGCATCCTTGGCTGTGTCCCCCCATCCTCAGCCGGCTTTCACTTCGGTGTGGGACATACCGCTATTGCCCTCTAGTGGCCCTCGGCCCGGGGAGGGACCGCTCCCCTCCGCCAGCACCGGGGATGCTCGGCTCCTGCTCCGGTGTCCCCCCCCACCCCGGTACCGTACTGGGACCAGCTGGTTTAGGGAGTTTTGGGGGTGGTTTTTTTTTTCCCCTCCACGGTTCGGTGTGAAACACAGCCCCCAGGCACGGCTGGTGGGCGCTTCCACCTCCCACCGGGTTGTTTCCCCACTCTGGGAAAAGGTTATTTCTTTTTTTTCCCCCTAGGTAGGAATGTCAGCCTGGAGATTTCGGAGAATAACTGAAATGGGGAGGTTATTTCCCAACGCTCCCTCGCTTTATTTGAAATGCTTTTTAATCCATTCAAGAGGAGAAGCGCTATGATTTGGTGGCGGACATCCCAGAAACCCGGTGCTGCTGATGACAACGCAGCCAAGGAGGGAGTGAGACGGCGTGGGAGCCCAGACAGAAGAAAAGGAGGAAACTGAGAGGGAAGTTCAGGGGATGGAGGGATATTTGTAAAGGGAATGGATTTTGTGGAACTCTTGGGATTGACGGAGGGTCCTCCCTCCATGGAGGGCCTTGCGAAATGCAAGGGGAAAGAGAGGGGCTGGAGAATCACCCTGCATTTTCAAGGGTGCTGGAAGAACTGCGCATGGCACACTTTGCCCACCTTCCTCTTCACTCTGCCCCCTTTATCTTAATACATAAGGACCTTTTGGAAACCAAAAATATCCTGCCTCTTCCCAGGGTATGTTCCCAAAGTGTCTTTCTGAAGCTAATCCATCCGCCAGCAGAGCCCCGGGCTGGATGTTGCTATTCTGGTCCCTGCAGTAACAAGAACCGTTTTGCGTGACTTGTCAGGACCTGCTTCATCCCAGACACGAGGTCACAGTCTCATTTTTCATTTATAAATAAATACATTCCTGCCAGGGCTGGAAACACGATGGAAGCATAAGTGACATCTTCCCAAGTCCGCTGGCAGCCCAAAACGTGATTTCCTCGGTGCGGTCCCAAAGGGCCGGGCAGGGGGAGAAGATGCTGCAGGAGAGGATGAAACGTGTTGTCATCCCATCCTCTGCAGACCTGTCTGGAGGTGTCTGAGATCTTGGGCTCTTCCTCCAACAATGGTCTACTTAGGACAGGAACGGGCAGCGGTGCCACACTGGGACTGTGGTCCCTGTGTGTCCCTTTGCAGTGGCCGGTGCCTGACATGGGAGAGAGAAAGGGCATTAGAGAAGACTTTAAAGTGTGTGGGCTTTTTTTATTATGAAGGCACCACTAAGGAAAACTAATTTTTTTTTTTCCTTTTCCCCCCCAAAAAAAGGGAGAAGAAACAGGAGAATGTCAACAGTGCGTGGAAACCACAACCTAGACCATGACACTGTGCACAGAGAGCAGACGCACACGCCAGGTAAGATGGAAAGGAAATGTGGGTGGTGGTTTGCACAGAAAAAACACAAGCAGAGAAAAAGGAGGGGGGGGAAAAAAGGAAAGAAAAGGAGACACTGGGAAAAGAAAGCGATATAGAAAAGTCAGAAGACCAAAAGAAAAAAAACCAACAAACCAAACCAAAGAACCAGTACAATAATGGGGAGGGAAAAAAGCTGTGAGAAAGCAAGGGGAAGAGAAACCATTGCAGAGGATTTATTTTTCTCACCTGTTTGCTTTTTTTTCTTTCTCCACTACCTGAACCTGTCCCCCGATGGCTACAGGTTTTCACTAACTCCCTGTGTGACCCTCAGAGGAGCTTTATGGCCCAGGACAGACCCTGGTGGCTGTCACCATCCAGAGCCACTGGCCCAACAGCCAACAGATATGCCCAAGCCCCACCAGCACAGGGGACCACCACCTCCAGGCTGCAGAGCGAGAGCTGTGGGGGCTTTGGGTGTTGCGGGGTGGTGGACACCGCAGGGTCCTGGGTGGCTGTTCCCTTCCTCCCCTGGAAGGTGCTGTCCCTTAAGAGCAGAATAGGGCACAGGAGCATCCCTAAAAGCGGATTTTAAGTGCTGTCAGCAGTTCCCTGGAGCCTGTGATTTTTGCAATACAGGGGGGCACTCGCGTGCCCCCTTCCACAGGCAGAGCAGAGGGAATGAGGAGGTTTTCGTGAGGTGGTGAGGAGCTGGGACAGGAACATCTCCGGCTGGGTCCTGTCCACACCCTGCACCGGAATCTGAATTTTTACATCCCGGAGAGAATGGGGGTGAGGAAGTGCCGTTGGTAAAGCCGTAGGGTCTGATTTTCATCCCTCAGTGAACTCGGTGAGACTCAGGTCTGTACTTTGTGCTTTGCAAACAGAAATCCAGAGAACGTGGCTTTCTCCTCGAGGCAGATCTCTTCCTCCCTGGCTCTCACCTGCAAGCAGCATCTCCCAGGACCCTCCAGCACCCCGAGCCCGGGTACCCGTGGGCTGCCCGAGCCCCTGCCCTGTAGACCCCCTCCTCATTCACAGCGCTGGGGCTCCATGAGGTGTCCCGACCATCGGAGACCCAGCAGCATCTCCCCCTCAAAGCCCACTTCAATGGTGTGCCAGCCCTCCGAGCACGGCCCAGGGCATCCCTCCTGCCTGCTGGCCCAGGTGGGGTTTGTTAGCCGAGCGCTGCAGCACAAAAGGGGCCGTGTGGCTGCTGTTTGCCCTCTGGGAGCCAGGAGGAAAACTTGGCAAGGAGGGAAAAAAAACAAAAAACAAAAACAAACCAACAAAACCTTTAGAAGCTACCGGGGAAGACTGAGATTTGTGTTTAGCCGCTCTCAAGCGGAGAATAAAGGGAAACTTGAGTGTGAGCAGGTATAGCAGAAGCGATGTAGGCACTTTGTCTGCGGAGCATCTGAGGGTAGCAGTGGAGGGGATTTGCATCCCTATATCCAAGAGGAGCATTTGACTGTGCATAATTGTAGTTTATGTCTTAAGAAATTGTCTTTGTCACCTGGAGGAGGCTGATCCCGCTCAACTGAGAGAGTACCTTTGGTTTCTGAAGGGGGGTGGAGGTGGTCTGGAAAAAAAACCACCTCAGCTCTGAATGTCTTTAGCTTTAGAATAGCAAGGAAAATTAAATAATAATAATAATAATCTCATGGTGAAAGAGGGCATGGTGCACGTATCTGCCAGTTGCAGCAGCCTGGAGAACAAAAAGGCTGCTGTTTGGAAAAGGAGGCAGAAGGATAGCGAGCTTAAAGGCACAGCACACGGAAAACCCGCTGCGAGCCTCATCGCCATCTCCGCTCCCCGGAGAAAGGAAGACTCTACCCCTGTGATGTTGTCCCGGGATTCGGGTAAGATGAACTTCCCCGGAGATGAAAAGCTTTGTTGCGAATTTATTTCGTGCTTGTGTTTCTAAAGGGTTAGGTCACGGATTCTTCTGGGCGTTGTGGTTAAGTGCAGGCGCTCTCTGGCCAAACAGAAAAAATAAATCTCCTTCCCAACCTAACCGAGTGGGGACTGACCCTCCCCGCGGTCCTGGGAAATCTCCAGGATGGACTGGGCTGGAAGACCAGGCTGCAGTTGTGCGTGCCGCCCGGGCTAGCACAGAGCCGGCATTGAGAGCCGCGTGGCAAGGCTTGCCCTGCAGCCACGGAGCCTGCCAGCCAAACCATGACTCTCAATGGACCTCTCGGTAACGCGGTTCCTGGTGGTCCAGCTCTCAGAGCCTTATTGTGAGTGTTCCCGGGCAGAGAAAGGCACTTGCAGTTGTGTGGCAAAGCCTTAAGGGTGTCTTCTACAGCATCTTATAACTGCTTTTTACCGTCAGATACGTATGAGGGATTTCTCCTGCTCGCTTACGCTGTCCCTTAGATCCAGCAGCATCTCAAGAATCATAGAACCATTTAGGTTGGAAAAGACCCTTAAGATCATTAAGTCCAACCAAGAAAGGATTTGGGCCCCTCCTAACCAAGGTCTATCTGCCCCACAGCTTTCCAGAGAGGTCCCCTCCAGCCTGCTGTCTCTGCATAGTTAGTCTTCAGCTTGGGCTTGATTATATTGCAAGGTGGTAGGTCAGGAGCCTCTGATCTGAAGAGGAGTTGTGCGTTGGAGTTGTACAAAAGTACTCTTCATTTGCTTGAGCTTTATTCTGGGCTTAGCTGGGTGATGTTCTCCCGAGTTCCCGGACTGCCGGCAACCGTAACCTCAGCCTCTTGCGCTGCTGAGAAAAGGCATCAGAGTCTGTCCATTGACTCAGCCCTCGGGGGTGATGTAACTTCCCAGTATGCTGAGGGCAGCGGAGTGCTGGGAGCCAGAGCCAGTCCAGCTGCTGGGAATGATTGCATCCCCATGAATGGCCTCCTGTTTGAGTCCCTGCAAGCACCAGAGAAGAGCTCGTAACCACCAGCCCTTCTTGGCTGTGGTGCAACCGCTCTGGTTAAAGCATCCTGGAGTGCTGAGAACTTTTTGTGAGGTCAGTCTGAATGTGGGTCCTGCCCATCTCACCCAACCTCATTGGCCAAGGAGAACACTACCCATGGAACACACCTGTGGGTCACCTACTGACTACCACTGCCCCTTGGCAGTTGACCAAAGCCGGGGTGTCTACGTTTGATGTCTGCCTTCAGACATTTGGCTCCCTGTGCCAGATGCCCAGACTGACTGAAACTATGAAATAAATCCGGAGTGACACCATTCATTGGAAGAAAGCAGCTCATGCCCCAAGTTCTGCATTCTCTCCTCTTTCCTCATCCACACCACAGGTCCGCAGGAGGTCTTGTGAGTGGTAATTTATAGACAGCAGGTAGTAAAAGGTAGAAGGAACCTGACTTGGGACTTGCCTCTTGAATGTCCTCAGGGCAGTTTTGTAAGTTCCCCCAGGGCTGAGCTCGCCTGGAGGGGGTTTCTTGGCAGGTGGGGTGAACCTTGCCAAGCTACGGGGGAAGCAGAGGAGCAGGAGACCACAGAATTAGTTCACGTGCCTTTTGCAACGGCTCTGTGGGCAGGGTAAGAGCAAAACCAAGTTGTAAGAGCTCTGAAGTTGAGGACGGGTCCAAACTGAGCTAGCCCAGCTGCAAGCCATTCTCAGGAACCGCTTGCACAAACTAACTTTTGCCACCAAACGTCCATATAATTTTATGGCCCTGGTCTATCCATCGCGCCTAATACATGGATATATAACCCACATTTTAAGTAATGAGATATGACAGGCTGTACATTTCTCGGCGATTATGGCATGTGTCATAAAGCAAAAAGCTGAAGGCAATAATCCCCTGGAAACACATTGCCCCCGGGGTGTCTTGTTACTATTATGAAATAAAATTACGAATGAAAAAATAATGAAAACATTCAAGAACTGGTGCACTCGAGCCATAGGTATGGCAGGACTGTCAGGCAATCGGCCCTCCAGCCCAAACTCTGAGGATCGTTTATATCCCGTATAAACACCTGCGCACCCACCCCACGTGTGTTACCGACCGCCTGGCCCTGGATGCTGTTATTTCTGCAACCGGGACCCCGAGAGATGCAGCCTTTCCTTGGTAGCTCGAGGGCTTCACCTGCGCTCTGCTCACCCATAGCTCGTCACCTGGGGCTACTGTCCTCCCTTCAAACCCTCGGAAACATTAGAGAGGTCTCCACTCCACTCATTCAATAGAAAGCTTCATCTTTCTCCCCCACCCTGCATTTAAGGTGGAGAATCTTGTGAACTATTTGGGGTAATAAACTCTCTCCTATTTTAACTAGGGTCAAGGCAGCAGCTTTTGTGGAGTCAGAGAGACGTGACATCTTAGGACGGAGTCACGGGGAAGCTGTCACTTGGCTTTTCTTCGGTTCTGGACTCCAGTTCAGCACTTAAATGAAGCTCCTCCTTCTCCTGTCCTCCACTCGCCTCAGCTGGGGCTTGGGCTCCTTTTCCAGGTAGTAGCAAGACTTCCTTCCAGAGAAGGTTGGTAACAACTCAGCGAGTTGCCTGAAAGCACCAGGATATGACTACCCTGCCTTATTAAAAAAAAAAAAAAATATTTTTTAATAATAGTGGTAGGATGTCACAATTTCTAGAGGTTCTCGGTGCTGTGCTGAACACACAGCAATAGTTCTGTCCCAGAGAATGAGAGAGGAGTGATGAGAAACAGAAGCAGAGCGGCGATGCCAACGTTAGTCAGCTGCTTGGTGGGAGAGGGCTGGACTTTCCCCAGCTGAGGCTGGAGTCCTCAAAGGGCATCGCCAGCCTGGTTGTGGAAAAGGGAGGCAAGGTCGTGACTCCAGCTGAGGGACTGAGAGCGGGAATTGCTCTTTCACAGCGTGGGTTCTCCCAGCACAGCTCTGACTGCCACTGCTATGAAGTCACTGGAACATTTTTCCAAAACAGCTTCTCTTGGTGGTGCCATAAACCCAACAGTCAATAACAGAATAAGAAGTTTACTTGCGTGCTGTGACTCCATCAGGGAATGCCTTGTAGCTCTGCTCGTGGGCGAGTAATGCAGGCAGACCCGACTCATGCCAATAAAAACTTCACTGTGTGCTCTGGATGCGAGACACATCATGTGAACTGACTTAATAGCGATGTTGGCAGAAGATGAGGGGTGACCACACCATTGCATTATGTCCTTTGTTTTGCTTGGTGGCTGAATCATCAGCTGGGAAAAACTGAAGCTCCCTAGACTGGGTGAAAGTAGAGTGCTGCTGTCGGATCGGTTCTCTATCCCGAGGGAGATGTAGAGTGTGGTGCCATGTAGTACTTGGTGGTCTTGGGATCTGACAATCCCAACCAGACCGAAGAATGCACCAAGAAGAAAAAAATATATTGGGAAGGAAAACCATGTACTGATGTGACCGTGTGGAGGACGGGAGAGGTTTTTTGGTAGCTTTTTGCTGGACAGAGGGGCCAGGGCAGTCACGGGACCTCCATCCGTGGAGGTGTTCAAGGACTGACTGGGCAATGCCCTGAGCAACCCCATCTGAATTCGGTGTGGACTTTGCTTTGAACAGGAGGTTGGACTAGAGACCTCCCGAGGTTCCTTCTGAACTGCTATATTCTGTGATTCTAGAGAAACGCTGTGCGTTTTGGGGGTGCTTAGGAGCAAAGTTTGCCTTTCATTTCCGTGAAATCTTATCCACGAGCAGACCACTCATGCTCGTACAAGGGAGTAGTTGTTACAATTTTTATCTCTTTTCTCAGCTTCATTTGCATTAGATAAGGGATTGAAAACAGCACCGTGATCCTGCAGCCAGAGGTTTGTGGGAGGGCTTTCACCACCACACATGTGATATTAATACACATTTTCCCCCATGTGCAAGCTGTAACCCCACACTTGCCAAGCCACCAAGTGGGTTGTCTGCAGCCCTGGAGATAGTTGCTGACTATCGGTTATAAACTGACGACTGTCACCCGCCTTCTGCCCTTTAACTCCCACAGAAACCATCCTTAACATGAGAAGATGATGAGAAGCAAGAGCACAAAGGTATTTCTTTTCTCTTTTTTCTCTTTTTCTTTTTCCCAAGCTTAAGAAAAACACGCAACAAAGAAGACTTATCCTTTTTCCTTCCCACAGATGATGAGAGGAGTTGCCAAGTAAAGCGGTTGGTGACTGAGGACCAAGATGTGCTGTCTCCCATCCCAGAAAGGTAAAATGTCTTTGGTGTTCCATAGGATCCAGGGCACGTTTGCAAATTTTTGGCTTTTTAAGAAAAATGTTTATCACTAGTTCCGTTTTCTTGGCTCACCAGAAGCTGAGTCTTTTCTAGCAACTGCCCCAAGTTTTGGCTCAACTGGTAACTTAAAAATGTTGATGGAAATGAGTGTCTCTTCTTCCTCCTTTCCTTCTTAGAGGAATAAAGAGTCTGAGAAATTCTGCTTTCTTGACAGCTGATGGAGAATTGCAATTTTTAGTTTGAAAACAACAAAGTGAAATTTTCACGTTCTGAAAAGCAATGAGAAACCAGCATTTTTCATGTGGTAAAACTGGACAAAAGCAAACAAGTTTGTTGGAAGTCTCAAATGCTTCCTGACCATGTTTTCTGAAAAAAATTCCATTTGTTTAAATAAAAATCTGACACTTTAATAGGAGAAAATATTTTGTTTGGACTTTAGTATACATATTTTAAATTTAACATCATAAAATACATTATGACATTGAATATGTAATAATATGTCATTAAATATTTTAATATATTTGAAACAAAATGCTCCAACAAAATAACCTCCAAAATCAAATTAAACATTCCAGCACCGCCCCTGGAAAGTTGAGGCAAACGATTTGACCCTCTGCAGAAATTTCGTAGAAATCGACAAGTTCTTGCAAAATGTTCTGATTTTGATCCAAGTGTGGTTTTGGAAGGAAGGCCTCCATCAATAACTTTTTTGACCAACTGCTTTTGATCCACGGCTTTCCAGTTCCACTCGGTACTCAAAAAACCCTTTTTTTTTTTTTTTTAATTCCTTCTTCGTCATTTTCTTAAATTGAATTATCTCAGCCCCTCAGAAGGAAAGGCAAAATCATTCATTACCCTCGTTTTGCTGAGAAGGAAGCCAAGTGGCAGGGAGAGAGGTTGGCCAGCGCTCGCGCGGAGGCAGAGCCGAGGAGGAAGCCAAGGCTTAGGGGCCAACTCAACGCTTCCCCCGGTGGGGATCATACCCAACTCCTCCAAGACCAAACAGGGCACGTGGTCTGCGCTGGCCAGGGCAAATGGTGGGAGGGACCGCGGGAAGTCAACCTCTCCATTAAACCCTCTCGGATGTATAGTGGTGTGTGCTTTGCTGTGCCGTACCCCATATAGGGTGTTTACGCGCTGCCGCTGGTACTTGCTCACATCTTGGCTTCTTACTTCAAAGTGTTGCAATTGCCCGCTCTAATTTTGCAATTGCCTGCTCTAATTTTGCAATTGCCCTGTCTAATTACCCTGTCAAGGTGCTGCACCACCAAGGTTGTGCTCGGTGTTCGCCGATGCTCAATTTTCCGGTTGGGTTTTCTTTTTTTTTTTTTCCCCCCCTGTAAAACTGGAAGCGGGGATGGGCAAAGGGAGGGTACTCGCTTGGAGAAAACTCAGGGTTGAACGAAGGTTGTATCCTGTTTCCCGAGGCTCTGCTTGATCTTGATGCTAGAAGAAGCTTTCTTGAAAATAACATGACAATTGTCATTTGTCCCATCGCAGTCAAGGTTTGTCCCATCAAGTTACCCTCAACAGATCTGCAGCGGGTTGGTTGTTCACCAGATTTCTGAGAGTTAAAGCATGTGTTTCTTTTTTATTTTTAAAGCGTCTGGTTTTACCTCAGGGGGGAATCTCTGTAGTACTCGGGAAGACTAAAGAGTGAATGAATAACCTCTGTTTTCATACATAGAAGCGTTAAAAACTGGTTCCAGCTGAAAGGGAACATTTGGAACATGATTGATTTCTTTCTGTTTGTTTGTTTTCAATAGGAATTTGGAAAAACAAACAAATAGCCTTATAGAATGGCACTGCTATGTTTCTTTACTTGGAAAACAAGCTTCGAATAACCAAAATATTGACACGTTCTAATGCAAAAGTCTGGTGCTAAAGAAAGGCATGCCTCTAATGAGCCAACTCCAGCTTGAAATTGGTAACGAATAGAATCTTCCCCAAAGCGTCTGACTGCAGCCACCTCTCCCGGTCTCTGCTATTTACAATCAATCACAGCAGCGTTGATCTTTTTGCACTAAGTCTTTTGACCTAAAACCTTGCTGGAGTTTTGCGAGACAAGCTCTCCGAGGGCATGGGTTTAGGTACCCAGAGCAGGATAAGGTGTCTCACCTTCTGGAAGCACCCGTTTCTCTCTTGTGAAATGTGGAGGTCTCCATAAAGTCAGGTGAAATCATATATTTCTGCCTCTTTTTTTTTTTTTTTTTTTTGGTCCTTTTCCAATGCATTAAGCATTGTTATGCAGTTTTGAGCTGTGTTGTCATTGCAGCAACAGGTGGGAACCTGTCTGTTCCCAAATCTTCATTAGCCCAACGTCGTGCTTAGATGCGTCTGACCCAACAGCTTCTAGAAATGTGCACATCTAGGGTAGCTTCGTGGTTTCACACAGCAGTAACGATAACACAATAATGAAAAAGGGACCCTCCAAAGAAAACCCTTATCTTTTCTGACAGCCACCCAGAGGAAGAACGTTAATTTCCGACCTGTTTCTAAACATACTGACAGTGGGTGGTTCGGGGAATGAGGGAAGCAATATACTGGGTACTTGGCTGTAAAGGAGGAATTAATCGAATGCTTTCTTTTAATTCCTCCTCCTCCCCCCCCCTTACCCGAAACTGAACCAAACTTGCATCTCTTTGCCTGACAATGTGCTTCCCGATGGAGAAAAGGCGTGCAGCCATTGGTTTTCTCTGTTGGTTGGTGTTTCCATCACTTTCTGCTTAATTTGGACAGTTCTTTGCCAGTTCTTTGCTCCTTTCACACCAGTTCTTGCTTCTTGGTGCTCCTTTTCTGAGTATAAAAGAGCTAGAAGGAAGGTTTGGGTTGCTGCATTCAGCAGAGTTTCCCATGGTTAGCGGTGACGGCATAAAAGAGGTTTTGTTCGTGGTATCATGTGAAGGTAATGGCAATGTTTAGTCAGTGCTATGCTGTCCCCATCCTGTGCGATACGCGGAGACCACAGGCTGTAGCAGCGCTGATTTAGGAGGGATGGCTCTCCCGTGTCTCCCATCACATCCCTTCTCTCAGCTGTGGATGCTCCTGGTCTGGACCTCGGTGTGACTTCAGAGAGATGCTGTGAACCTTGAACTTGGTAGCAGATAACTTGCAAGTTAAGCTCCTTTCCCCAGGGGATGTGGCCAGCTACAGAAATATATCTGCTGCTGTGGAAAAATGAGTTGTTTTTTTCTCACCTCTTAGTGTCCCTGAGACTGGGAATCCCCCGGCGGCAGAGCTGTGGTCCTGGCTGGTTTTGCAGTCTCTTTGTCACCTGCACATGAGGGAGAAACTCGGAAGCAAACACAAATACCCAATTTGTGGAGAAGTTCTCCTGAAAATGACAGGAAAATGAACGCATCCAAGGAGAAGTAGCAACATTGCATAGTCAGCTTAGGTCCTTCCCCCTTCACTCCCCTTTTTCTCCCCAGTTTTTGGTAAAAAGGACCCAAGGACACCTCTGGGGCTCTCCTGTGGGTCTCCCCTTCCAGCTCAGATATTTTTGGCTGAATTAGTCTCTTTGCCTTCAGTACTGGGCTTTCCTGGCGTGGCCTCAAAGGCTTCTCCCAGAGCAAGCGGGTACCATCCCTCAGCCTGAGCACTAGGCAGGATTTGACCCTGCTTTTACCACTAAGGAGATCCATGGCCTGATGCTCACCGTGTTACTCCTGATTTTCGGGAGCACACGGGGCCAGTTGTCCAGTAGCGTATTTTGCAGCAGAATGTGGATTTACAGAGGCCTGTCTTTGTGCAACGTTGGGAGATCTGAAGCTTTTTGTCTCCTTCTGGTCCCCTGACCATTGCCTGGCCCCAATTACAGCCTGGGTGCTCTCGGAGGAGATGCAACAAAGCCCCGTTGCGTGCTGTCCCGCCAGCCCTACAAAGGCGACATCTCCTGGACTTCTGCCCTAATGAGAACAAATTTTTTGTCCAAACATTTGAAGCGAGGAGGTGCCTTCTCTTGCCACCCCCTGCCGGGATTAATGTTATTATCCAGTTCGCTCTGGTTAGAAATTAAAACAAGGGCATCCGCCTCTTTTAATGAGAGGTGACAGTGGCTCCAGCACTTCAGAAGGGAATTAGGAAAGGAGGGATGGCTGCGGAGCCCGTCTCCACAGAGTCTTATCCACCGGCCCTTCTGCCCTGGGCGGCATGCGGGATCAAAGGCCACCTACCTGCTGCTGAACACAAACCCCCCCCCCGGGACACCCCCTCCGGCAGCCCTGTCCCGCGCTGGAAATAACAGCTTTAAAGGGCAGCGTAACGCGGGGCTTCGCTTCCCTGGGGAGGACGGGGCAAGAAGGCAAAGAGGACCCCGTTGAGCTTCTGGGCAGCGTAGCCAGCTCTTCTAAAGTGGGGGTTTCGGAGTGCTGATCCTGTCCAGGTTTTGGCTTAGGACTTTGGTGGAGGGGGGGAGTGTTGGCGTAGCCGGACTTGAGGCAAAACTGGTGAAAAAGCTGCAACTGAAAGGTGGTGGATTTTATATAATTTTTTTTTTTAATGAAAAGCTTTGAACTTTAAGGTTTCGATGGGGCCTTTTGACTTTAGATAAGTGCTTCAGATAAGGGTTGTGGGGTTTTTTTTAGGAATTTAAAAAAATGTTTATTAGAAATACCCACCAAAGCCTCCTCATGACTGTCAGTCTCACTACCAAAAAAATAGCAAGCTAAACCCATTCTTATATCTGTCTCAGGATAGGTTTGATTAGAAACGTCAAAAAAAATATGGGACAGAAATGTGAATTTTTAATCCCATTTTAAAGGCCCTTTACCCATGCGTGAACTTGTCTTTTGAAGTGCTGCAGTCAGCTCTTCCCCAGTCTGCTCAGGGAAATGCTTGTTTGGAGGGGGAGATGGCCCGTGAGCCCAAACAAAGGTTTCTTGCTGGACCCTTAAAGCAGACGGCGTTGATCACCACTCCCAGAGCACCGGCTCCTTACTCTGAGCCAGGCTGGGCACTGGGTCGTGACCAGTAAATCCATGTATTGGAACGCCAGGGAAATTGCTGGTACTCTGGAGGTGGAGAGGGATGGTGGGGAGCAGACACTGAGCCACGTAACACAGACCCCAGGGTGTAAAAATGGATTGAACAGGCTGATAGCAGCAATTGCAATTGATTTTCCTGTTTTTTTGATTGGGTTTTCTTGGGTTTTGGGTATTTTTTTTT
>NW_009648774.1:60013-60850 GCF_000708025.1 Charadrius vociferus | reverse complement strand
TCGGTCCCATCTGGGGTCCCCCCAGGTTCCCAGTAGTCGATCTGGCCTAAACCATGACAGTACCTTAAATTGTAATTCTTGAATTGCTTCAGTTGATTCCTGATACAACTCAGTGATGCGGTTTTCAGCAGAATTTGTCTTCAAAGTCTCACATGAGGGAATATGAGATTATACCTCCAGCCCAGTTAATCCTAGGCTGACAGGTGGGACCACACTTTCTACAACTTCTATCTTGGAAAAATCTTTATGTGATTAATTTTCACTTCAGTATTTCTGCCTATTAAAACATTTTGCATGTTTGTAATCATCAATTGGCCTTCTAATTTGGAAATCTTTCTTTTATATTGATAGCAGACTTTGATAAATCTGAAATATTTATTGCTTTTACTTTCAGTAGCCCGCAGTGACTCCATTTTTTTTTTTTTCCATTCCCTCTTGCTATGGGTACATTGCCAATTTCATCTTGCAATAAATTTATAAGCTTTCTTTTGAGTTTAGAATGAACTCTGTCCTCCCCAAATCCCCCCCTCCCCAAATCCTCCCACCAGACTCCTCAGAATGGGCAAAACAAAATACCTCAGTGATGCAAAATATCACTAGAGGAGAAAAGCTCTGAGAGAGCCAAAGCGCATGCAAACGGTGTGTGTTCAACAGTGAGCAGAAAGCAGTTCTATGTGGGTACCTGATAACATAAAAGATGCAAAGTCAAAGCAAAAGAACCAAAACCAAAACTGAGGTGAAAGAAGAGGAAAAGGAAACGAACTGCCAAACTGCCATGTGAGCTATAGTTATACATGGCTTTGCAAAAAAACCCCCGACAACAAATCACCCCCCCCC
>NW_009648774.1:37552-59545 GCF_000708025.1 Charadrius vociferus | reverse complement strand
CGGAGGCCGCCCTCTCCTGGCCCAGGCGGCGGTAGCGCAGCGTGCCTCCCTTCCGGCCGCCATCTCGCTCTACCCCGCGTGCTGTGCTCGGTCCTGATCCTGCGCCCGCGAACTTTCGTCTTTTCCCCTTGCTCCAGCATCGCTGCTTCCGCCCTAAGAAGGTACGAGAGAGACGGTGGGGGTGACGGGGGGGAACTTCTTACGCGACCGAGGGCTGCGAGCGGCGGTGGTTGGGGGAAGGCAAGGCAAGGCGGTTACGGGCTGGGCCTGAGGGGAGCTGAGCCGAGCTTCGGCGGCGCTGTGTGTGAGCAGACTTCCCCACCCCCCGGCAGGGCTGGGGCGTCCTCCCGCCGGGGGTGTGTGTGGTGAGGGGTAGCTGCGGAGCCCCTTGTGCCCACCTACTCTACTGCCGGGCCCGGGTTGTTGTGGCCTGCGCTTCCAGGTGCTTCCTGACCCGCTTTCTATGGCCACTCTTGTTGCTTCCGCAGATGAAAGAAACTATCATGAACCAAGAAAAGCTCGCTAAGCTCCAGGCCCAAGTGCGCATCGGTGGCAAGGTAGGAGTCGTCTCCCCTCCCTGCCCTTGGGATTGTGTGTCTCTGCCCATACACTGGGCCTAGGATGCGGGATCCTGAAAACTCAGGTGGGGAGCAGCCCTAAGGATTCTCAGCTTGGCTAGACCGTCCTCGTGAGAAGCTGCATTGCTGCAGGGATCTCTAGTCAGTTCAGTAGAAGCAGAATGTAGGAGCTGAACCTCCAGTCTTTTCTGTTTGGTTTTGATATATTATAGCTGACTTGTAGCCTATATTCTTGTATAGGCTATATTAGAAGGCTCTTAAGATTTCAAGTAAGAAGACCTTACAGCAAGTGATCTTGGGTATAGCTTTCTTAAGAGATTAGAGGGCTATGTTCCAAGTTCTCATCACAAATCTTTAAGATGCCCATGGCTGTTTTCTTGCTTTTTAGGACAAAGCTGGAGTTTCTGTACTTGTCGTACTCTCATCACTGGAGAATAGACCTTTTTATTTTATGACATCTGAATATATGTAGCTGTGTGATTACTTATAATCTGGAAATAAAAAAGTATGTTGAATATAGTTGTATGCTAGTAAACATTTTAATTACAGTTTCAGTTTTAAGGCGAGAATTTGTTAGTAATTTTTTTTTTACCTGAGGAAATGTACACACAGTATTTTAGAATACAAGCTATTCAACAGAGCTCTTGCTGACAGAGTTTCCAGTAGCTTTCATTCCTGTGTTGAAGTTTTTGCCTTTAGCTGGAGATTTAGGCAGCCTTAAATCAGGGTTAATCCAGTAATTAACTGGCTTGGTGATTTTGTGTATTCTTTGTATGGGTTACTAGTTAAGCAGAGAACTGCTGTATTATACTGATGATTATGTGCATGTTACCAGCATGTGTGTATTGACTACAGAGGTTTTTAACATTTGTCACTGTAGTGGTTTTGTTGTTTTTTTTTTTCTTCCTTGTGAGAAAAGGTTGCACATTGCCTCTGCTGGAAGATTTTCATGACTTAAAATCTTAAAACCAAACTAAATATTTGTCCTGGTTTCGCCTGGGATAGAGTTAATTTTCTTCCTAGTTGCTGGTATAGTGCTGTGTTTTGGATTTAGGTTGAGAATAATGTTGATAATGCACTGATGTTTTAGTTGTTGCTGATCAGTGCTTTCACTAAATCAAGGACTTTTCAGCTTCTCATGCTGTCCTGCCAGCAAGGAGGCTGGGGGTGCACAAGAAGCTAGGAGTGGACACAGCCAAGGTAGCTGACCCCAACTGACCAAAGGGATATTCCAAACCATGTGATGTCATGCTCAGTATATAAACTAGGGGGAAAGCTAGCCAGGGGCCGCTGCTCAGGAACTGGATGGGCATCAGTCGGTGGGTGGTGAGCAATTGCATTGTGCTTCACTTGTTTTGTATGTTCTTTTATCATTATTATTATTTTCCCTTCCTTTTCTGTCCTATTAAACTCTCTTTACCTCAACTCACAAATTTTACTCCCAATGGGGGGGAGTGAGCGAATGGCTGTGGTGTTTATCTGTCTGCTGGGTTAAATCACAACAGTATTACATTTAGGTGGAGGGCTGTACTTCATTATGTGAAATTTGATATTTTTATGTAGGATGTTGATATAGCTAAATGTCATGTCATTTCTTCCAAACCTTTTCCCCAGAGAAATCTAGAGCTCTGTGTCTGTAGGGGAAGTTAACCTTTGTTTGTTTTACTTTCTAAACAGGGGTGGTCTGGAATACTATGTAGAAGTATATATATATTTAAATATATTTATTAAATATTTTGGGAAAATAAGTGTTCTTCAAATTTGTATGTGTAAGTCCATCATATGGAGATGTCTATTTGGAATAAAAAAATGAGTGTTTTGGGTTTTCTCATATTAATTTGTTAATGATATATTGATAACTTTATGGTCTCTGACTCTTTATTATCAATATTTGGCTAAAACAGGTGTGACCTCTCTATGCTCTTCTGCTTCCGACCCTCCAACGGGGCATGGTTGTTATAGCAATAAGTATAATCAGGAGTCTCTCTGCATACCATTCCTTGGCATCAACTATAAACATCAGACCTTATCTGCTAGAAGCAGATATTGTCTGAAAAATATGCTGTTAATTTCAGAGAGTTAGAAGAAGCTTAACTGAAAAGTAAAATTACTGAAAAGAAAATTGGTTCTGTCTTACCTCAAACCAGGACACTTGACAAAATTTGTTTTGTGTCTTTCATCTTCAGAAAGAGGTAAATGGCTCAGCCAGGAAACCTGGTTTCTGCAGTAAGTATTTAAGGTGCTGCTGCCAGTCCTCTCCCAGGGGTCCAATTCTGCCTGTAAATCCTCATCACTCCAGCATCTTTCTGGACTTGGGCATCATATTTGTTATTGCCTTTAGAGGCAATAACAAATTTAGAAAGCAAGTGCTGTGCTTTAGAGAGCAAGCGCTGTGCTGGGAGAGGGGTGATTTCTGCTCTTTGACAGCCTGGGCTTGTGCTGCTGCAACCTCCCCCTCTGCTCAGAGAGATTTGGGGATGTGGCAGCAAACAGCTCTTCCCTGAGATGCTCCTTTTATCCCTGGTTTAGTGCAGCCATACCTCACTGCACTGGGTACCCCAGGGTCTTGTTGAGTGAGGACTTTGCGTGATCAAGCCCTTGTAGAAAGGCTGATCATGTATTTTCCCTGTATCACAACCTCTCCTGAAAAATAGCATGTAAAAATATCGTCAGGAAAGATTAAAGAGGTCTAATCTACATCAGTTGAAGCAAACATTCAAAACCCGCCTGGACGCTGTCCTGTGCAACGTGCTGTAGGTGACCCTGCTCTGGCAGGGGGGTTGGACTAGATGATCTCCAAAGGTCCCTTCCAACCCTAACCATTCTGTGAATTCTGTGAAACTGGAGTCTTGCTCTAGTCAGTGCTGAGCAGAAATACAAATCCTGGGTGCCGGGGTGCAATTGCTACCAGGCTACAATGCTTCTGATGACAACCTCCTCAGAGTCCCATCAGGATTACAGCACCGAGCTGCTATGTGATTTTATATTTTTTAACACACATAGGGCTTGATTTTAAGCACAGCAGCTCAGCAGCAAAACTACCATTGATTTATGGTGCAGGCAAGAGGTCAAAGTAAGATACACTCCATGACACATGGGTTTGCAGCCTAAACAGAAAGGAGAGGTGTGTGAGATGACTCGGGCAGAACGCAGGAATGACCACAAGACCATGGATGAAAGGCAAAGAACAAGTTTAATCTCAATACCTTGCAAATTGGGGAGTCTCCGCAGCAACGCCTGGGCAGAGGGATACAAGCAGGGGATGCAGGCACCGCACGGCGGGAGAAAGTCCTTGTTAGCAGGAGCGTGTGAGCTCTAACTTGCTCTTCTCGCCTGCTTTTCATGGGTTCAAGCAGGCATAGTTTTCCACTGTGCTTTGATCTTCAACAACAAGGCAGTGATCTCATGTATGCTAGATAAGGTGTCCCTGAGTCCATCCCAGGCTTACGTTATCTAAGTGCGGATATTCTACTTGCAAGCACACGGGGCTGAACAAAAACTAGTGTGATATGTGTGTTGTCCAGCACCCCAGGTGTGAGTCACTTGAGCATGTTTACAATCCTCCTCGCCAGTCTTCCATTATATATCCTACAAGAGGCAAGGGGAAATGATCTTCATGGTTGCAGGTAACTAGCAGTTAAAATATGATAGCCAGTTATCTCATTCTATATAATACTTCTTAAAAAGTTAGATCATAGAGATCTGATCTCCAGATGGAGATCAGTGACAAGTGGTGTCCCTCAGGGGTCCGTATTGGGACCAGTACTGTTTAATATCTCAGAGTCACATAATGGTAGGGGTTGGAAGGGTCCTCTGGAGATCATCTAGACAAACCCCCCAACCAGAGCGGGGTCACCTACAGCAGGTTGCACAGGACAACGTCCAGGCGGGTTTGGAATGTCTCCAGAGTGGGAGACTCCACCACCTCTCTGGGCAGCCTGTTCCAGTGCTCTGCCACCCTCAAAGTCCCTTCTCGTGTTAAGATGGAAGTTCCTACACTCAAGTTTGTGCCCATTACCTCTTGTTCTATCACCGGGCACCACTGAAAAAAGACTGCTCCCATCTACTTGGCACCCTCCCTTTAAGTATTTGTAAGCATTAATACCTGCTGGCCACACTCTTCTTGATGCACCCCAGGATGCCATTGGCCTTCTTGGCCGCCAGGGCACATTGCTGGCTCATGGTCATCCTGTTGTCCACCAGCACTCCCAGGTCCCTTTCCACAGAGCTGCTCTCCAGGAGGTCAGCCCCCAACCTGTACTGATGCATGGGGTTATTCCTCCCCAGATGCAGGACCCTACACTTGCCCTTGTTAAATTTCATTAGTTTCTTCTCTGCCCATTTCTTCAGCCTGTCCAGGTCATGCTGAATGGCAGCACAGCCTTCCGGCGTGTCGGTAACCCCTCCCAGTTTTGTGTCATCAGCAAACTTGCTGATGGTTTACTCTATCCTTTTATCCAGGTCATTGATGAATATGTTGAACAGGACTGGACCCAGTACTGACCCCTGGGGAACACCACTCGTTACTGACCTCCAACTAGACTCTGCGCCACTAACCACAGCTCTCTGAGCTCTATCCGTTAGCCACTGTTCAATCCACCCCACTGTCCATTCATCTAACCCACACTTCCTAAGCTTGCCTGTGAGGATGATGTGGGAGATGGTGTTGAAAGCCTTGCTGAAGTCAAGGTAGACAACATCCACTGCCCTCCCCTCATCCACCCATCCAGTCACGCCATCATAGAAGGCTATCAGATTAGTCAGACGTGACTTCCCCTTGGTGAATCCATGATGACTACTTCTGATAACCTTCTTTTCCTCCAGACGCTTTGAGATGACGCCCAGTACGAGCTGTTCCTTCATCACACCTCCAGGGATGGAGGTGAGGCTGACCAGCCTGTAGTTTCCCGGGTCTTCCTTCTTGCCCTTTTTGAAGACTGGAGTGACATTGGCTTTCCTCCAGTCCTCGGGCACTTCTCCTGTTCTCCAGGACCTTTCAAAGATGATGGAGAGCGGCCCAGCAATGACTTCCCCCAGCTCCCTCAGCACTTGAGGGTGCATCCCATCAGGGCCCATGGACTTGTTTGTCTAACTGATCTCTAACTTGCTCCTCATCAACCAAGGGAAAGTCTTCCTTCCTCCAGACTTTCTCTGTTACCTGCAAAGTCTGGGACTCGTGAGGGCTGGCCCGAACAGTGAAGACAGAAGTAAAGAAGGCATTCGGCAACTCCGCCTTCTCTGCATCATCTGTCACCACGGCACCTGTCTCGTTCAACAACGGGCCCACATTTTCCCTAGTTTTCCTTTTGTCTCCTATATACTTAAAGAAACCCTTCCTGTTGGCCTTGACATCCCTCGCCAAGTTCAATTCCAATATCTTCATCAATGACATGGACAGTGGGATCTAGTGCACTCTCAGCAAGTTTGCATGTGACACCAAGCTGAGTAGTGCGGTTGACACGCCTGAGGAATGGGATGCCATCCAGAGGAACCTGGACAGGCTCGAGAAGTGGGCCCACGTGAGAAAGATGATCTAAGCAAAAATTAATGAGCTTCAGAAATTACTGAAAATTGTGCTCAGTCTTCAGTTTAATGCCTATGGTAACAGACAAGGATAAACTTGCAATTTTTCTTTTCTGAGTAGGATATTGCAGAATCCCCATGAGAATTGTGGATTAAAGGTTCTCTGGTGCATTGCTTCCTAAAATATCACACTTCTCACAAACGTACAAAGCTTGCAGGGGTGGGGTTGTGTGTGCTGTAACACAGAAATAGAACTTTGTATACAAAGTTGATTTGTAGATGGCTGCGGAGTAGTTATATGGCCACGAGGATTAGAATTTGTGAAGAACTATTTAAATATTAACTTATAACTTTTTTTGCAAAGGGTACTGCCCGCAGAAAGAAGAAGGTTGTCCACAGAACAGCTACAGCAGATGACAAGAAACTTCAGTTTTCTTTGAAGAAATTGGGTGTCAACAATATTTCTGGAATTGAAGAGGTAATTGCTTCAAAGGGAAAAATGCTTTTGTATATAGAAATATAAAATGTATCCAACTTAATTTCCTGGTAAGTAACATCTTAAACTTGTCTGTAAATTATCAATAGGTCTTTATTGAGCTTTGAGAACTTCAGCTAGTTTCCTGTTAAATTGAAAAATCATGCTAAACTGCTTGAAATACTGGATTTTTTTTCTTGCAGGTAAATATGTTTACCAACCAAGGAACAGTCATTCACTTCAATAACCCTAAAGTTCAGGCATCTCTGGCTGCTAACACTTTCACTATCACCGGCCATGCTGAGACAAAGCAGCTGACAGAAATGCTTCCTAGCATCTTAAATCAGCTCGGAGCTGACAGTTTGACCAGCCTGAGGAGATTGGCAGAAGCCCTACCCAAACAACGTAAGTTGAAACTTGAATGCATTTCATGCTGGCAGCTGACGTGTCTTATTTGTATAACTGCAGTGAAATTCAGTGCGCTCTTACTGTCTGCAAGCATATTATAAAATGCTTATAAAGAAATGGAAATCTTAGATCTAATTTATAGCTCAAATCCAACAATGAATACAACAGAATAAAGCAGAGGCACCTGTCTCAGCATATCTTGCAGCTGTTCTAGGACTAAAAAGTTGTAGCCAGACTTGATTTCATGATAATTTACTTCTTGGTGTGGCTACCATATTTTGACATACATAGTTCATTAAAGCTAGGTAGAGTTACTCAGGGAGAGTTAGGCTTTAAAAAAAGATATACTTTGAGTATGTCTGTTTTGACACTTTCAATGGAAACAAACAATGGGGAGAGGGACTTGAGGACAGGCATCTTGCTAGTGCTTTGCTCTCTTGCAGGTGTGGTGAAGGTATTTCTTCTTGCATGGGCTTTTTAATAGCTAAGAGGGAATTATACAGTATTTTTAAGGAAATATGTGTTGTGGTTTAACCCCAGGTGGCAACCAGGACCATGCAGCCGTTCACTCACTCCCCCCCACCCCCCCAGTAGGGTAGGGAGGAGAGGGAGGAAAAGGAGGGGTAAAAAACCTCATGGGTTGAGATAAAGACAGTTTCATAGCACAGTAACGGAAGAGGAAAATAATAATAATGAAAAAAGATTATACAAAATAAAGTGATGCAATGCAATTGCTCTCACCACCCGATGATCGGTTGCCCAGCCCATCCCAAGCAGTGATCGCAGATTCCTGCCCCCTGGCCAACCCCCATTTATATATTGAGCATGACGTCCATGGTATGGAATATATGGGACCTGATGAAATATTATATATCATATATATGATATATTATATGATATATAATATGGGACCTGATGAAATCCATCCACGGGTCTTGAGGGAACAGGCAGATGAAGTTGCTAAGCCACTTTCCATTATATTTGAGAAGTCATGGCAGTCTGGTGAAGTTCCCACTGACTAGAAAGGGGGAAATGTAATCCCCATTTTCAAAAAAGGTAAAAAAGAAGACCCGGTGAACTACAGGCTGGTCTGTCTTGCCTCTGTCCCCAGCAAGATCATGGAGCAGATCCTCCTGGAAACTCTCCTAAGGCACATGGAAAATAAGGAGGTGATTTCTGACAGCAAACATGGCTTCACCATGGACAAATCGTGCCTGACAAATTTGGTGACCTTCTATGACAGGGTTACAGCATTGGTGGATAAGGGGAGAGCAATAGACATCATCTACCTGGACTTGTGCAAAGCATTTGAGACTGTCCTGCACGGGCCACGAGGATGATCAGAGGGCTGTAGCACCTCTCCTATAAAGACAGGCTGAGAGAGTTGGGGTTCTTCAGCCTGGAGAAGGCTCCGGGGAGACCTTATAGTGGCTTTCCAGTATCTGAAGGGGGCCTACAAGAAAGCTGGGGAAGGACTTTTTACAAGGGCATATAGTGATAGGACAAGGGGGAATGGGTTCAAACTGGAAGAAGGTAGATTTAGAATAGATATCAAGAAGAAATTTTTCACTATGAGGGTGGTGAGACACTGGAACAGATTGTCCTGGGAAGTTGTGGAGGCCCCATCCCTGGAGGTGTTCAAGGCCAGGTTGGATGGGGCTTTGAGCAACCTGGTCTAGTGGGAGGTTTCCTTGTCCATGGCAGGGGGGTTGGAACTAGATGATCTTTAAGGTCCCTTCCAACCTAAACCATTCTATGAATATTCCTTTGGCCCACTTGTCCTGTCTGTGCTCCCTCTCAGCTTCTATGGGAAGCTGAAAAAGTCCTTGACTTAATATAAGCATTACCTAACAACAACGAAAACAATATGTTTTCTCAACATTGTTCTCATACAAATCCAAAACACAGCAGCTATTAGGAAGAAAATTAACTCTGTCCCAGCTGAAACCAGGACAATATGTTATAATCTCTGTGTGTGTAGAACAGTGTAGAGAACAGAACTGACATGATCATGAAGGTAGAGACACCAACTTCCTATTCCATCCTTAAATTAATAAAAGAACCTGAACATTCAACAAGGGTAAGTGTAGGGTACTGCACCTGGGGAGGAATAACCCCATGCACCAGTACAGGTTGGGGGCTGACCTCCTGGAGAGCAGCTCTGTGGAGAGGGACCTGGGAGTCCTGGTGGACAACAGGATGACCATGAGCCAGCAATGTGCCCTGGCGGCCAAGAAGGCGAATGGCATCCTGGGGTGCATCAAGAAGAGTGTGGCCAGCAGGTCGAGGGAGGTCATCCTCCCCCTCTACTCTGCCCTGGTGAGACCGCATCTGGAGTACTGTGTCCAGTTCTGGGCTCCCCAGTTCAAGAAGGACAGGGAACTGTCCTTTGCTGGAGAGGGTCCAGCAAAGGGCAACAAAGATGATTAGGGGATTGGAACATCTCTCCTATGGAGAAAGGCTTAGGGACTTGGGTCTCTTTAGTCTAGAGAAAAGAAGATTGAGGGGGGATCTTATTAATACTTACAAATACTTAATGGGAGGATGCCAGGGGGATGGGAGTAGTCTTTTTTCAGTGGCGCCCAGTGATAGGACGAGGGGTAATGGGCATAAACTTGAACATAGGAAGTTCCATCTTAACATGAGAAGGAACTTCTTTACTTTGAGGGTAGTGGAGCACTGGCACAGGCTGCCCAGAGAGGTGGTGGAGTCTCCCACTCTGGAGACATTCAAAACCCGCCTGGACGCTGTCCTGTGCAACGTGCTGTAGGTGACCCTGCTCTGGCAGGGGGGTTGGACTAGATGATCTCCAAAGGTCCCTTCCAACCCTAACCATTCTGTGAATTCTGTGAATTCTGTGATTTGTTCTCTCTAAAACTGTCTGGGAAAAGTAGAGGAGGGACCTACAGCAACCTGCTGTAGGTGACCTGCAACCTGCTGTAGGGACTGCAACCTGCTGTAGGTGACCCTGCTCTGGCAGGGGGGTTGGACTAGATGATCTCCAGAGGTCCCTTCCAACCCTGACCATTCTGTGATTCTGTGACTTAAGTATGTGGTGTTTGGAAAAGGTGCTGCTGCTATAGGGTGAGAATTGGGAGAGAAAGATAGGCTTGTTGACACTGGGAACATTTTTCATGTCCTGCATGTAAGGTCTTCCTACTTATTTCCTATTTCTTCTGGTAGTTATGAAATTGTTTGTTCTTTCTGTGCTTTGCTGCTAGCAAAGATAGCATCTGTTTCTATTCCTAAAGCTGATGATACTTCCCTTCTGTCAACTTCCCACTGAAAAAAATCCTGCTAGAAGTAGTCTTCAGGAGGTGAGGTAAACTGCTTCTTTCCCTGTGAAGCTCAGGTCCCTCCTTCCTAGTGTCACCTGTGTGGCTTCCTTGTGGTAGTAGTGGGGCTTGAAAGAAAGAAAACTTTAAGGATTTAAAATGTTCCCTTAAGATCTCTCTTCTTATAACAAGGTGAATATATTCTGGATAAGCTAAATTGCGCGGTTTTGATATTAGGGAAGTTTGTTTAAAGTACTTGCTCTGTATGACCTGGTAAATGCCTATTTCTTTCCACTTTGGGTGGATGTCAAAGTAGTTGCACAAACCTTTCCATTCAGCATTGTCTGCTAGATTTGGAAGTCTGACATCAAAGTGAAGTGTCTGTCATGATTGCATTTGCAAGTGTTAAAGTAAACTTAGTCTGGTCTTGGGGATAAGAGAGAATGCAGACAATTTAGGAGGAAATAACGTGGTTTGCTTTTAAAATGTTGTATTTGTCACTAAGATGCACTCAAGCTGTAACAGTTTTCTGCTGTTAAAAAAACAAAAGGAGGGTTAGCGGTGACCTTGTCTCAAGCCTTTTCAGAACAAAGTTTATGCATTCATCTATTTTGGTTATCTAGAAATCAGGGTACAGCAATTTCAGAAGTCTAGTATAAACCCATCTCTTTCCTCATGGTTTGTGTGAAAACTGAGAAGGATTAATTAGGATAAAATGGAGGTGACAGGCTAAGCTGTCTCATACTCTCTAGGTAGTACAGCTAAGGATAGCAGTAAAAGTAGTGGCACAGGCACCCAGGGACCTGAGATATCTATTCTTAGCATTATACTGCTGCAGTTTCACAGATGCTCATTGGTCTGCTACAATGGACATGGTTAAGTTTCAGTAGCTCTGGCAAATATAATGGGAATAGTTAAGAAATTACTGAGTAAGCAGAGATGTGGACCAGGACATGTGGTTACCTCAACCACCTAAGTATAAAATTGTGCATCCAGTTCCATATTCCTCTGACTTTGCCAGGGAACAAGAATATCCTTAAGTGCCTCTAGTCATGTGTATCTCTACCTGCAGTTTCACAATTACACCTTAGTTTTCCTTGAAGGCCTAGGATAATCAGATCCTAAGATTTCCTTATAACTTGCTAATGTTATAAAATATATAAGCCTCAAGAACCACTGAGTAGTCAATAAACCAAGCTGCTTTTAAGAGAAATTGGTAAAATCAGTCTCTGCGCTGTTAGCTGAAAATGATTACCACACAAGGCACTATATATCTAGAACCAAGATGGTGACTAGTAAACTAGCAACGGACATCACCTACCTGGACGTGTGCAAAGCATTTGACACTGACCTGCACAACATCCGGGTCTCTATATTGGAGAGACATGGATTTGACCAATGGACCACTTGGTGGATAAGGAACTGGCTGGATGGTTGCACTCAAAGAGTTGCAGTCAATGGCTCGATGTCCAAGTGGCGACCAGTGACAAGTGGTGTTCCTCAAGGGTCGGTACTGGGACTGGTACTATTTAACATCATTGTTGGCGACATGGACAGTGGGATGGAGTGCACCCTCAGCAAGTTTGCAGATGACACCAAGCTGTGTGGTGCACTCAACACGCTGGAGGGAAGGGATGCCATCCAGAGGGACCTGGACAGGCTTGAGTGGTAGGCTTGTGCAAACCTCATGAAGTTCAACAAGGCCAAGTGCAAGGTCCTGCATGTGGGGCGGGGCAATCCCAAGCACAAATACAGGCTGGGTGGAGAATGGATAGAGAGGAGCCCTAAGGAGAAGGACTTGGGGGTGTTGCTTGATGAGAAACTCAGTGTGAGCCAGCAACGTGCGCTTGCAGCCCAGAAGGCCAACCACATCCTGGGATGCATCAAAAGAAGCATGGCAAGCAGGTCGAGGAAGGTGATTCTGCCCCTCTACTCTGCTCTGGTGAGACTCCACCTGGAGTACTGCGTCCAGCTCTGGGGCCCCCAGCATAGGAAGGACATGGACCTGTTGGAGCAAGTCCAGAGGAGGCCATGGACGTGATCAGAGGGCTGGAGCACCTCTCCTTTGAAGACAGGCTGAGAGAGTTGGGGTTGTTCAGCCTGGAGAAGAGAAGGCTCTGGGGAGACCTTATTGCAGCCTTCCAATACTTAAAGGAGGCCTACAGGAGAGCTGGGGAGGGACTCTTGATCAGGAAGTGTAATGATAGGACGAGGGGTAACAGTTTTAAACTGGAAGAGGGGAGATTTAGATTAGATATTGGGAAGAAATTCTTGACTGTGAGGGTGGTGAGACATTGGAACAGGTGTGGATGTCCCATCTCTGGAAGCGTTCAAGGCCAGGCTGGATGGGGCTTTGAGCAACTTGGTCTAGTGGAAAGTGTCCCTGCCTATGGCAGGGGGGTTATGGAACTAGACGATCTTTAAGGTCCCTTCCAACTCTAACCATTCTATGAAACTTGTTTAGCATGCATATTCTCATTTTCCAGCTGGGCTGTTTGAGCATTGTGAGTAACAAAGGGTTAGTTGTAGGTTTTTATTCAGCAGGGGAACTCGATAGAGTATTGCAGTTTTGCTTTGTGTTTTTTGAAAACATTATCAAATAGTTTGAGCTAAACAGCTTTGTAATCAAGATGCTTATGGTTATGAGCTTGACTGATGCTTTTGAACTGCTTGCTCTTACAGCTGTGGATGGAAAAGCACCACTTGCTACTGGTGATGATGATGATGATGAAGTTCCAGGTAAGAACAATCATGCAATGGAGGAAAAGGAAGTGAATTTTGCTGAGAGATTACATGTGCAGCATAAGATTGGGCCAAGGACAGTAAGAGTATTGACTAGTCACTCACTGTTATAGAATTTCTCTGGGCGTTGTTTTCAGACACCATGTGAGACTTAGATGGACCATTGGTTTGAGCTAGCATTTTTGTCCTGTGTAGGAATAATAGCTATGGCTAGGATAATTATTTAATATTCAATAAGAAGAGTGGTAAGAAACTACCTTTTCAGTATCACTTTGCCTGGTTGTGGATATGGTGAAGTTAAATGCTCTTAGAATTGAGCTTTATAACGAACCATCTAAAACTTGTTTAAACAAGAATGAACCATGAAGCTCTTGAATGTTGTTTGGTCTGTATTTTATGAGCTGATTTATTTTTTTTTACTTGTAAGCACTTGATATGAAGTAAAACTTGGGGGGGGGGGGAATTGGCAGAGCAGAAGCAGGTCAAACTTTAATTTCAACATTTTTCTTTTTCTAGATCTTGTTGAAAACTTTGATGAAGCTTCAAAGAATGAGGCAAACTGAACTTAGTGACACTTTCCGAATAAACTTGAAAAAGCTACATGGAGCTGCTATTTTATATTGTGATTGCTTTTATTTGATTTTATTTTTATTTCCTGATGAAATCTCAAGATTTATAATATTTGGAAACTCCTTGAACCTGCAGCTCTTTTTCAGTTATTGCTTGTACACAATATTATTTTTGTGGCCTGGTTGAACAAGCCTATGCTTTGAAATAAGTCAGATTGCTAATGAATCTCTGCCTAAACACAATTTTTAAGTAACTTGTATACAAGCAAAAACCCATCTTTAATGAACTTTGGCATACAATAAAAAATATAAAATAAACTTTCTGGTGTGGCTTTTTGTCAGAAAAGTGGGAAAAAAATTTTTCCATAACTATTAAGCAATCATAAAAGGTCTTGCTTTTCTGCAGAGCATCTTCCTTTTGCTGTGTATGAAAACTGGCTTCTAAAAAAATTTTTGGAGCATAATGGAACATTTTAGACTTAATTGGTGAATTCCCAGTGTTTGCAGGTCAGAGCACATACACTGTGTTCCCGAGACGCTTTGTAATCTACTGAATTTAAGAAATAGACCTGTATTCTAGAATTACTTTATGGTTGTATGGGGTTTACGTGGTAAGGTTGGGGGGGGGCTACAGGGGTGACTTCTGTGAGAAGACACCAGAAGCTTCCTTCAGGTCTGACAGAGCCAATGCCAGCCAGCTCCAAGATGGACCTGCTGCTGGCCAAAGCTGAGCCCATCAGTGACGGTGGTAGCGCCTCTGTGATAACATATTTAAGAAGGGGTAGAAACTGCTGCATAACAGCAGCTGGGAGAGAGGAGTGAGAATATGTGAGAGAAACTCTGCAAGCACCAAGGTCAGTGAAGAAGGAGGGGGAGGAGGTGCTCCAGGCGCTGGAGCAGAGATTCCCCTGCAGCCTATGGTGAAGACCATGGTGAGGCAGGTTGTCCCCCTGCAGCCCATGGAGGTCCATGGTGGAGCAGATACCCACCTGCAGCCTATGGAAGACCCCACACTGGAGCAGGTGGATGTGCCTGAAGGAGGCTGTGACCCTGTGGAGAGTTTGTGCTGGAGCAGGCTCTTGGCAGGACCTGCGACCCCACGGAGAGGAGTCCATGCTGGAGCAGCTTTTCTGGCAGGACCTGTGACCCCACAGGGGACCCACACTGGAGCAGTCTGTTCCAAAAGGACTGCACTCCGTGGAAAGGACCCATGCTAGAGCAGTTTGCTAAGAACTGCAGCCCATGGGTGGGACCCCACGCTTTTTTTTTTGAAGAGCGTGAAGAGGAAGGAGCAGCAGAGACAATGTGTGATGAACTGACCCCAACCCACACATCCACTTGTCCACTGATGTAGTCACTCCATCATAGAAGGCCACTAGGTTGGTCAGGCAAGACTTGCCCTTGGTGAAGCCATGCTGGCTGTCTCAAATTACCTCCCTGCCCTCCATGTGCCTTAGCATAGCTTCTAGGAGGATCTGTTCCATGATCAGACAGGATCCAACAGCCCAAGGAGAGGCGAGGCTGCTGCAGCTCCATGCCCCCAGGTCCAACCAGTAGCAAGGCTGAAAATGTAGGCGCATGCACACAGAGCACATGTATACACAACATATATATATATATTTTTATATATATTATACATGGCCAGCCACACAGATCACAGACACACAAGAGCACTCATGCGAACACAGACAGCACCAACGGCCTCATCCCACTCCCCTCTCTGGCTGAGCAGGATAGAGGTCCACTAGTCAGAAAATATATATATATTACGTACAATGGGGATCCCTCCAGCAGCTGAGCTCAGATGCTCAGTCTGCCCAGTAGCTGGCCCCCGGATCCCAGTCCCCCCAGTTGTGGGCATCTGAACATAAGAGCCCCCGAGGCCAAAGCCCCACTCCAGTTGCTGGTATAGACACACACACAGAGAGTTAGCCAGGACTCCCCTGGTCCCCAGTAGCCAACCCTCCTGTGGTCTCACCCTTAGACACACACACACACGTCTTGCCCCTAGAGACTCCCAGGCCCTATGGTCTCTCTGGCAGCTGGCTGGGATTCTCCTGGTCCCCAGTAGCCAACCCCCTTCAGAGAGGTGGCCCTTAGAGACACACCTGGTGCTCAAGCCACTTCACCTTGATCTTTGCTAGTGCTCACACACTCATGTGCACACCCACACTTGTTCCAGTTGCTGGCACCACAGACACACGGGCCTGTGACCCCTGGTCCCACTCCAGTGGTTGGCACTTGGTTTCACTCACTCCGGTCCCTCAAGTCGCTGGCACCCAGGCACACGGGCCCTAGGTCCCACAGTCCCAGTCCAGTTGCTGGCACTCAGTCCCCCGCACACACATGTGCATGCACCCAGGAAAAAGAGTTAGAAATGGAATTTAATAAGAAGATAGGACAGACAGTGCTCATCAGGCACAGGGCAAAAGCTAGTTTAAAGGCCTCCTCACTAGGTTAGGAAGCCTGTTGGTAAAGATGCTCTTGCCCCACTTTGTCAGGTAGATCCCATCTCTTCCCAGCACTGCTCATTCCTCAAAGAGGGTTCTGTGGTCATAAAAGACAAAGCCCTGCCTGTGACCCCAGCCACACAGCCAGGTCTTAACCTGCTCTTAACCTGTAAGGACATGGATGTCCTTACAATGGACATATATTGAACCAGCTGTCGTGGTTTGGCCCCAGTCGGGAACAAAGAACCACTCAGCTGCTCGCGCAACTCCCACAGCCGTGGGCAAGATTGGAAGAAAAAGGCAGGAACTCGTGGGTCGAGATAAAAGCAGTTTAACAGAACAGCAAAAGCAAGAGAAAGCAATAACACAGGTAAAGGAATATACGAACTCGATTACAGTGCCGCCGCTCTTTTGGTTTTGTACATTAATCACACACCTGACAAATGTAGAAGAGCTTCTGTTACTGGACAACAGAACTCTCAATTGATTTCTCTGGATACCTCTTGAAAGAGCCTTCCATGTACATAAGACATCACAGATTGGACTCAACACTCCCTATACCTCTAAGGTTAAAAAGAGTCCACACATCCCTCTGCAAGAAGGAAACATTGCCTGCATTTTGTAAATCAAAAAACAGAGAAGTTGGGAAGTAGGGGGCAGAGGAGAGGCAGCGCTCCTTTAAATACAAACAACTATTTACACTTTATTAAAAAGTATATGCAAACTAAATTCTTTGCATCTCAAAGTTTTGGTTTGTTGCTTGTTTTTTTTAAATGATTGGTGCCAAAAATTCAAGGTGGGGGAAAAAAAAAGAGATAGAAGTCACGCTTGCGTGTCTAAGCAAATGAGTTCCCGCCATTGCTTCTGATCATGTGCAACTAAAGCAATCCCAAATTTTAGTTAGTACTTCTCCATTTACAATAGCCGAAGCAAGTATCCCCAAGGCCAAGAGTAAGATACCCATTCTTCTGCTGTTGTACCATTAATCCATACATCTTCCCTAATCCCTTATATTCACTATTCCTTTTTCAGTAAAAGCAGGTAAAATAAAGGAAATCCTTTAAGCAATTTTTCTTTATTGTTCAGACCCTTAATTATTACTACTTTTTAATCAAGCTGCATACAAGCAGGACCATAAGGATGCGTGTCAAAAAAACAAGGTGTTGTGAATCCTGATTTAGGATCCTGCCAACTATGCCAATTTGTTGCAAATGGGGGATTTAGATCGCTGAAAGAACCACTGTCAAAGGTATTAGCAAAAGTAGTTTTAATATGATGTTGTAAAAGTGCGACTTAACAAAGTTCAATGGCAAGGTTCACTCTAGTACTATATGGCACAATCATTTGAACAGTGATTCAAAACTACCAAGGCACAAATCAAAGTTACCAAGACAAAATCAAAGTTAGCAAGGCACAAATCAAAGTTACCATATTACAAGGTTACGCACGATATCGGTCGCTGACCAAAGATCTGCCATTGGTAAAAGCCCTCTGCCTCGAGGAGCAACCTTGAGAGGTGTTCCAGCTCAAGGGGAGATCCCCGCCACACAGCCAGGCTGCTTAGCCGGGAGAGCTCAAAGAAGGCTCACTTAGACTGTCATATTTCTGGAATAAAGTGTTTGGCTCGTAGTCAAATTACATGCTGCAGGAAAGTAACGGAAGATTGACAAGGAGGATTGCAAGCACACTCAAGTGACTCACACCTGGGGTGCTGGACAACACATATATCACACTAATTGTTGTCAGCCTTATGTGCTCGCAAGTAGAACATCCGTGCTTAGATAACATAAGTCTGTGATAGACTCAGGGACACCTTATATAGCATACAACATATGCTTATATAGCATACAACATACCCACAACTTCCTTTGTTCCTTAATAAATGAGTCTTGGAAAAGCCACCCACTATTCATGTGTTAATTGCATGATCGGTGTTCCAAGCTCATGTGCATCAATGCTCACTGTGTCACTCCGCTCCTTTGTGGGTTTTCAGAGAACAGATCGAAAGGAGAGGAGTTCTTGGCCTGTTTACGGCTTAGGCTTTTACCTCCTTTGGAGCCTGAACCAAACTACTGCTAGTTTGGTTAAGGGGTAGAGTGCATCCGTCACACAAGGGTATCTATTTTGTCAGATTAGTATAATGAACTAGCATATTACAAATGTACAGACTGGCTAAATAGTACTGAATGAGAACTCCACTGAAGCTCACAGAATTTAACTGACTGGAGCACCAAACTCAGGGAGACCATTTCCCCCTCCTTAGAAAAAACTAAATTTGAAGAAAGATTCTTTTCCACCTTTCACTGGTCATCTTTCAACTGTATACGTCATCGGGAAGAGCAGTATTTCTCTTGGAATATTGCAGTAATTTAATTTGAAGAAATGAGTTGCTTGCCAAAATATGACAGTACAAACAATATTTTCTAGTACACGTGCTTGTAATCAGCCTGTGAACTTCTCCCAGTCCTAGAAATCCTAATTTCTAAACATCACCACCTTGTTTGAAACAAAACTAGGAATATAATAGGGAGCCATCGAAGATTTTCTTGCTTAGCCTAAGGAACAGTCAGTTGCCATGTTATTGTTACAAGTCTTATTTGATAAGCAGGGACAATATCTGAACATCAGAATCAGTTTATGTAAATTAACTGGAATAACTGTTCTGATAACTTTAAGCTCTATATTGCAAGAAAAAAACAATTGCAATTTTGAAAAACAGGAAACAAGACCCATCCCCAGAATACCATACATGAATGTCGATAACTCTCGGGAGAAAAAAAAAAGGCTAAAATATAATTATATAGCTTTTTACCATTAATACCATATGCCAAACCCTCCCCTTAACCATACTAGCCAAATATCTCACAATCATAAACATGTTAATCATCACAACAGCCTTTGTTATGGAACGGCAAGACTGAGTCCAGCATACAGAATGAGAACCAAGATACACACTGGTCATGTGATTTGCCGAACATCCACAGTGGAACATGAGACTTGAAACTGATAGGGAAGCTATCTACTTGACCTTCCTTCCTTCCATAGCAAGACCTATCTTTAGCTAAAAATGGAACACACACACACACAGACATGTAACCACAAAATCTAGGTTAGTGGACTAGAATCCATTGTCTCATGCTACATAACAGCTCTTCATTACAATCAGACTTAACCCTATTCCAATCACTCTGATACAGAACAACCATAGTATTTTGAAGTGTTGCGGCAGAATCACCAGGCAGTTTCCCCAGTACTGGGGATAGCTCGACCCTCGACTTAGGGATAGAACAGGTTATTTAAGGAACAGGAACTCAAAGGTATTAAGAACAACACTTATCATTCACACAAATAAGAGTTTTTACTCTGCTGTGTATTCTAGCTTTATCTTCAGATGTTCAGTGTTCTTTTTAGCTCTATGAACAGCAGACACAAAAGCTATATATATATTTTTTAAAAGATCATAAATTTTTGTGACTCACTGATGTTCAAAAAGAGAAACTTATTTTCCAAAATGTGCTTTGTCCTGGTTTTGGCTGGGATAGAGTTAATTTTCTTACTAGCAGCTGGTATAGTTCTATGTTTTGTATTTAGGATGAGAATAATGTTGATAACACACTAATATTTTAGTTGTTGCTAAGCAGTCAAGGACTTTTCAGCCTCTCATACTGGCCTGCCAACAAGAAGGTGGGGGGCACCCAAGAAGCTGGGAGGGGACACAGCTGACCCAAACTGGCCAAAGGGATATTCCATACCATATGACATCATGCTCAGCATATAAAGCTGGGGGAAGAAGAAGGAAGGTGGGGGACGTTCGGAGTTATGGCGCTTTGTCTTCCCAAGAAACCATTATGCGTGATGGAGCCCTGCTTTCCTGGAGATGGCTGAACACCTGCCTGCCAATTTTTGCTTATTAACATGCTTAAGGAGAATGTTGGAAAAGTCTATGGGAATAGTGTTCGCAGGAGCTTGGGTTGCTCAAAAACAAAAAGGGGGATTTGTGGGAGAATTTTTAGAGATCAATGGTCACCCTGTGAGCACCCCAAGCACTGAGAACTTGTTGACGACAGTGTAAGCTTCAAGGAATGTCGAAGGTCAAATTGTGTTTTGTGAACGGCTGAGTTATGTTGAGGGAGGAAAGAACTGTTGCTGAATGTACCGATAAGCAGGATTTTAATTAAAACATAGAAGTAGATAACTAGGCAAGTGAACAGCTGGGGCTAGCCAATCATATAGAAGAGATGCTTGTTTGAACTATGCATGTAACCAATTATTGCTTGAGTGTTGCGTGGCGCGGGAGAAAGTTGTCTATATTAGCTGAGCTATCTGTGCAATAAAGTGGCATTTACACTGATCATATTGGTCGTGGTGTATCTGTCCGTGCTTCCGCGTCAACACTTTTTGGTGCCCAACGTGGGGTTCGAAGGGTTCGAGATAACAACGGTTTTGATTGGAATGTGCTAGATCGAATTTATAGCTGTTATTGCTGTTTAGCTATTAATTGGCAGGCTCCTGTGCTTGCCATGGGGCTTGCTTGCCTTACTGTAAATTAGTCTTGTGCTCGTTAGTGGCTGGGTTTTGCTTTTGCTGCTTGCTGTACTGCTTATCCTCTTACTGTGCTGTGCCTGGGAACATTTTGACAACAGCAATGGCAATGTTCCTGGGCTTCTACTACACTGATATTATTTTGCATTACTGAATGTGTTAGACAAAAAATAGCTTAAATTGTGAATGCTGACAGGTATGATTCAGATAATTGGGGGGGGGTGTGAATGTGTAGAACTGAACTTCTGATCTCTCAAGCAGAAGCCTGCTAATTGCTAGCTACAGGCTGGTTGTAAAGTTTCATAACACCTGTGCTAAACAAAAGTGACATGTCCTGAATCCTTCAATTAATAGAGACGTGAGACAAAAATCACCAATTAGTAGGCTGATCAGGCATTGTGCCTCTGCACAAAGACTGTTTAGAATGGGAAAACCAGGGATTTGGGGCTCAGAAAGAAGATGGTGAATGTCCTGGCTGGAGGAAACATCGGAAACATCCTGGAAGTGGGGGAAGATCTTGGAGATGGGAGAGACGTGGGGAGACAAATTCCACGGGATGCCCAGGGACCTTGGCTGGTAATGCCCCAAACTGATAACTGTGAGCAGCTGCACAGCACAGAACCGACATGAATTTCTGCCTGACCTTCCTGAACCGGCAGTGACCCCCTTGATGGAAAGGGAAGTCAAGACCAAATGAACATGACACTTTGGGTGGAGTGAACAAGTAAGTGTGTGAAATGATCAAGTAGGGTCTGATCTCATTGGTTCTTAAATAAACCCCAGTATCTAGAGCCATTACAGGTTATTGCTTACTCTGTCTTTCCCATGACACTGCAGCAGCTTTTATTTGTAATAAGACTTACTTTAGCTATTTGGAATAGTACAGATGTCAAGTGGATCAAGACACCTGCCTAATGCTTTCAGTAGTACATATGAACAGACAATGAGCAGGTATTCCTCCAGTAGCAGGCCAGATTCCTAACTACGGCTGTTATTCAAGAGGCCTTTCTCTGGCCATGGCAAATGAGGCATCAATATCAACTTGGTTCATGCAGGTGCTCGACCAACACAGCTGCTCCAAGAACAAAGAGACATTGCCTGGGAGAAGGCTGCTCATTGAACTGAGAACAGGATAGAAACCTTGAGTCACAGAATGTCTGTATTACATTTTCATCTGAGAACAAGAGGTAGTTTCTACTCAGAAAAGAGATAGAACTAATTGACTCAACATTTTTATACTTCACCAGCTTACATACCAATAGGACTCCAGCATGCTTACAATGTTTTGTGTTAGAGGAAAATATATCATGCCAGATCCAACAGCCCAAGAGAGGCGAGGCTCTCTTTTTCCTTCTCTGCCCCTCTCTTTGAAGAGGGGTAGAGGAGAGCATCTGTCAGTCCCATCTGGGGTCCCCCAGGTCCCCAGTAGCC
>NW_009648774.1:30306-36223 GCF_000708025.1 Charadrius vociferus | reverse complement strand
ATGTGAGACTAACCGGTCTGTAGTTCCCTGGGTCCTCCTTCTTGCCCTTTTTGAAGATTGGAGAGATGTCAGCCTTTCTCTAGTCCTCAGGCCCCTCTCCTGTTCCCCATGACCTTTCAAAGATGATGGAGAGTGGTCTAGTGGGAATATATATACACATATATACAAGGTGGAACCCTCCAGCAGCTGGGCTCAGACACTCAGTACCTGGCCCCTTGGACTCCGGTCTTCCTAGTTGCTGGCATCTGGATATACAAGCCCCCAAGGCTCCAGCCCTACTCCAGCTGCTGGTATAGATGGTCACCCGCGCACAGCTGGCCAGGTCCCCCTCTCGTGCTCTTGCCCTTAGAGGTGCTCTCACACCCAGAGATGGCCCCTAGAGACCCACTCACCCTCTTGCTCCCAGGCCACGTCACCTATTTATCAGCTAGTCCGGCTTTATCTTCGCTAGCGATCACATGCTCACTCACAGGCCCACACTCACTCCAGTCACTGGCACCATGGACACACAATCCCTCTGACCCATGGTCTGACTCCAGCTGCTGCACTCACACCCCCATACACACACATGCACACAAAACACGGAGTCCCTCACTCAGGAAAGAGTTAGAAAGAAATTGAATAAGAAGATAGGGCAGACTGCGCTGATCAAGCATAGAGCATAGCCAGACAAGCATCCTGACCAGCCAACTACACATGACCGGCCCTTTTGACCTCACTTCAATCCCTGGGAAAATCATGGAGCAAGTCTTCTTGGAACACATTTCTGGGAACATGAAGGAAGAGGTGATTGGGAAGAGCCAGCACAAATTTATCAAGAGTAAAACATGCTTGAACAACCTAATGCCTTCTATGATGAGGTGACTGGCTCTGGAGATAAGGGGAGAGCAGTGGACATTGCCTACCTTGACTTTAGCAAGGCTTTTGACACTGTCTCCCACAGCATCCTCATATCCAAGTTGGGATGTTGTGGTCTAGATGAGTGGACTACTAGATGGGTGAGAAAGTGGCTGGATCATTAGGCTCAGAGGTTAATGGTTGGTGCTCTACCTGGAGGTTGGTTACAAGTGGAGTTTCTGAGGGGTCTATTCTGGAACAGCTCCTGCTTAATATCTTTATCAACGTCCTGGAGAAGGAGACATAATGCACCTCATCAACTTTGTGGACAACACCAAACTGCAGGGTGCAGTTTCAAGACCTGACCGGATAAAGCCCTGAGCAACCTGGTCTGAATTCAGTGCTAACCCTGCTTTGAGACAGAGGTTGGACTAGGGACCTCCAAGGTCCCTTCTAACCTGAAGTCCGCGATTCAAATCATCACCGGAACAGGCCTGAGCAGAGAGCAAATGTAAACCTCAAAAGTTTCCCTTTGCAACCTAAATAATATCCCAGGTACATAGTGCAGAAACATAAAGAGGGATAAGTTTTATCTATGCTTATAACACGCAGCAAACTTTTTCAAATTCTGTATTGCAACTTCTTGGTGCAGGTACACCATACAGCATTCATGCGGTGTTCCTTGTTTTCTCCAACACAGACTCAACACTTTCATCTTTTCAGTGAATGCTACTAGCCAGATTTAGTTGCATAATCATTCCCCAGCCACTCATACAAACACGCAAACAGATACTCTTTATGGCATTTACCATTTTTTAGAATATTATAGGGTACTCCTTTAAGAGGAAACTTTCAAATTATGCAGATTATGAAGTTATATTTTAATAAAATCTACAGAATTCAGATTTAAACTTTTCTTCTACATATGTATTGGCAGAGAATGATCTTATATATCTTGTAAGAAACATTTCACACTCATGCAAACTCTGTTACTGATTTGGAGCACTTGGAGCACTAACTGACCTGTTAAAAATCCCTTATGCTGCTCATAGTTTTGAATGTATTCATTTAATCTTAAATGCATTTTAAATTTAAAAAAAAATCATTTAGCATTTATGCCATGTCATTAAATAAAAAAAAATATTCAAATTCTCTGTGAGAATCTCACATGCAATATAGTTATTAGGGTTCTTAATGTGATCTAGCTTTTTAATTCATGTTATTAGAAACATCATTTTATTAAGAATTAAACTCGACCAAGCCTGCTCAATGCCCAAGGAATCTCTTAAATCCCATGATAACAGCTGAAGTACTGCTTAAGGCCTCGTGTAAGCTAGACTGCAATGGGATAAATTTCACCCTGACTACTTTGTTGTCTCTGTTTTATCCTCCTTGGTGCTGTTGAAAGGCTTCTCATTGCCTGGCTGAGAGTGGGACACGTAGGAAAGGTTCAGTCCAAATAAGACTGAAGCGATGCTGGCAAATTAAAGGAAATGATTAAACAGAAGTTCGTATCGCTTACAAAAAAAACTCACAAAAAAAAGTGTTCGTTAGCCATCCCCTCTCAACAGAAAGCTGAAATACATGCTTTAAATATGCTTTCCTAACTGCACAGGCAGATAAATATGCTCATCTGCAAATTCCTTGTAGGGTAAATGCACATCCAGCTTCCCGTCCCCATTAATTTCACATTTAAATAGTTAAGACATATGAAATCAGAGAGAGTTAAAAAAAGCAGCTCTGATTTATATTGTTAAATACAAGGCATACAACTGTCACCTCCACTACAAGATACTTACAATGGAGCTAACCCCGTGTTCCATTCCTGTAGACATCTCTTGCTTTCTGCAGGGGCAGCCTGAGCTGTCATTGATCAGTTAGACTCCGGTCCCACCAGGTGCTGTGTTTGAGAATCACATTCAACTCCAGGTCAAAGAGCAATGAATTTACTAAGCAAGCAGCAGCATTATACCTACAGGGGTGTGTGTGGATGAGTATTCTAGGCCTCCACTGGAGTATTGCTAGCCTCAGCGCAGAACAAGAAATGCAAAAGGCAGAAGATGAGACCTCTCCTAGGAAAGAAATATCAATTTCTGTAATGCACGGAAGTGTATTCAGATTTTGGGTTCCTCCAATTAGATGGCATTTCCCTAATGTGGCTTAACACAAATCTTTGAACTTTCAAATGGGCCCTCCCATTTCCTTCCACAGATACACACTCTGTCCCCGAGTTTAATTACTTGGAAGCTGTGATGTAACTGTGCGCAGTGTTAACAAAAATAATTTCTGAGCTCTGCAGTAGATTTCACCGAGTTGCAAACATCTCACCCTAAACAGAGCTCAGCCAGGAGATGAAATAAATGAAGCCAAGAACACATCACAGTTGAAGAGTATGAACAACTACTTGCTTATTTGCAAACAAACAGGAGCAAGGAACATAGGTGTCTCTCTGTTAGCCCTGTAAAGAAGCTTGCATTCCCGAAGGAACTATAATCATAGAATAGAATCACAGAATCATAGAATTGTCTAGGTTGGAAGAGACCCTTGGGATCATCGAGTCCAACCATCTACCCTACTCTACAAAGTTCTCCCCTACACCATATCCCCCAACACCACATCAAAACGGCTCTTAAACACATCCAGGGATGGTGACTCAACCACCTCCCTGGGCAGCCTATTCCAATGCCTGACCACTCTTTCTGTGAAAAATTCTTTCCTAATGTTCAGTCTAAATCTACCCTGTTGGAGCTTGAAGCCGTTCCCTCTCGTTCTGTCATTAATTGCCTGTGAGAAGAGACCAGCACCAATTCAGAGAGAGACTACCAATAAGAACAGGAAATGTAGGGATCGATTTGATCTGGGTATACTAGGCATAACTTGCAAGGTTTTGGCAACTGAAGGGAGAGGTCGGAGGCTGCAGGGGTGACCTGCGTGGGAGGAGGTCACAGACTGCCCTGTACTAGTCACAGCCTGTTCCAGCCGGCTTGGCAATGGACAAAAACAACCCATCGTGTGCCAAAACTGGAATCAGTCAGAGGAATACATGGCGCCTCTGCTAAAAGATATTTAAGAGGGCGATAGCCGCAGGAGCAGAGGAGGCACAAAAGGAGATACTGGAGGAGACATGTGAGGCACAGTTACTAATGCTCCCGTGGCACCACCTGATGAGACGGTGGGACATCCTATTGATCAAGGAGAGACCTATATGTACTGTACTGGGGGGAACATGCTGGAAGGCAGGTGTAAGACTAGCAGCATAGACAAGGATGATGCAGAGAGTCCAGTAGCATGGACAAACTCAAAGAAGGCGCCAAGAAGGGTTGAAAATTTTCCATGTCCCCACCCTACACGCTGGGACTTACGGATGTTCCTGAAGGCAAAGGGGGAGGATATGATGAAGTGGGGCAGAAAGCCCTTCAGAGATCTCAAGTTGCGAATTAGAAATTAGAAGTGCAGGGGAAAGGTCAGAGCTCAGTTAATGCTGTTAGAGGACGTGGAGCATGATCTAGGAGATCAAAGCCATTTGGTGCATCATCTTACTCCCCAAATAAGGGAATGCTCCCACTGCCATCAAGTGAAGACTGATCACCACCCATTTTGGGTCTGGATGGAGCTCTACAGCAATCGAAGTCATGAACCTATTGGTACCTCTAATGGTGGTGTTACCCATTGCTCATAGTATCTTAATCATTTGCCTGTAGGCTAAAGTATAGTGAATATTGAAAGGGCTATAATATTCTTTGCTGTGTGTTTTGCAGGGACAAGGACTGACGCTTGTAATAAGAGTTCAGATTATTACAAGGTTAAACCCAAGAATCTAGTCTGTAGAGACAAGGGGTGGAGTTTGGAATGGATATATATTCAGTGTTGCAACTTTCTAGGTTTTTGTGGTTTGCAGGGGCAAGGGGTGGAAATTTACTGAATGCACATACTGTTGTGGGTTACCCTTGGCTAACAGACAAACTCCCACCCAGCTGCATGCTCACTCCCCCTCCTTAGCAGAACGGGAAGAGAAAATCGGAAAAAAACAGGAACAAGAAGGCTCATAGGTCGAGATAAAGGCAGAGAGTTCTCTTACCAGTCACTGTCACAGGCAAACCAGGCTTGACTTGGGGAAAATTAATTTAATTTATTACCAATTAAAATAATTTGGATAGTGAGAAACAAAGACAAAAAACTTAAAACACTCCCCCCCGCCCCTTTTCCCAATCTCAAACTTCACTTCTTCACTCCTGACTCCTCTACCCGCCCCCAGAGTGGTACTGGGGGGATGGGAAATGATCATAGAATCGTAGAATCATAGAACAGTTTGGGGTGGAAGAGATCTTTGAAGATCATCTAGTCCAACCCCCCTGCAATGAGCAGGAACATCTTCAACTAGATCAGGTTGCTCAGAGCCCCATCCAACCCAACCTTGAATGTTTCCAAGGATGGGGCATCTACCACCTCTCTGGGCAACCTGTTCCAGTGTTTCACAACCCTCACTCTAAAAAAATTCTTCCTTCTATCTAGTCCCTCTTTTAATTTAAAACCATTACCACTTCTCCTATTGCAACAGGCCCTGATAAAATGTTTGTCCCCATCTTTCTTATAAGCCACCTTTAAGTACTGAAAAGCCGCAATAAGGTTTCCCTGGAGCCTTCTCTTCTCCAGGCTGAACAACCCCAACCTTCTCAGCCTGTCCTCATAGGAGAGGTGTTCCAGCCCTCTCATCATCTTTGTGGCTCTCCTCTGGACCTGCTCCAACAAGTCCATGTCTCTCCTGTGCTGAGGGCTCTGGAGCTGGATGCAGTACTCCAAGGTGGGGTCTCACCAGCATGTAGTAGAGGAAGAGAATCACCTCCCTCAACCTGCTGGGCATGCTTCTTTTGGTGCAGCCTGGGAGACAATTGGCTCTCTGGGCTGCGAGCGCACATTGACAGCTCATGTGCAGCCTTTAACCCACCAGTACCCCCAAGTCCTTCTCCTCAGGGCTGCTCTCAATCCTTTCATAGAATCACTATAGAATCATAGAATCGTCTAGGTTGGAAGGGATCTTTAAGATCATCGAGTCCAACCATTAACCTAACACTGCCAAAAC
>NW_009648774.1:25661-28077 GCF_000708025.1 Charadrius vociferus | reverse complement strand
GTCACTAGGACACTAGCCATCATATTTGAGAAGTCATGGCAGTCTGGCGAGGTTCCTGCCGACTGGAAAAGGGGACACATAACCCCTATTTTCAAAAAGGGAAATAAGGAAGATCCAGGGAACTACAGGCCAGTCAGTCTTACCTCTGTGCCTGGCAAGATCATGGAGCAGATCCTCCTAGAAACTCTGCTGAGGCACATAGAAAACAAGGAGGGGATTCGTGACAGCCAGCATGGCTTCATCAAGGGCAAGTCATGCCTGACAAATTTGGTGGCCTTCTATGAAGGGGTTACAGTGGCAGTGGACAAGGGAAGATCAACAGATGTCATCTACCTGGACTTGTGCAAAGCGTTTCACACCATCCCACACAATATCCTGGTCTCTAAATTGAAGACACATGGATTTGACAAATGGACCACTTGGTGGATAAAGAACTGGCTGGACGGCCGCACTCAAAGAGCTGCGGTCAACGGCTCCATGTCCAAGTGGAGAGAAGTGACGAGTGGCGTTTCTCAGGGGTCAGTATTGGGACCTGTATTATTCAACGTTTTTGTCGCAGAGATGGACAGTGGGATCAAGTGCACCCTCTGCAAGTTTGCCAATGATACCAAGCTGTTTGGCGAGGTAGACGCTGGAGGGGAGGGATGCCATCCAGAGGGACCTGGACAGGCTGGAGAGGGGGGCCCAAGCCAACCTCATGCAGTTCAATAAGGCCAAGTGCAAGGTCCTACATCTGGGTCGGGGCAATCCCAAGCACAAATACAGGCTGGGTGGAGAATGGATCGAGAGCAGCCCTGAGGAGAAGGACCTGGGCGTGCTGATTGACCAGAAGCTCAACATGAGCCAGCAATGTGCAATTGCAGCCCCAAAAGCCAACCGTATCCTGGGCTGCATCAAAAGAAGTGTGGCCAGCAGGTCAAGGGAGGTGATTCTTCCCCCCTACTCTGAGACCCCACCTGGAGTACTGCATCCAGCTCTGGATCCCCCAACATAGGAAAGGCATGGACCTGTTGGAGAGGGTCCAGAGGAGGGCCACGAGGATGATCCGAGGGCTTGAGCACCTCTCCTATGAGAACAGGCTGAGAGAGTTGGGGTTGTTCAGCCTGGAGAAGAGAAGGCTCCGTGTCACACCCCACTCAGGAGAGAGGGGAAGGAAGTGACTCAGATTCACAAATCCCCGGCAGTGTGGACTAAGGTGAGACAACTCTCAAGGTCCATACAAAAACATTTATTAGATTCCCACAGTGATTAATATGTGTCTTAACTAGGTCCACGATAATTGGTTAGGTATATAACAAATTATGACAAATGGTAAAACAAAGTATGCAAGTGGTATAGTATGCCTTGCATTGCTTCTCAACAGATATACAACCAATTATGGCAAGCAGTACTTAACAACAGATATACCATGAATTATGGCAAGTGGTAAGGTATGCCTTGCGTTCTGTACTTAACTTTAGAAGAAAAAGAGAAAAGAAAGAGAAACAGAGGGATAGAGAGAGAGGGAGAGAGAGAGATAAAGAAATCACCAGTCCTGGTTCCAGTGTTGGTCCAGCCAACAGGGATCTCTGGTTCGTAGAAGCGCTCCTCTGAGGATCCCCAAGGAAATAAGTCTCTCTAGGGGCACTTATTTTCCCCTTTTATGTTCGCAGTATCAGTATGACCCACCCCGCTATTATGGTGCTCAGGTTTCTCTCCCCCCCAGGTGACGTGTAGCATGATTTGGGTGGAGAGATGAGTCCTATAGTCATGTATGTTTAGCATGATCTCGATAATCTTCATTAGCATATGCAGGGGTGTGAACTTTAATACACATTTCGCAGATAATGAGGCAAAGGTCATTCCTCGGAAACGATTGCCCTGAAAACAGAGAACTAACAAGCTTCACAAGTTGAGGAGAAAGCCCTGTCTTCACAAGCTGCCTGAGTCACACAAGAGATAAGCAATTGTTAGCCTTATCAGTTCTTTGAGCACAAGGCCTACACCATCCAGACCCCACATTATCCACCCCGTGGCTATATCCACATTTCAAGGCACTTTCAGTGAGGCTCAGAGGGCCTCCTCCCCCCTTTGTCTCTCATCACTTGTTTCAGGGAATTTACAAGTCCTCTCTTACACTCCAGGGAGACCTTATAGTGGCCTTACAGTACCTAAAGGGGGCCTACAGGAGAGCTGGGAAAGGACTTTTTACTAGGACATGTAGTGATAGGACAAGGGATAATGGCTTCAAACTGGAAGAGGGCAGGTTTAGATTAGATATCAGGAAGAAAATTTTTACTCTGAGGGTGGTAAGGCACTGGAACAGGTTGCCCAGAGAACTTGTGGAAGCTCCATCCCTGAAGGTGTTCAAGGCCAGGCTGGATGGGCCTTTGAGCAACCTGGTCTAGTGGGAGGTGTCCCTGCCTATGGCAGGGGG
>NW_009648774.1:21928-25176 GCF_000708025.1 Charadrius vociferus | reverse complement strand
TGATAAAGGGGAACTAGTTAAATGTTTCAAAATGAGTATCTGTATAATAATAGTGTGTTTTTGTAATAGCTGGTAGAATGTATAACAAGTTGCTTGCTTATCTCGGAAGTTGCTGCCTATCTCGCTAAGGCGTTCAGAAACAGGAGCCAAGGCCACAGAAACCAGCTGAGACCAGACTAGCGGCGTGGCCAAGCTCCAAGAACGATCTGAGCATGCTCGACAGGCAAAGGTTACTAGCGGTGACGAAGAGGAGCCTCCTTACTTCATTGCTGCGACCCCCAATGACCACCATACTGCGCAGACTCGTGTAGGTGGAGAACTAATTTACATGTGAAGCGGGAACAGATAATGCATATGCATGAGTATTTCGCAACATATACTGAATATGTATAGGGCAGTAGCATGTAAACCCTCGTTTTGTACCGGCGCCCACGATTGCAGTGGGGCAACCCCCCATGCTGCCCAGCGCTGAATAAACATACCTACTTTACAACTTTCTAAGTTGTGGAGTCTACTTTCCGCACGTCACCCTAAGGGACAGGGAGCTGGGAGCCAAGCACAATAATACATCTGGCAAGGCAGGACCCTCACCAGTCAGGGCCCAGCCCCTCAGTACTGGGGCAAGCCAAGCAGGACAGACCTGGGTACGATAGCCAGGTTCAACCAAGAGTTCAAACCATCAGGCAAGTTCATGGTGACGAGGCAAGTCCAAGGTTAAGCCAGGAAGTCAATCCTCAGGTCAGATCCAGAAACAGTAACCAAGGGCAGAAATAGCCCAGGCAAATCTGCAGTGACAAGATAGGTCCAAGATCAAACCAGGAAACCAATCTGCAGATCAGGGTCCAGATTAACAAGGTCCATGACCAAATATAGGCATAATTGTGACAGTACTACAGACAAATGCACCCACAACTCAGCCCTGAGCTTAAACAGAGCCCCCGGGGCAGGGAGCGTGGGTGGAGGCTCCAGGGGAGACTGGTCAGAGCAATTCAGGCCTGTTCATGCCCTCAGGGCACTGACAGCAGTCTCCCCTCCCAGCAAGGTGTGTCCTCACACCTTACTGAGATCTGGGTTCAGAAGGGACTTGCTGAAGAGTGATTTAATTGCTATGGGTTATCATGGGACTATTTCAGGAGACACAGAGCTAGGGCAGGGATAGGAAAATAGAAAGGAACAATGCATGGAAGATGTGCCTTGGGAGCCCTGGATTCCAGGCGGGCTTGGGGGCCAGGGGTGGTGAGGGACTTGACCTTGGATTTAGCTTGTTCCTTTTTTCTGATGTTCGCTGGGCTGCTAGTAGGACTGGTTGCTATCACCACCTTGCTTTACTCATCTGCTTCTGGTGCTATGGGGCTGTACCCTGTTAGTGAGGTTGTTGCCTGGCCGGTATTGTGGCCACCCTTAACTTCCTCCTCACCTTCCCTTAGGAGACAGCCCCATTCTTGCTGCTCCCTTGCAATTAGCTCAGGACATCTTAAGCACTGAACTAAGTACCAGTAGAGCCTGGCCCTCAGGCTGTGCTGAAACTTGCCTTCACAGCCCCCATTTGACCTCCAAACCCTGCAGGAGGCTGTGGTCACTATGCAGAGGCAGATTACAGCCCTTGCAGGATGCTTTTGCATCCTCTGCACTCAGCTCATCTCCTGCCCCCCAGCTCCCTAAACCCTTCTGTGAGATTTGAGCAAAGGTGTGGGAGGTTGTTAGTCGGATGCAGCTAATGCTGCTGTCCTGGTTTGAGTGACACAGGACTGATTTCTATTCTAATACTTGGGAAAACTGCACTTTTAGAAGACTCCAGTGTCTGAATTTGTGAAAATATTTACTTTACAGCCAGCTATGGTGTGTGGGTCTCAAGGTCTCAGTGTTTTTGAGCTAGCCAGGTGCAGGGATGAGGAGGAGCGAGACCCGGGCACTTGACCCAAGCTGGCCAACAGGATTATTTCATACCATCAACGTCACATTCACTATAAATTAGAAAGTTTGCTGCGAAGTTCTCTCTCTCCCTTGATGGCTGCCATCCTGAGAACTTTGTGCCCTGGTGCCGGACCCCTGAGGCCTTCCCCTCCTCCTGAAACTGTAGCACTCGCAGTGTCCCACATTTGCTGTCCACTGCTGGGAGTGCACAGCTTCCTACTGATATAATTGGCTGAGTATAATCTCTGTATATTCTGTATTGGTGTCGGGATCAATATCGTTTTTTTAGTGCTGTTAATGTTAATTATCTAATCTTATTCTATTAAATCTGTTTATACTTCAGGTCCCGTGTTTCCTTGTTTTTCCCCAATTCACTTTCCCGGGTGGGGAGAGGTCATCGGGTGATAGAATGATTGTCTAAATGACAACAAATTGTTATGGGTCTCTCAAACCATAACAGCTGCTTATCCAGGGGTCTACCAAACAGATATTACCTGCTCAGCAGTAATTATTTCCCAGCTTCCAGGAATGGCCCTAGACTGGGTCACCCCCTATATGGACAATGATCCCATGCTTCAGAACCCTGATGACCTAGTTGCTCTTCTGGAGTGTTTTTTTCAGAACTTTTGAACACTCAAGTGGAAGCCTGCTACTTGCTAGCTGCAACTGGTATAGGCTGGTTGGAAACTTTGATAACACCTGGACTAAACAAAAGTGGCTTATCCTGCATCCTCCAATTAATAGAGAGACACGAGACAGAACCACTGATTAGGAGGCTGATCACACATTGTGCTTCTGCACAGGGCCTTGGGGTTCAGGAAAGACTAGCTGTTGCCAAAAAGAAGGGTTCTCGAAAAGAAGTGGTCTCAAGGGGGAAGTAGGGATGGGGGGGGAAGGTGAGTGAAGATCCTGGAAGTGGGGAAAGATCCTGGAGATCAGGTTGATGTGTGGAGACAAATGTTGGGGGGATCACAGAATGGTTGAGGTTGGAAGTGACCTCTGAAGGTCTTCCAGTCCAACCCCCCTGCTCAAACGGAGCCACTTAGAGACAGTTGTCCAGGACTATGTCCAGTTGGCTTTCATTATCTCCAAGGAGGGAGGCTCCACAACCTCTCTGGGCAACCTGTCCCAGTGATTGGTCACCCTCACAGTAAAGAAGTGTTTCCTGATGTTCAGACAGAATCTCCTGTGTTTCACTTTGTGCCCATTGCCTCTTATCCTGTCAGTGGACACCACTGGAAAGAGCCTGGCTCTGTCTTCTTTGCATCCTCCCTTCTGATATTTGTATACATTGATGAGATTCCCCGGAGCTTTCTCTTCTCTAGGCTGAACAG
>NW_009648774.1:8184-20969 GCF_000708025.1 Charadrius vociferus | reverse complement strand
AAAGAGGAAGAGCAGAAGAGGGGAAAAATGTAAAAAGCAATTTTTGTAATTAATTTTGTAATCGCTTTTATTTATAAAACTAAAAAGCCTTCTATTTCAAAACCCATGGAACTGGAAAATGCTTTGAGCATTTTCAAGGATTTTCTTTTTAATTCTGACTTGTTCTATCATAATTCTACTTGATTCAAATAGTCATCAAAAATATGCTTAGCAGTCTGAAAATTTTCCTCTGTGGAAAAATAATTGACTTTGCACCAAAAAAGACAGAAAAAAAAGTTTTTCTGACGAAAATGTTCTTGGTTGTTTCTTCTGTTTTGTTGTGCTTGGTGCTGTGCATGGAAAGAGCATGTCAATATCCTATGGTTTGTTGTCTCCACATTACAGTTGGAGACCCCTTGAAACTCAGTGGGTGTACAGGGTAGGAATCACCTGTCCTATTTACACAGTAAAATGTGGGACATCCAGTCACCCCAAGCTCCTTTTCCAAGTCAATAGCACCCCCAGAGGGTGATGCATGACACAAGATGATTACCTAAGGTAGATTAGATGGCTCAACCCTGTGGAGCAGCCCATTTCTCTCCAAGATGGCTAGCTCAATGTTAAGGCTGCAGGCAAATGACTACACCACCAACTAGTCCCTGGCTTGAGGTTAATCTAACTGAACAAGACATGGAAAACTACTGGCCATGACATGAGAAATTGCTGGACGTGACAGATAACTGTCAAAGCGCTGAGTACAATAACAGGCCTTCATTGCCCTGACCAACCTTATCTGGGACTCCCACTCTGTTCACTGGTCCAGGAGCTCCATTTAAGCTCAGGCCCAGACTACATGTCCTTGCCTGATCTATGTTGTTGGTATACTTGTCTCCAGCTCTGTCCCTTGTCATTCCTGTCATGTTGATGGGACTTCCCAGACTGACCTCAGACCTGACTTGCTACCTCACCTATGTCTGATGATTGTTGGACTGTGGATGGAACCTGCTGCTATCATCACCCCTGCTCTGCTCACCCTGCTCAGATAGTGTGGTGTTGTGCCCTTTTTGGTTAGGTCACTGCCCCTGCCTACGCTGTGATTGCCCTTGTGTCAGGGTCCAATGCTCTGACCAGGTTCTTTTAGTTATTCCACATGAGGAGGGTTTAATGTTTAATATCATATTTACTTATTTGTAGATATTTGATGTTACATGGAATTTTTGATTTAGCAGAATGATACAGCAACATACTGAATCACAACACAAACACACTATAGCAATTGCAACATATAGTTGGATCACAATACGAACATGATTCCCATTACTGCTATCTATATGTTCATCATCACAACACTGAACATCCCCAATTGCTAGGAAAGAATATGTGGGTTGAAGCCAGCTCAAGCTTATTGTTCTCTTTAAAGTTCACCTTGCTGGTTGTCCAGTTTTTATGTTCTATGTTGGGCTGAGCCACATATACACTTCCCCCATGTTGGTCTGTCTGGCTTAGGAAGATAATACTCTCTAGTGATTATTTTAGGGAAGGTCTTTTACATAACCAGTTGACCCACTCAACTGATACAGCTGTTTACATAAAACAGTCCCCTTTGTGTTGAGATAAGTTCAGCTTCCTTTACGATAGGTGTGGTCACTTCCTACATTATTTTCTGAGCTTCATGAACACATCACCCTTGCCTATCTTCTCTGAGCCTTCTTCCACTGTAGGGGTTCGTTGATCGGTCACACCTTGGTTCTCAGCTCACCTTCCCTCATGGAGCAGTTCTCCTCTTGCTGCTCCTTGACAGTTAGCTCAGGTCTGGCTCTCAGGCTGGACAGGAACTTGCCCCCATGGCTCCCCCACAGATCCAGGCTGACCTCCAAACCCTGCAGGAAGCAGTAATCAGCATGCAGAGGCAGGTCACAGCCTGGATGACATCTTGACTTTTTCAGCTACTCAAGAGGCTCACATAGACTACATGCAGGAAGTCTCAAGTGACTTGCGACAGAAGCATCTCTGTGCCAAACTCAAGAAATGCTCCTTTAAGAAACTGAAACGGGCATTCACTACGGCTCCATTCCTAGACTACCCGGATGGACTTTCATTGTAGAAGTGAATGCCTTAGACAGAGCCATAGGGGTCATTCTCTCTCAGAAGGTCATCCCTAAGTGGGAGCTCCACCCCTGTGCCTTTTTCTCTCAGCAGCTCACTCCCACTGAGACAAATTACAACATCTGGAACAAGTTGTTCCTGGCAATCAAAGCTGCCTTTCACCTCCTCAAGGGGGCAAAAGACCCAACAGTGTTGCTGACCGACCACCATAGACTGGAATTCTACTGAGACATAATGTGTCTCTCTCCCAGCCTTGCCCTCTAAGCTTCTTTCTTTTTGCACTTTCACTTCATTTTCACCTAATGTCCAGAGCAGCAGAATGGCAAGGCCGATGCCTTGTCATGGAAGGGGGACTCAGATGCTTTGTCACCACCACAGCAGAGGATGATCTCACTGCAGTAGTTAGAAAAACCACTGCAAATGGTGCACTTCTAGCAAAGCATTGTGCTGACACAGCCTAACTTAGCCTGCAAAAACAGGACAGCTGCCTGTATTGGGGGAAAAAGCTGTATGTCCTGAAGAGACTGCTGCAAACACAGGTCCTCCATCAATGCCACTATGTACCTGCAGCCAGATGTGTGGGTTGATGGAAGATACAACACCTGATTACCTGGACCTACTGGTGGCCCACAGTACAGGCCACAGTCCATGGACTTCATAGTAGACCTGTCCCATCCCCCTCCCCCTTGCAGGGCAACAAAGCCATTCTAGTGAACACCTGTGTTCATACCAAAAGGCCTCTGCAAAGACCACAGGATCTCCTGCAGACCCTCCCCACTCCTGACCAGCCTTGGCAGTTGGTGTCCATGGACTTCATAGTAGATCTGCCCCCCCTCATCGGTCAACACAGCTATCCTAGAGACCGTGGACCTCTTCACTAAGATGGCTCACTTTGTTCCCCTCAGGAAATTGCCCACAGACTGCCCAACTTCCTACAGCACATTTACTGATGCCATAGCCTTTCCCAGACAGCATCATTACTGACTGGGGGAAGGGGGGGGTGGGCAGCAGTTTACAGCCAGATTTTGGAAGGAGCTTGTGGGGCTCCTCCCAATACAAACTTGCCTCTCACCCTCTCACCACCCCCAGACCAATGAGCAGACAGAGAGAGTGAACCAGATCCTGGAACAATATCTCTGGCATTACAATAATTTTCTCCAAGATGACTGGGTCACCCTCCTCCCATTGGCAGAGTTTGCTTACAACAATAACATCCTTGCATCTGCAGAGCAGACCCCATTCTTTGCTAACTTTGATTTCCACTCCCAGAGTCATCCAACCACAGCAGCTGCCTCGCACACACCTGCAACTGGTGACCTGCTTGTACAATTCCAGCAAATTCACATCCTCCTCATAACCCAGCTGGACAAAGCCAAAAGTACCTACAAAAGGCAAGCAGGCAGATGATGTTGCCTGGCCACAGCCTTCTCCATTGGTCACTGGGTTTGACTTTCCAGCAAGCACATCCAGACTGCCTGACCATCTGCCAAGCTGGACCATCGTTATTTGGGGCCTTTCACCATGGCTGACCAAATCAACCCAGTTACATACTGCCTGGAGCTCCCATGATCCCAGAAGATTCACCCAGTTGTTCCATGTCTCCCTCCTGAAGCCTCATCACACAGACCCCTTGCACTGCCATAGAACCTGTTGTTATCACCACTCCTGCTGTGCTCACCCTCTTCATATACTGTGGGGATGTATCCTGGTTGATTAGGTCATTGCCTCTGCCTTTTCTGTAATTGCCCTTTGTTTTTAACTCTTTTTTTTTCCCTCATAGAGCAGTTCTGCTCTTTCTTCTACTCGTCAATAATAGTGTGAGAAGTTACAGTCAGTGCCATGAACAGTGGGGAGAAAGAAGTGGGAACAAAGCAGGAATCAAAACCTAGTTTGACACTGCCAAAAGTCACCTTGCAGACATCATGACCTCTGCCTAGGCCTGACAGAGCAGCCTCCCTGTGGGACACTATGAGCAGCCTGAATTCTAGCTAGTGCACTAATAGTACAGAGTGCATGCAGCAGGTAGGGACCCACACCTTCAGTGTGTGTATGTGACCTCATGGGGTGCTCTCTCACCAGGAATGTAGGGAGCAGCATGGCTTCACATAAAGCTGGATCACCCCCATCTCCCACAGGAAGTGTGTGCAAGTAGAGGTACCCACACTCCCAGGAGAGGGTGTGCATATAACCGTGTGAATGGGGGGAGGGGGGAATAGAACTTCTTGGGGTTAGTTATAGAAGGGTGTTTAAAATTTTTAAGTGTTTATTAATATTTTGTAAGTAAGTGTGTAGCATTGTGCTTTATCTGTTGAATTCCTGGTATTGATCCTGAATGTATTGTTCACTGGTTGCTGGCTAATTATGTCATTAATAAATCAATAAATCATTTGGATCCTGATTTGATTTATGGGTTCACCAGCTTTTTTCCTGCAACAGAAGTATGAGGGCAGCGAAAAGGAGGGTGAAGACATGGGAGGAGGAGGGGCTACTCTTGGGGCCCTTAAACCCACAGTACCTACCCAGGTGAGGAGAGCAGAGCAGATCCAACAACAGTAACCAGGATCAGACGACAGTCCAAATGGCCAGGTGAGTTTGTAGTAATGGACTGACTCATTTTTGAAGTCTGAAATATTGCAGTGCTTTACTGAATACTGATTGTTAAGAAAAATTTCCAAACTATGAAAGCCAAATCATACCATTTCTCTATGTACAGAGGAAAGATTCCCAATAAAAACATACCAGGTGCTGGACAATGCTGCAATGAACACAGGTTATCTATGTGGATGCAGATTAGCCATTACAAGCAAAATTAGTGAAATGTCTTGAAATGCTTTATCACCTGTAGACTGATGACAAAGGTTCCTTTTTCACACAAACCATGATTAACAAGGGCTTGAATGAAAGCTGAGAGGCAGAGGCTCAACCTAAATAAAATGGCAGTGATTCTGGGAACAGCAACCTAGGTGATAACAGGTATGATATCAATCCCTTTAACTGAGAAAGGTCTGGGGAAGACAGTGTTTTAAGAATGAACATTTGGGGCATGTGTGTGCATTTCAGAAGATGAGAAAACAAGAACAGTAGCAGTTTCACTAAAAACTGTCCTTGTCAGATAGCCCTTTATTCTTTCTTCTATATTACTTGTCAAGTAAAGTAACTTCTAAAGAAAGCTGTATCTTAGATTGCCAGAGCACAAGAACAACGGCCAATAATTTTCCCCTCAACAGTGAGAAAATGTTTTCCGCAGCCAGGGAGCTCCAACAACCAAATAGATATTTACTGCACTTTACACACACACACAGAGGAAAAAAAACCCAAACAACCACTACTGTAGAACAAGTATAACAGAGTTCAACCAAAAGCCATCTAAAGCAAAAAGCAACAGATAAACAAAAGCAGGAGGAAAGTAGCACCTTGACATCATCATGTTCACATGAAGGGAGATTCACTAGAAAATTTTAAGACACTCTCTGACATTTTGCATTCTTGTTTGAAGAGGAGTGTAGTCAGAGCATCCCTCCATGGTTTTGCAGCATCATCCTTCTCTCCTCTCTTACAATTAATACATTCCAAATCATCTCCTTAGAGTCACACTGAAAGCATTCCTAATCCTTCCCCAGTTGGGCTTCTGACCAGAATGTGGTTTGGGACTGTTGCTGCCAGTAACTTGCCAGATGACCACCTTGCTGAGGGATAGAGCAGGATGACTCAGATCTGTGGCCCCCCCCTACATCTTGCATCTCATTCAGGTTTTCAACTCTATGTTTAGCTGATATCGTTCTATTTGAACTTCTGATATGAAGCAGATACCATATAAGAAGACCTGATGAGTGGTTTTCAAGTGCAAGAATCTTGAGGGAAAAAAAAAAAAAAAGATTTAAAACCTTTTTCTCAGACAACACAGGTTAAAAAGATTATGTGTGCATGCAGGTTGCATTTTGCCAAGGTAACATTGAGGGTGAAGAAAAGGTGATATAAGCAGCATGAAAAGAAGAGCTAAAGCTTTTTTTTAAAAAAAAACTAGCTCAGATTTTCCAAAGGTTTGTATGTTCACAGTCACACTTATTAGTAACTTGATAAAGCATTATTCTTTCCTTTCAATGAAAAAGCAATCATTCTTTTTAACTCCATATAAATAAAACTTCTGACATAAAATTTTGATCTCCACAGCTGTCCCAAAGCACAACCCCCACATAAAGCAGGAAGAATACAAGAAAAGAATCAGGCAATATGTTTTAAGTAATTTTATCCTGGAATGAAATAGCCCACAGCACAAACAACACATTTTTTAGTGTCTGTGATGCTACTTTAAGATAGGCATGAAAACATGTGTGTTGTAGCATCATTTGGAAAAATGGAAAAATAATGCAGACATAGAAAGGAAGTGTTAGGACATGGACTGAGCTAAAAAAAATATATCTATTCAACTACAAAGAACTACAAACTACAGAGAGAAACATTCATGCATACATGCTTGCTTGCTACAAACATACCTATAGAAGCCTTTCTTGTTATTCTTGACATGTTTTGCCAGTTTGAGCTCCAGCTGAGCTTTTGTCTTCCTAACTGCATCTCTGCATGCCCAAGCACTATTTCTATATTCTTTGGGAGTTCGTCCCCTTTTCCATCTCTCATATGCTTCCTTTTTCGCATTTGAGCTCTCTCAGTAGCTCACTGTTTAACAAGGCTGGTTTCTTGTTATGTCTACTCCTTTTCCTGCTAAGGAGGATGGACTGCTCTTGTGCTTTGAGGAAGCTGTCTCTGAAAATCTCTCAGGACTCCTGAGCTCCTTTGCCCTCCAAAGCAGACTTCCATGGGATCCCTCATAACAGTTCCCTAAACAAGTTGAAATCAGCTTTGCTGAAGTCCAAGGTCTTTATTCTGCTACTTGTCTTCCTCATGCCCCTTAGGATCTCAAACTCTGCAATCTTATGGTCACTGCAGCCAAAGCTGCTATTGACAGTCACATCTCCAAACGTATCTTCCTTATTTGTAAGCAGTAGGTCCAGAAGAGCACCACTCCTAGTGGGCACATCCAGCAATTGCATTAGGAAGTTGTCCTCAATGCATTCAAGAAATCTCTTAGAATGCTTGTTCACCACCCTGTTGCTTTCCCAACAAATATCAGGGTAGTTGAAGTCCCCCATAATAACCGGGGCCTGCAGACCTGAAGCTTCTTTAAGTTGCCTGAAGTTGTTATTCTGTTTGCATGTATCTCCCCGTATGCACATAGGTCTCCTGTGTGCATGTGCAACTCTCCCTGTGTTTGTGTGCACAAGCGTCTCCCTGTGTGAGCACATGAGCATTTCCCTCCGTGTGTACATGTGCATGAGTGTCCTCCTCTGTGTGTGTGCATCTCCCTCTGTCTGTGTCTGTATACATCTCCCTCTGTGTGTTGGTGTGCACAAATGTCCTCCTCTGTGTGTGTGTATATGAGTGTCTGTGTGTGTGTCCACAATTACCTGACTGGAGGATACAGATGGAGTCAGTCTCTTCTTGGAGGTGTGCAGCAATAGGAAGACAGGCAATGGACACAAGTTGGAACATGGGAAGTTCCAATTGCATAAAAAAATTTTACCATGAAGGTGGCCAAATACTGGAACAGGTTGTCCAAAGAGGTTGTAGCATCTTCATCCTTGGAGGTGTTCAAGGCCCTGAGCAACCTGATCTAATTAGACTTGTTCTGAGCAGGTGAGCAGGAGGTTGGACCAGATGACCTAAATTATTCTATGATTCTATGAGTGTGCATGTGTCTGTGCATGTAAGTGTATCTCTGTGTCTATCTCTGTGGACACTGCTTGTAAAATATGTTTAGCTGTTACTGTTTAGCTACTCCCAAAATTTGAAGAGAGTTTCATAATATAGCCTTGATCTTGATATTTTACCTTTTGGCAAAAATGGAAAACTTGTTTTCAAGAATATGACTAATAGGGTTTTCAGCAACATTAAAAAAAATTAACTTCCTGATTCCACAAATAGGTGCACAACTCATTCTCTGGTAGCAAGTATTTAAATGCACTAAAAAGATTTTCACAGATCCAAAATGGTCTTTTCCCAGGATAGGAAGTGGGATAGGAATCATTTCTTCTCCCCCATCTACACACCACCTGATTTGGTCTGTAAAATATCTACATTTTCTTAACACTAGAATTAATTGCAGATCATAATACATATACACTTTATATGAGTTTGAAATTATAACTAGCAATGAACATTCATCTGCTATGAGGATCTGAACACATTGTAAAACCTAACCATTTGATTTTGGTACCCAAAGGAGCTAAACTCTTTGAACAAGCTGGTCCTAACTGTTCCAAGTGCCATAGTTGCAAACAAGCTTTTCTGCCTACAATATCACCTCTAACAGAAATTGCTCAAAAACTGAATGTTTAGCACACGATCTGCATTAATAAAGACCAAAACTTTTTAACAACCCCCAAAGCTCCATCCCTTTTCAGACAAAAAAGAAAATGAACTCCCCCAAATCCAATGGCAAGATCTTGGTACACAGTTACCAGGACTGTGATGAACTGAACAAGCGATAAAGGTTCTATTTCTTTACTGTACCTCAGAGTTTCCAAGCCACACACAATGTAAAACCTTTTCTTTCACAGTAATACACTAAAGTAATACACTAAGTCAATTTTATTATGAAATTATCAGAAGTGTGGGAGAGGATATGGGATCTGACTTAAACCTGAGCTGTTCAACTACACCAAGAATGTCCAATTTCTAAATAGCAGAACTGAAATGAACTTTCATCAAGTAAAACTTCCCTTCCTGAGTTCACTTGTAACTGGAGAAGATTTTTTTTCTGTTAAATATCATCTTTAGTGAAAGGCCCACATAACTGGGGAGGAGAGATAGCTATATAAGAAGTGATCTCCAATACACATACACAGATATTTCTGCAATATATAAACCAATTCAAATGTAAAAATTAAAATTCTTTCTAAATTTTTAACATGGTATTCCTTTAAAACCTTTCCAACCACAAATTCCAAGGGAAAGTGGTGAACCCTGTTGTGTATAAAATATATTTAATTTTAGAGTAAGATTTCTAACAGTGTAAACATCCATACTCCAGACTTCCATAAGTCATCTAAGTAACTCCCCAAGACATAAGCACAGTTAAAAATATGTTCTAGGAAAGGACTAATTAGTCTATTTCTCCATGCTCCAATCCCAAAGAATGATCTCTCATTGTTTGCTGTGCTCCCTGCACTAATGCATAATTACTGATTTCATATATATAAACCCTATGTTATAGATATGGTTATTATACATAGTTATATAGTTATAGAGTTTTAATATATTATATATATAATAGTTCTTATTGCCATATGCAAACAATGGTGAAAAAAACATCTAAAACCCCAGTCCTGGCACAGTTGTGTTTAAAATTTAATCCCAATGCAGTCTAGAAGAGAACTTTCACGTTTGACAATAAACACATAAGCTTAAGTGTTAGGGCCTCAGTCTTGAAAACATCATAGCTCCAAAATAAAAGTGAATTGAGTGGTCAAAAGCTGTTCCTCAGGGGGATATTGTCATGTAACCATTTTTAACAGGAAATGGACCTAACACTTAAAAAGTCAGGTGAAATGCCTCTGAAAAAAGTCAGGTGAAACTCTCTGAAATGCCTGTACACCAAAGAACGCAGCATGAGGAATAAACAGGAAGAACTAGAGATCTGTGTGCGGTTGCAGGGCCATGATCTCATTGTAGTTACAGAGACATGGTGGGATAGCTCGCATGACTGGAATGCTGTCATGGATGGCTGTGTACTTTTTAGGAAAGACAGGCCAGCGGGGCGAGGTGGTGGAGTTGCTCTCTATGCAAGAGAGCAGCTGGAATGTATCTGCCTAGGGGTGGATGAAGAATGTGTTGAGAGCTTAAGGGTAAGAATTAAGGGACAGGCTAATATGGGATACACTGTTGTGGGTGTTTACTACAGACCACCGGATCAGGAAGAGGAAGTCGATGAGGCCTTCTACAGACAGGTGGAAATAGCTGCACAATCGCGGGCCTTGGTTCTCATGGCGGACTTCAACCACCCTGATATTTGCTGGAAAGGCAACACAGCCGGGCATGCACAGTCCAGGAGGTTTCTGCAGAGCATTGACGATAACTTCTTGACACAGGTGGTAGAGGAACCAACGAGGAGAGGTGCGCTGCTGGACCTTGTGCTAACAAACAAAGAAGAACTAGTTGGAGATGTGAAGGTTGGGGACAGTCTTGGCTGCAGTGACCATGAGATGGTGGAGTTCAGGATCCTGCATGGAAGAAGCAGAGCAAAAAGTAGAATTACAGCCCTGGACTTCAGGAGAGATAACTTTGGCCTCTCCAAAGACCTATTTGGAGGAATCCCATGGGCTAAGGCTCTAGAAGGAAAAGGGGTGCAAGACAGCTGGTTGATGTTCAAGCACCACTTCCTCCAATCTCAAGATTGGTGCATCCCTTGGAGCACGAAATCAGACAGGAGAAAGTAGGCAGGAAACCTACATGGATGAGCAAGGAGCTTCTGGAAAAACTCAAATGGAAGAAGGAACTGTACAGAACGTGGAAAAAGGGAATGGCCACTTCGGAGGAGTATAGGAACGTTGTCAGTATATGTAGGGATGAAACAAGGAAGGCTAAGGCCCACTTGGAATTAAACCTGGCAAGGGACGTCAAGGACAATAAGAAAGGCTTCTTCAAGTGCATCAGTAGCAAAAAGAAGACTAGGGAAAATGTGGGCCCGCTACTGAATGAGGTGGGTGCCCTGGTGAAGGAGGATGCAGAGAAGGCACAGTTATTGAATGCCTTCTTTGCTTCAGTCTTTACTACTAAGGCTGGTCCTCAGGAACCCCAGACCCTGGAGGTAAGAGAGAGAGCCTGGAGAAAGGAAGACTCTCCCTTGGTCGAGGAGGACCAGGTTAGAGATGATTTAGGCAAACTTGACACCCAAAAATCCATAGGCCCTGATGTGATGTACCCATCAGTGCTGAGAGAGCTGGCAGATGTTATTGCAAAGCCGCTCTCCATCATCTTTGAAAGGTCATGGAGAAAAGGAGAGGTGCCTGAGGACTGGAGTGCTGCAAAGAATGGCTGTAGGCTCTTCAGGAAGGACAGGCAAGCAAGGAGAGATGGTGGGGTAGCCCTGTATGTCAGGGAGTGTTATGAATCTCTAGAACTAAATGATGGTGAAAATGGGGTTGAGTGCCTATGGGTAAGAATCAGGGAGAGGGCCAACAAGGCAGGTATCATGGTGGGAGTCTGTTATAGACCACCCAACCAGGATGAAGAGGCAGATTAAATATTCTATAAGCAGCTGGGACAAGTCTCAAGATCGCGAGCCCTTGTTCTCGTGGGGGACTTCAACTTACCAGATATCTGCTGGGAATAAAATACAGTGGAGAGGAAATAGTCTAGGAAGTTCCTAGAGTGTGTTGAGGAAAACTTACTGACACAGTTAGTGAGGGGGTCAACTAGGGAAGGTGCCCTGCTGGACCTGTTGTTTGTAAACAGAGAAGGACTTGTGGGGGATGTGAAGGTTGGAGGCCATCTTGGGCATAGTGATCATGAAATGATAAGAGTTTTCAATTCTTGGAGAAGCAAGGAAGGGGGTCAGCAGTACTGCTACCTTGGACTTCCAGAGGGCGGACTTTGGTCTTTTCAGGAGCCTGATTGACAAAGTCCCTTGGGAGGCAGTCCTCAAGGGCAGAGGAGTCCAAGAAGGCTTGACATTTTTCAAGACAAAAGTCTTAACGACGCAGGGGCAGGCCATCCCCATGTGCCAAAAAATGAGCCGTCGGGGAAAAAGACAAGCCTGGCTGAATAGAGAGCTGTGGTTGCAACTCAGGGAAAAAAGGAGAATTTATGGCCTTTGGAAGAAAGGACAGGCCACTCATGAGAACTACAAAGATGTTCTGAGGCTATGTAGGGAGAAAATTAGAAGGGCCAAAGCCCAACTAGAACTTGACCTGGTTTCTGATGTTAAGGACAATTAAAAAAGTTTCTATAATACATTAACAATAATAGGAGAACTAAGGATAATCTCCATCCTTTTGTAGACAGGGGCGGAAGCATAGTGACAAAGGATGAGGAAAAGGCTGAGGTACTTAATGCCTTCTTTGCCTCGGTCTTTAATAGTAAGACCAGTTGCTCCCTGAGTACCCAGCCCCCTGTGCTAGTAGACAGGGGCAGGGAGCAGAATGAAGCCCCCATAATCCATGGGGAAATACTGAGTGACCTGCTTCAGCACCTAGACATATGCAAGTCTATGGGGCCAGATGGGATCCACCCAAGGCTCCTGAGGGACCTAGCAGAAGTACTGTGGAGAACCAATACCAGATGCAATTTTGTCTCGACATTGCTGCTGTGCCGCCATCTTCTGGGAGGACCATCTTCTTCACAGTTTTGGAAGCGAATGACCTCATGTGCCTGCACAGGGACCAAGGGCTCGAAAAGAGCAGGAAGAGGCTTATAGGAGAGCAGCGCTTCCAGTTGATCTGCGCATGAGCGAGATCCCTATATAAAAGGAGCACACGCCTTTTGGCACCCCTTTTGTTCTTCCTTCCTCCTTGCCTCCCTGCTGCGCGCCCCTCCCCCCCGGGACCCCAGACTATATGAAGCATGTAATGATTGAAGACTTTGGACAGAATCTGCAGAAAAACTGTTGAACTCAGAGTGGTAGTAGCGAGCTTTCTCCCTCTTTC
>NW_009648774.1:3908-7751 GCF_000708025.1 Charadrius vociferus | reverse complement strand
GAGTGTCTGTAGAAGAATTATTAGTTCAGGATCCTGCATGGAAGAAACAGGACAAAACATAGAATTACAGCCCTGGAATTCAGGAGAGCTAACTTTGGCCTCTTCAAAGACCTACTTGGAGGAATCCCATGGGCTGAGGTTCTAGAAAGAAGGGGGGTGCATGACAGGCGGTTGGTGTTGAAACACCACTTCCTCCAAGCTCAAGATTGGTGCATCCCTAGGAGCATGAAATTAGGCAAAGGAGGCCGGAGAACTGCATGGATAAGCAAGGAGCTTCTGGAAAAACTTGGATGGAAGAAGGGAGTTTACAGAGTATGGAAAAAGGGACTGGCTTCTTGGGAGGAGTATAGCAACATCATTGTCAGAGTACGCAGGGATACAACAAGGAAGGCTAAGGCCCACTTGGAATTAAACCTGGCAAGGGATGTCAAGGACAGTAAGAAGGGCTTCTTCAAGTACATCAGTAGTAAAAGGAAGACTAGGGAAAATGTGGGCCTGCTGCTGAATGAGGTAGGTGCCCTGGTGACAGAGGATGCAGAGAAGGCGGAGCTACTGAATGCCTTCTTTGCTTCAGTCTTTACTGATAAGGCCAGCCCTTAGGAATCCCAGAGCCTGGAGGTAAAAGAGAGCCTCAAGAAAGGAAGACTCTCCTTTCAAGGAGAATCAGGTTAGAGATCATTTAAGCAAACTTGGCACCCATAAATCCATGGCCCCTGATGGGATCCACCCCCAAGTGCTGAGGGAGCTGGCGGAAGTTATTGCTGGGCCACTCTCCATCATGTTTGAAAGGTCATGGAGAACAGGGGAGGCATCTGAGGACTGGAGGAAAGCTAATGTCATGCCAGTCTTCAAAAAGGTCAAAAAGGAGGACCCAGGAAACTACAGGCTGGTCAGCCTCACCTCCATCCCTGGAAAGATGATGGAACAGCTCATTCTGGATGTCATCTCTAAGCATGTAAAGGAAAAGAAAGTTATCGATAGTGGTCAACATGGATTCACCAAGGGGAAGTCATGTTTGACCAAACTGATAGCCTTCTATGATGGCGTGACTGGATGGGTGGATGAGGGGAGAGCAGTGGACGTTGTCTACCTCAACTTCAGCAAGGCTTTTGACACTGTCTCCCATAACATAGTCATAGGTAATCTTGGGAAGCATGGGTTAGAGGATTGGACAGTGAGGTGGATTGAGAAGTGGCTGAACAGCAGAGCTCAGAGGGTTGTGGTCAGCAGCACAGAGTCCAGTTGGAAGCCTGTAACTAGCAGTGTTCCCCAGGGGTTGGTACTAGGTCCCATCTTGTTCAATATATTCATCAACAACCTGGATGAGGGGACAGAGTGTACCATCAGCAAGTTTGCTGATGACACAAAACTGGGAGGAGTAGTTGACACACCAGAAGGCTGTGCTGCCATTTAGCGAGACCTGGACAGGCTGGAGAGTTGGGTGGAGAGAAACCTTATGAAGTTCAACAAGGGCAAGAGTAGGGTCCTGCACCTAGGGAGGAATAGCCCCATGCATCAGTACAGGTTAGGGGTTGACCTGCTGGAGAGCAGCTCTGCAGAGAGGGACCTGGGAGTCCTGGTGGACAACAAGTTGACCATGAGGTAGCAATATGCCCTGGTGGCCAAGAAGGCCAATGGCATCCTGGGGTGCATTAAAAAAAGCGTGGCCAGTAGGTCGAGGGAGGTCATCCTCCCCCTCTACTCTGCCCTAGTGAGGCCACATCTGGAGTATTGTGTCCAGTTCTGGGCTCCCCAGTTCAAGAAGGACAGGGAACTACTGGAGACAGTTCAGTGGAGGGCTACGAAGATGATCAAGAGAATGGAGCACCTCTCTTATGAGGAAAGGCCTGGGTCTGTTTAGCCTGGAGAAGAGAAGACTGAGAGGGGATCTCATCAGTCATAGAATCATAGAATCATAGAAACATAGAATGGTTTAGGTTGGAAAGGACCTTGAAGATCATTAAGTTCCAACCTCCAGGGTGGCTGCCAAGAGGATGGGGCCAGACTCTTTTCAGTGGTGCCCAGCGACAGGACAAGGGACAATGGGCACAAGCTGGAACGCAGAAAATTCCATCTGAACATGCGGAAAAACTTCTTTACTTTGAGAGTGACAGAGCACTGGAACAGGCTGCCCAGAGAGGTTGTGGAGTCTCCTTCTCTGGAGATATTTGAAACCAGCCTGGATGCATTCCTGTCCAACCTGCTCTAGGTGAACCTGCTCTGGTGGGGGGGTTGGACTAGATGATCTCCGAAGTTCCCTTGCAACCCCTACCATTCTGTGATTCTGTGAAATGGCCAATATACAGAGATTATTAAGAAGAAAGATATGGTTTCCATAAGATGATGTTTTTCCAGCATTTTGGAGTTACCAACGTGTACAAGAATTTAAGAAGCCATATCAGTCTTAATCATAGTTTCAAAAGATGCTGACAGTAAAGGAAAAAAGTAGTCAGCCAGCTAGGGGCTGCTTTGGATTTACACATGCATGTAATTTTGGAACTGAATGCCACTCCTGAAAGTTTCCCCACAAAGTAAATATTCTAAAAATCAAGCACTTGATGCTTACAGAAGTGTGTCAGTTCACTTTCCAATACCAATAAAGCCAAAGGACAGTAAGAAGGCAAGCAGCCAGCTACTCATTAAGGAAATTAAGTAAGAGTACATCACCCATACACTTATGCTATCTACTACATTTATCAACAGATCAACTGTATTAGGGGGTTGTTTCTTTACCAGAGATCAGAGCTAACCATAGACAATCACTGAATCTCACATAATATTTTGGAGGATCAGCTAAACTGAGTAACTACAATCAAAGTTATACAGCCCTGGTATTATTCAGAATACAACAAAAGTTTATATGATAGTACAGATGTATTTAAAGGCACAGTAAAAAAACAGTAATCTCAAATTTTAAAAAAACAACATTATACCAACGGGCTAGGAAATACAAAGACAGCACAGATACTACATTAACAATGATTATACTAAGAATAAATGTGTCCTCTCAAATTTAATTACAGCATTTCTTCTACAACACTATAATTTATAATGCCACATCTGATGCCAAGAAAAAAAAAATATATGAAAGGTCTCAAAGGATGGAATAACTTTAAATGCTTCTATCCTAACACCCAACTCGGGCTCTGTGGCAAGACCCATGCACCCCTTTGAGACACACGGAGCAAGAGAGTTCAGAAACTTTCTCCATCAGTCCAGTCCACTCAACGATTCCAAGACCAGAAATACACGGAGAAAATACGAAGAAAAGGAAATGGCTTCTCAACACAGTCCTGAAGACTCCACAACCCCCCGGTCTTGGTGAGTCTGTTTCTCTTAACCCCGATACACTCCAAAGTTTCAGCTGTTTGCCAGGAGGTACAAAACTTGAACAAGAGCCCCAACAAGTTTATTTGTTTTGGTATAACCCTAGCAGAATTTTTGCTCAGTCCCTTTTCCGGGAGCCCCGACGTCTCCCCCGTGTGCGCTGCTGCTCTCGTGTCACCCTCGGGGACTCAGCACCCTCCGGGCCGCGAGGCGACCACTCAAGAAGGTCACAAGCTTTGAGGGCTGAGACACCCCGGAGTAGATGGAGGGCGATACCACGACTCTGGTCTCTCCCCCATCCCCGCGTGTTTTACCGCCTGGCGTCCAGACACCCATCGTGTCTCCCGTGGGGACACATACCCGGCGGGGCGGGCATAACTCCACTGAAGTGTTGCTGAGTGTGTCAACTTCTGGGACCTTTAGGGGAGAAGATGAACAAAGGGGTAGTCCGGAGGGGGGGAGAATAACCTTCCCCGCCCCAAAATACTTCCACACGCACCGCTTACCTGACACAGG
>NW_009648774.1:0-3840 GCF_000708025.1 Charadrius vociferus | reverse complement strand
AGGAAGCTGGAGGGGATGCGGGGGGGCTCCAGGAGGAGGAAGGGAGCTGGGGGGGGAGGCGACGGCTGCGGCAGCGATGGGGGAGGGGGAGGAGGAGAAGGCGGCGGAGGGCGACAGCGCAGGAGGATGTGTGAGGAAGACGGAGGAAGGAGCCACCAATCTGCTGGTGAGCCCAACTCCCCTACCCACTTCTCCCACCTGGCGAAGGGGATCCGATCGATCTTCAACGCCGTCCTCCCCGGACTTTGCGGATTCCCGATCGGGGTTCCGCAGGCAGGCGGAAGGAAAGAGGCGGGAGTCGAGCTGCACAGCGCAAGGTTGCGAGTTGGCGGCGATCAGCATCACTTCCCCCCGCCCGCCCCCTAAGCAGTTGCAGCAGATGGGGTCCCAACTGCCCGGACAGCACACGAGGGGTAGTGGGCACGGCAACAAACTTCCTTTCGGTCTCCTCTCCCCTGCGAAGTAGGAGCGTTGGGGCAAGGGGGCTGCCACCGCTCGTTGTCCCCCGGTACGAGCTCAGGGGCACTGGGCGGGGGCTGAGCCTGCTAGTTCGGCAGGGGAGGCGATTAGCTGTGCCCCACGACTCAAAGGGCTAGGGCTCAGTGCAAGAGAGAAAACAAAGGCAGCATAGAAGTCTATTATACCTCTCCCTTCCCCGCCTCCGCCCTGGAAACAGTAACAGCGCTACGCCAGGGGAGCGAAAGAAAAGGGTATCCGAATCAGTGAAGTCCGTCCCCCCCGCCCTCTGTTTCGGGGACTTCCTCTGCCGTCTTGCCCCCCCTCACAAGACGGCAAGGTCCATTTCTCAATCCCGGCCCTGACTGGAAGAGGGGGGTGATTCCCCGCGGGTGCCTGTTCATGTGTTGGATCCGCCTTTGTGTGTGTGTGTGCGCCTTCCCCTCTCCCTATGTAGGGAAGGGGCAAATCCTCTATCCCCTAACGCTGGTCTGGCTGCTCTCAGGGAAAAAGTTTCTTTCTTCCTCCTCTGCCATCGGCCTCACCAGCCCAGGATAAATTATACACGATGAGAAAGAAGAGTGTTCAGCTCGCAGCCAGCCCTGCATTTTCCCTCTTCCATACCAACTCTGTCCACTCAGATCCCAAGGTAGCAAAGGGGGCTAGTGCCTTTCTGGAACACCAGCTCCTGCACAGGACAGAACATAACAACCAGGGGAGGGCCTCATCCCCACCAGACACACAAACTTTTCTCCCCTTGGTTTATTCTCCCTTCTCCTTCCTTTCTCCACTTCTTTTCCTTCCATCCCGCTCCCATTGCCAGCATTCAGCTGCACCAGCAGGTCTCAGCCCAACCACCTTGGGTATCCCTTGGCCATGCTGGAAGGGCAAAGCTGTCCTGCATCACACAGCACTTGAGATGTTAGGGCACATCCTTCTCTCAGGCCTTGTTCCTTTCTTTCTTTCCCCAGACTCTACTTGCTCCCACCCCCAGTGGTGGCACTGACAGATGTCTCAGCAGTCAAGATCCTGGCATTGAGCTCAGGCAGAGCTCTGCTTGTCTTTACCTTTTTTTCCCTTCTCCTTTAAAAAGCTTATGAACAAAGCATACAAGCAATGGAGGGAGGGCAGCCCCACATGGATTGCTATATGTGCACACAGAAAACAGAAAGCCACTCGTGAGCAGTACTGCCTGTACTGCGTGGCATATACTGGACCATCTCACATTTGAGGAAAGGCTGAGAGAGCTGGGGCTGTTCAGCCTAGAGAAGAGAAAGCTCCGGGGAATCTCATCAATGTATACAAATATCAGAAGGGAGGATGCAAAGAAGACAGAGCCAGGCTCTTTCCAGTGGTGTCCACTGACAGGATAAGAGGCATTGGGCACAAAGTGAAACACAGGAGGTTCCGCCTGAACATCAGGAAACACTTCTTTACTGTGAGGGTGACCAATCACTGGGACAGGTTGCCCAGAGAGGTTGTGGAGCCTCCCTCCTTGGAGATAATGCAAAAGCCAACTGGACATAGTCCTGGATAACTGTCTCTAAGTGGCTCCGTTTGAGCAGGGGGGTTGGACTGGAAGATCTCCAGAGGTCACTTCCAACCTCAATGATTCTGTGATTCTGTGTATGTGTATGCACACACATGGCTATAAACTCAAGGACTGAAAGGGTTTGGTAGACTTTTCCAGCCCTGGCTCCTTGCTATCCATGCACTTTTGATTAAATGAGCCTTTGTCTTACCAGAGTGGCCCTGGTTCCTGGGATATCTCCACAAAACCAGGGAGTCTCTGCCTGCAATAAATAGGCAGCAATCAATCATGTTGGAAAGCCCTGAGCAGACCAGATGCACCGAACCTGCAATCATCATTGTCCCCTTTGCGCTGCTTCATTGATTAGGACTCAAGCATGTCCTTTATGCTCCAGCGTAATAAGTATTTAGCACAAGAATTTTGCTTCAGCTAAAATGGATGCGTGCTTGCTATGGCTTCAGCTAAGATAGGTACTGGTTCTCTCTGGAGGAGAACTGTGTAACATCCAGCGCTGTAATAAATATTCTTTGCTCCACCAAATTTGCCCCTGACTAAAATTCAATACAGTGAGCGTGTTTCTCACATCCAGCTACCCCTAGATTTTCCCATCGCTACAATTCAGAAACACCTACGGGCATCTCCCCACATCTTCCCCACACACACCCCGCCCTCCCGCATGCAGTGAGTTAGCAGGGAACTGCAGGGAATGTCTCTAATTGCAAAGGCCTTTCCAGCTACAGGGCTGCCTTTGCAGTGATGTATTTCTCTCCCTTTCAGCCAAATGCTTTGCGGGCAGGGCAAGGAGCCAAGTGGGGGTGGGAGAAGAGAGAACTGCTGCGACGTTGATTGGACAGCCGGGCTATTGCACAAGGCTGTGCGGCTGCTGCAGGGCTGGCTCTTCATCCATTACATGCAAGCGCTTGATGCTGTTTGCAGAGAAGAGTTAAACAGTCAGAAAGAGCAGGGCATGGTGGCAAGTACATGCATCTGGTTAACTGAGAATACAATAGTCTTGTATTTGGACAGAAATCATATTGCAACAACAGTCAAACTTTAAATTAGATGAGACCTGTTTTTTTCAAAAACACTTTGTACTAAAGCTAGTTTATCCAAGGTGTTAAAAAATTCAGGTTCAGAAGGGTATAATTTCGGTTCAATCTGCAGCATGCTGGAGGAGTCACACGCTAGGTGCTGGAATGTTTGTACAAACTCAGGAATATTTCTGTTCTTGTTCACAACATCAGCATGCAGAAGACAATTTAGGCAGCACTGGGCGAAATCACTTTAGAGTGGTTCAGGTTATTCAATCCACAGAAGACTCAACCTTTTACGCCTGGCAATTACTAATCCACCCCACACATGTGTGGTTCCATAGGGTTTCATCCGATCACCAGCCTGGTTCTGCATTGATTATGTATGGATCTGCCTAGGTAGGCTACAATCAATGCAGCTGGGAATCTTCCGGTATATTTCCTTTTGTGCTGAATTTGGATTCCGTAGTTTCCTTGTTTTCCCAACACCAAACTGAACTGAGATCATATCTGAGAACCAGAAGATACAGGCTCCGGGAAATAATACTGCAAGGCAGAAAAAGCACAGAGCAACTGAGGAGAGAAACTGGACTTCACACAATCCAATGTGAATCATATAGAAGCCATTTTATTGATATTCTACTGTCCCTTATATACAATTTTTCTATCCCTTCTCGCATTCATGCGTTAGTTGATTGCTTAATAGTCCTGTGCACAAGGCGAGCATGCGACTCGGATTGGTTCGTTCTAATCTCTGTTTTTCCCACCTCCTCGTCCGACGACTCCAAACTTATCTTTCTCAATCGGTGTGAAACAGTCGCT
>NW_009648773.1:10803-11020 GCF_000708025.1 Charadrius vociferus | reverse complement strand
GCCCGCAACACTATCCTGGGCCTTGAACTATCCTGGGCCTTATGGCGACATGGTACCCCAGAAAGAATTGAGTCAGACAACGGGACTCATTTCCGAAACAGCCTCATAGACACCTGGGCCAAAGAGCATGGCATTGAGTGGGTATATCACATCCCCTATCACGCACCAGCCTCGGGGAAGATAGAAAGATACAATGGACTGCTAAAGACTACACTGA
>NW_009648773.1:7583-9945 GCF_000708025.1 Charadrius vociferus | reverse complement strand
CACAGACTATGGGAACTGTAAGATCTGGGCATGACACAGATGGTATGGAATAAGGGGTGGATAATGTCCTGGTTCCGGCAGGGATGGAGTTAATTTCCCCAAGGAGCCGGCAGGGGGCAGGTATTCCATCCCACTGTGACCTATGCCCGGGCTATAAGAGGAGCTAGCTGGGGAGAGAAGAGCAGTCGCCACTTGGGGGTGGGCTGCAGTGGTGCAGGTCCGGTCGGTGTGCTTTGCGGCAGTACTGTAATTGTGTTTTCATCTTCTCTTTCGCTGTTCTGTTAAATTGCATTATTTTAACCCACGAGTTTTGACCTGTCGATTTCTTTTTCCATGGCTGTGGGAGTTGTGCGAGTGGCCGTGTGGTTCTTTGTTGCTGGCTGAGGCCAAACCACAACACAATGTTGACTACTTCTGATAACCTTCTTTTCCTCCAGGTGCTTGGAGATGACGCCCAGAACAAGCTGCACCATCCTCTTTCCAGGGATGGAGGTGAGGTTGCCCGGCCTGAAGTTTCCTGGGTCATCCTTCTTGCCCTTTTTTAAGACTGGATTGACATTGGCTATCCTCCATTCCTCAGGCACCTCACCTGTTCTCCAGGACCTTTCAAAGGTGATGGAGAGCAGCCCAGTAATGACTTCCCCCAGCTCCCTCAGCACTCGCAGGTGCATCCCATCATGGCCCACAGACTTGTGGGTATCCAGTTTAATTAATTCTTCTCTAACTTGTTCTTCTTCAACCAAGAGAAAGTCTTCCTTCCTTCAGACTTTTTCTGTTACCTGCAAAGTCTGGGACTCCCGAGGGCTGGCCCGAGCAGTAAAGACAGAAGACATGAAGATAACTATGGAAGTGTAAGTATAGCTATTAAGTAAAAACACAGTCCTGATATCAGTCAGCCACATTCTTTATTCGGTGCTCTTCTACAGAAACAGCAGATCTACTGTTTCGTTAACTATTTTTTTTAGAAAATGATGTTTGGAAGGCTATTAACAAACTGAAAAGTAAATAATTCCTGTTCGAGATGATGAACGTAAAAAGGAAATTCTAATTTTTAAATCTCATTCTCATAGTTTCTTGTCAATAAATCTGAAATCTACATCTTCCCAAGATTTGCTCATAGAGGAATCTTACTAGACATTTCAAGGAATTATTTACCATTGAAATCTGTTCTTACAAACTTGGTAAATGGACAGTTTTGTATCATTAATAATGAAGGGGTTTTGTTGTTGTATTTTCCCTCCTGAAGCAACTGATGCTGATATGAAAGGAGAACCTATCTGCTCTGGCTGACTTCAAAAAGGACAGAGTGAACTTTGCTAAATGCAGGTCAGAACCTACACCAGAGAGGAACTGAGCAGGTGGATGCAGTGGTTACTGAATCTGTAAAGGAGGCTGGGATTCATGGCACCTTGGGTTTTCTGTATTTTCTGTTGCCTAAACCAGCTCACATGTTTCTTGGAAGCATGTTTTGAGACATCTGATTGTCACCAAGCAACACAGAGGAGGCCCTGCAAGTCCTGGCTTGAATGGCAATGGTTACAGGAAAACGCCAGCCTTTTCAATAACCAGGCTTTGGTAGTCCTTTCTTAGGAAATGAAGTACAGAGCAGGGGGTGGGGGAATATTCCAACATGTTCACTGGAAGCTACTGACTTCTTTCACTGCTTCCCCTCAAAAAGAAGGCAAAAAAACCCCCCCAAACCAACCAAAACCCACCAAAACGAGAAAAGAAAGACTAGGGAAGATGTGGGCCCTCTCCAGAAGGAAACACAAGAACTGGTTACTCAGGACAGAGACAGAGCTGAGGTGTTCAATGAATTTTGCCTCAGTCTTCACTGGCAAAGACTGCAGCCACACTGCCCATGATGCAGAATGCAAAGGCGAGGACTGGGAAAATGAAGAACTGCCCACTGTAGGTGAAGATCAAGTACGAGACCACCTGAGGAACCTGAAGGTGCACAAGTCCATGGGACCTGATGAGATACATCCGCAAATCCTGATGGAACTGGCAGATGAAGTTGCTAAGCCACTATCCATCATATTTGAGAAGTCGTGACGGTCTGGTGAGGTTCCTGCCGACTGGAAAAGGGGAAACATAACCCCTATTTTCAAAAAGGGATAGAAGGAAGACCCAGGGAACTACAGGCCAGTCGGTCTCACCTCTGTGCCTGGCAAGATCATGGAGCAGATCCTACTGGAAACTCTGCTAAGGCACATAGAAAACAAGGAGTTTATTGGTGACAACTGTCATGGCTTCACCAAGGGCAAGTCATGCCTGACAAATTTGGTGGCCGTCTATGAAGGGGTTACAGCGGCAGTGGACAAGGGAAGATCAACAGATGTCATCTACCTGGACTTGTGCA
>NW_009648773.1:0-6986 GCF_000708025.1 Charadrius vociferus | reverse complement strand
TCCAGCTCTGGAGTCCTCAACATAAGACATGGACCTGCTGGAGCACATCTAGAGGAGAGCCACAAGGATGATCTGAGGGCTGGAGCACCTCTCCTATGAGGAGAGGCTGAGAGAGCTGGGGCTGTTCAGCCTGGAGAAGAGAAGGCTCCGGGGAGATCTTATTGTGGCCTTCCAGTACCTAAAGGGGGCCTACAGGAGAGCTGGGGAAGGACTTTTTACTAGGGCATGTAGTGACAGGACGAGGGGGAATGGATATAAACTGAAAGAGGGCAGGTTTAGATTAAACATTAGGAAGAATTTTTTCACTTTGAGGGTTGTAAAGCACTGGAACAGGTTGCCCAGAGAAGTTGTTGAGGCCCCATCCCTGGAGGTGTTCAAGGCCAGGCTGGACGTGGCCTTGGGCAACCTGGTCTAGTGGGATGTGTCCCTGACTAATGCAGGAGGGTTGGAACTTGATGATCTTCAAGGTCCTTTCCAACCTAAACCATTCTATGATTCTGTGAAAACCCCTATCCCCCCAATTAAAAAAAAAAAACACCAAAACCCCAAACAAAAATTTTCTCCAAAAAGCTTAAGCAAGCACACTAAGAATTGTATGCTCCCACCTTGATGGGAAAATGATGAATTTGTGTAATCATAGTACCCAAAGCTGTGGGGTTTTCTGATTTGTACTGCCTTCTTTCCCTGTTAATGTCCTTGTAGCAGGGCTTATTTGGTGGGTTGAAATGGAGGAGCCTTTGAGTGGGGGAACATGCAGTTTCATGTCTTGTTTCTGTCCTGCTTGTCACGGTCCACTACTCGGTGGACGCATGATGGTTTGTTTCAGCTGTGATCTCGAAGCGCAAAAAGAAATGGCATCAGTCCCAGGGAGTTATGCTTTCAACACACAATCACTTTATTGGTTTTGCCCGTAAAGCGGCTTGCAATAGAAAGAAAGAAGTATAGGAAAGATGAAGTAAAAAGGGGGGGAAAGAGGATTATAGCTACTACCACGGGTCCACAGGCGTCCCAATGGTCCCGAATCCAGAAGGCGTTCTGCTGCTTCTTCGTCGACTGTCGTGGTCTTTCGGTGGGGAAGATCTTCGGAGAGATCGGTTGTTGAGGAACCATCTTTTATGTCAGGTAGCACATTTCGCTCCTCCTTGGACCCACCTCCACTCCACCTCTGTCCTGTGGAAAGGTGCCAATCTCCGCCTGTCTGGAGTAAGGCTTCCACGCATGCCTGGAGAGGAGTGTCTGAGGCGTGGTCAGCTTTGGAGGCGGGTAGCTTCTTACCAGGAGGTGTGTTTTTGTATTATGATGACATTATAATGAGGAAAGTTCAACTGAGTTTCAAAATTACTTCATCGATGCTGGCACAGCCAGTGCAGTCCATCTTCTTCGACAGCAGTTCTTCGCTTTGCTGCTCCAGTAGAATAGGCTTGTACCACCAGGTCATGATATTGTCTGTACTTTCGTACCAAGGTATCGACATGGCTCATACCCACATACAATGGTCACACCTCAGTCCTTTCTCTAAGCCTCAGGACAGCCAGCTCAGCGAGCTGCTGCAAACTCATGTCAAGCTGTTAGCCCAGGTTTTGGGGGCCTAGTTGCTGATGAAAATGTTGAGACAATGCTGATCTTCAGATCAACTCTTACACTGCTTTTCCAAGATGAAATCTTTTTAGATATTTCCCTTCTGTGTTGCAGAACTTTGCAGAGCAGCCTTGATATGGGCAGGAAAAGCGTGCAGGTAAAACCAGTCTTTATTTCTGAGGTCAACCTTGAACTGTGCTCTGAACCTGCCCCTCCATGGGCATTTAAGCAATTGTATTTACCTTTAAGATCAGTCCCTGCTCAGCAAGTAGTGTTTGTGTTGGGCAGTCATTTACAACTGAGAATGCTCCTACAAATCGACAGTTTCTTGTGTTAACATTTGTTGTCTTTTCTAAAAGAGCAGACGTTTAAATTGTAACTTGACTTTGAGACTTGTGTTTCTAACTATTTTTATATTTCTGTAACTGTTGCTCTTCTGTTTTCTTTCCTTAAATTATGTCTGTGGCTCCAGTACTTTCCCAGAGCTACTTTTTATGCCATTTTGCTAGTTTAAGAACAAGTGCGCTTTTCCTCCCATGTCTGTGCCTGCTTGAATCCAGGCTAACCAAATAAAAAGCCAGCAATAATGCCTTCACTGACATGTGGTAATTAGATGCTTAAGGCAGCATATTAAGTACATTTCTTGTTTGTGTCTAACTGCTGTACTGTATTTCTAGGAAAGGCATTGTCTTTGGGGAAGAAGTGGCTGAGGGGAAGGCCAGGAAGTATAATTTTTGGGGTGGAAATATGATATTTGATAGAAATGCAGGAAGACATGCAGGAATTAAAAAATGTGCTGTCTAATAAAACAGATGAGTTAATTTTAGAGAATGGACAAAAAGAGATTTTGTTGTTTCTTTAAATACAGCTTGGTTGAAAAAAGAAGGGGGGAAAAATATATATAAAAAACAATAATGTATTGTGGCAAGTGATTGGGAGCAACTGTGTTGCAATTACTTGGTCAGGAAGTATGTAGAGAACATGTATTCCTTCCATTCTTAGCACAACACACTTCTAGTGGCTCTAAAAAACTTGCATAACTCAGGATACGTGTTTAAATGTCCAGCTCGAGTCATGATTCTATAATAAATGTGTTAAGATTTGTGTTGATGTTATGGTTTAGAGGAACCCACAACAATTTATTGTCATTTAGACATTTATTCTATCACCCAATGACCCCTCTCCACCCAGGAAGGGGAATCGGGAAAACCAAGGAAACCCGAAGGTTGAAATATAAATAGATTTAATAGAATAAGACTAGATAATTAACATTAGTAACTCTAAAGAACCAATATTGATCCCAATACCAATACAAAATATATAAGGATTATACTCAGCCAATTATATCAGTAGGAAGCTGTGCACTCCCAGCAGGGGACAGCAAATGTGGGATACTGTGAGTACTATGGCTTCTGGAGAAAGAGAAGGACTCGGGTCCAGCACCAGGGCAAGAAGTTCTTGGGATGGCAGCCATCAAGGAAGAGAGAGAACTTCGCAGCAAACTTTCTAATTTATATTGAATGTGACGTTCATGGTATGAAATAATCCTGTTGGCCAGCTTGGGTCAAGTGCCTGGGTCTCGCTCCTCCTCGTCCCCACACCTGGCTAACTCGAAAAACATTGAGACCTTGAAACCCATATACCATAGCTAGCTATAAAGTAAATATTTTCACAAATTCAGACACTGGAGTCTTCTAAAAGTGCAGTCTTCCCAAGTATTAGAAGAGAAATCAGTCCTGTGTCGCTCAAACCCAGACAGTTGATTATGTACAGTTCACGAAAGGGAAGTACTGACTCTATTGACTGAAAATGTAAGGAGAACACTATCTTCTGAGGGAAAAATGCATGGTTTATTTTGCATGCATTTAAAATGGATTCTGAAGAAGTCACTAGCAAGTAGGGATATACTAAATGGTAGGAATCTCGTGTCGTTGTAGAGACGGACATGACACTGAATATCAAGTTGCAGCAATCGTACATTTTATTTTACAAGCAGTGCTCTTTTATATCCTTTTACCTGGTTGCTTATCTGTGCATATATTCTAACATTCTACTTTTGCCCAATCCGCTCTCACATCACACACCATCCAGCCAATACAATTATTGATCACGCGCTGTTCATGCTCTGGGAAAAGCCAGGATGTTTGCCACCCCTTATCTTGTTTGCTCGGATCTTCTCAGGATTCTTCTGTCTCTTCAAGGGTACATGGGTATCTGTTCAGGGTCAGTGTTAAACTTGTATTCTGATCCCTCGGACCAGCCGAGGTCTCCCACACTCATGCTGTTTATTTTTTGAGTCTAAAGTACTTAAGTAGAAAAGCATAATCTTTTCTGAAAGCTGAAATAGCTGATGGTGCATAGAGAATTGCTCAGATATGTTGTGAAGTGGAAGCAATTCATAAGCATTTGTAGCAGTTCCCCTTCTACCAGGCAGTGTAGCACAATCAGATCAAATGCTTGTTGTCAGAAGTGGAGCAAAGAGATGGTGGAGGAAAGGAGCAGTAGTATAAACAGGTTGGTGCATTTTGGTGTATATTTCTAAGATTCAGTGAAACATGGTATGCTTTCTCTTTTGGTTTTTTAGTTGTTGCTATAGGCATGCAGGATATACTGGGACAAGACCACCTTTTCTGCATAGATTTTCTCTGAGAGTGAAATGCTTAACTAGACTGTACTGCGTGATTTGCTACAGGATACCACAACTCTTAACAAGTTCAATATTCTCCATTGGCATATAGTAGATGATCAGTCATTCCCTTGTCAGAGTATTTATTTCCCTAAGTAACAAGGTGAGTAAACATCATTGGAGCAGGGTGGGAGGGTAGAAATCTGGCACATATTTCATAGAATCATAGAATAGTTTGGGTTGGAAGGGACCTTAAAAGGTCCCTAACAAGTAATGGATACTATGATCAGGATTAGAGGGGCCCTGCCCCCAGCCAGGTGGGGGAAAGGGACAACTGGGTTTATTGGACTGTGTGGATTCGATGGCCTGGCACATCTGAGCCACAGGAGTATAAGGCTCTAGTGGACACTGGTGCACAATGTACCTTAATACCATCAAATTACAGAGGGGCAGAACCCGTTTGTATTTCTGGAGTGACAGGGGGATCCCAAGAGTTGACTGTCCTGGAAGCTGAAGTAAGCCTAACTGGGAAGGAGTGGCAAAAGCATCCCATTGTGACTGGCCCAGAGGCTCCATGCATCCTTGGTATAGACTATCTCAGGAGAGGATACTTCAAGGACCCAAAAGGGTACCGGTGGGCTTTTGGCATAGCTGCCTTGGAGACGGAAGAAATTAAACAGCTGTCCACCTTGCCTGGTCTCTCAGAGGACCCTTCGGTGGTAGGGCTGTTGAGGGTCAAAGAACAACAGGTGCCGATTGCTACCACAACGGTGCATCGACGGCAGTATCGCACTAACCGAGACTCCGTGATTCCTATCCATAAGCTGATTCGTCAATTAGAGACTCAAGGAGTGATCAGCAAGACTCGTTCACCCTTTAATAGTCCCATATGGCCAGTGCGAAAATCTAATGGAGAGAGGAGGCTAACAGTGGACTACCGTGGCCTGAATGAAGTCATGCCACCACTGAGCACTGCCATGCCAAACATGCTAGAGCTTCAATATGAACTGGAGTCGAAGGCAGCCAAGTGGTATGCAACAATTGATATTGGTCATCTAGTCCAACCTCCCCTGCAATAAGCAGGAATATCTTCAACTTGATGAGGTTGCTCAGAGCACCATCCAACCTGACCTTGAATGTTTCCAGGAATGGGGCATCTACCACCACTCTGGGCAACCTGTTCCAGTGTTTCACAACTCTCATTGTATACAGTTTCTTCCTTATATCTAGTTCGAATCTACCCTCTTTTAGTTTAAAACCATTACCCTTTGTCCTATCGCAACAGGGCCTGCTAAAAAGTCTGTCCCCATCTTTCTTATAATCCCCCTTTAGGTACCCATACAATGATGTTGCCAATGTATTGCAGATATTCCTGAGCTTCACCCTGTTCCAGTGCAGTCTGGATCAGTCCATGGCAAATAGTATGGCTGTGTTTCCACCCCTGGGGCAGTCGATTCCAAGTCTGCTGGATACCACTCCATATACTGGGCATGGCGCCAGTGCCATGTGTCCCATGCCAGCTCCTTGTGAAAATTAACCCTATCCCCACCAGAACCAGGACAGTAGCCTCAGAAGTGGAAGAACAGATACATTAAGACAGGAGTTCTGGACAGTTTTGCAACTATCATTTTCAGAACCCATTAATCTTCTTCAGTGAAATACTAGAACTCATCTCTGTCCCACTTTCCTCTAAAGGAAAAAAAGACTACCATGATTGACTTATTTCAGACAAGAAAGGATATTAAAGGGTATATGGAAGGAATACACAGAGAGGAGAAGTAGACTTTATTATTATTAATAATAATAACAACAACAACAACAACAAAAGAGCAGGCAAACAAATGAAGCTTATTGCATGAGAGGTGAGCTTGAGCAAGCTATCCTTTCAGGTAGTGCCTTAGTGTAGAGAGTGAAAGGGGTGAATAAGGAACCCAAGTGGAAGTGCTTCCACTGCTTTAATCACCCCCACAGAGCATTTGCCACCATCCATGCGCCAGTATAGAGATAGAGTATTGGCCACTTTTCTCGTTCAGCAACATCTAACGCCAGCTGGATGGCTTTTACCTCTGCAAATTGACTCAATTCACCTTATCCTTCAGCAGCTTTTGCGACTTTCCACACAGCAGCTTTCCACCTTCGATGTTTTCCTACAATACAACAAGACCCATCAGTAAACAGAGCATACTGTTTCTCATTACCTGAGAGTTCATGGTGGAGCTTCCTCAGCACGTGTCACCACCTCCTTTGGTGGCATTCCGAAGTCTTTGCCTTTGGGCCAATTTGTGATCACTTCTACGATTCCTGGACAATTTGGGTTTCCTATTCGAGCTCGCTGCGTGATTAAGGCAACCCACTTACTCCAGGTAGCAGCGGTGGGATGATGAGTAGAAGGAACTTTACCCTTGAACATCCAGCCCAGTACTGGTAATCAGGGCACCAGGAGGAGCCATGCCTCAGTACCAATTACTTCTGAAGCAGCTCTAACTCCTTAGGAATAAGTCTGGGGGTGGTAGAATTATGGCTTCCTCCAGTAAAAAGAAGAAGGGACCAATAGCCCAGCTGAAGTGCTTATACACTAATGCACATAGCATGGGCAACAAACAGGAGGAGCTGGAAGCCATTGTACAGCAGGATAACTATAATGTAGTCGCCATCGCAGAAACATGGTGGGATGACTCACATAGCTATAGTGCTGCCATGGATGGCTATAGGCTCTCCAGGAAGGATAGGCAAGTAAGGAGAGGTGGGGGGATGGCCCTGTGTCCTGGTTTGAGGTAAAACA
>NW_009648772.1:129570-131939 GCF_000708025.1 Charadrius vociferus | reverse complement strand
GCATCTTTAGGGCTTTATTTTGTTGTCGACGTGATTTGCAAGCAGCGCAATCAGGGCTCTCTCCTCTCTCTCCGCATTGCTTCTTCCCACCACGCTCACTTTGCCTTCTCGTTACTGGGTGCGTAACGAGCTATTTCTTTCCACGAGAAAGCCCGGAGCATGCCGCGAGGAGCCAGCACCTGCTTTGTACATCGGGGAATTTCGGCTCTGCTTTGCTTGTCCCCCCCGGTGTCCTCCAGGGACCGGCACGGACCCCGCACCATGCTTTGGAGAGCTCAAGCTTAGTGCTACAGTAAGGAAGAAAAGAAGTTTAAACTCTTGGTATGTTCCCCCTGCAGAGTGAAACAAAGCATCAGTTTTAATGAAAATATTAAATAAAAAAATAATCTATTTTTTTTCTTCATTGGGGTCTGGAAGGAAAGAAAAATCTGGTGATGCTCTGCCCAGTGCCACCGTGGGACGGGAAACCCAGCCCAGGAGCAGCTCACCCCGAGGATGAGGAGTTTAACCAAGTTCTCCCCTAAGGAGACTTTCGCATTTCAACACCACCTGAGTTATAACTGATCTAAGGACAGTTTTCCCCCAAAAATCAGCGTTATTGCAGCTAAAAGCTGTTATCAATAATACGTTCTTATGAAACCGCTATCAAAAAACGCAAAGCATCACCTACCAAAATAATTTTGAGGCACAAGTTCAACATCCCTAAGGAAATTCTTTGTAAAAGATGACCTCTCCAGGAGGTAGGTGCCGCAGCGCTGCCGAAACAGGGCAGCCAGATTTCACCACCTTCGGCCTCGGTTTCTCCATTTAAGCAGTAAAGAAGCAAAAAAACCCACCAAACACAACAACTCTTATTGCTTCATCTCTTTTTTGTTGGGCTTCATGTAGAAAATTCTGCCTTCTTGCATCTCTCTCCATCTGCTCGGAATCAGCCGTGAACTCAAAAGTAGACAGGATTTGTAGGACACGCCATGCTAACGATGTCTGGCTCTCCCATGCTCCCAGCCTCCCAACAGTCCCTGTTTGTGCTATGCTGGCAGATAAGACACAGCAAAATAAAATAAATTAAAAAAAAAAAAAAACACCAAACCACCAAAAACACTCATACCCTGCAAGAAACAGACTTTGTAAAATTAATTTTACATCTCATTGCCTACTACGCCACTACTCTTTGGACTCATTTATCTCCGCAGTGCCAAATTACTCAGCACTTAATAAAAATTGTAAACTTTAAAAAAAAAAACAAAAAACCAAGAAACCCACTAAACGTACTGAGAAGTAGTTTTGCACTCGAAGCAAGACATACTTTAAGCTTTGAAGGTCTATACTGGATTTCCCACTTAGAAATTGTCTCCTTTGAAAATATCCTATTATTTGTACCACACAGTGAATCAAAGCTGTAACCACGAACCAGAACTGGTGCCGGGTGCTGCACAGAGAGGGGAAAAAAACAGTCATCCCAAAGACAAGGAGCGTTGGTGGCACGTAAGGAAACCTTCTCCTCTGGTGCCTAAAGGGACCTAAAGAGGAGAATGAGCATTTATTTCACATTTACCACCCAAAAGAGCTATTTGCTTTCACAACAGGCTTCTTTTAAACCAGTTTTCACGGTAATTCATGAACATTTGCAGCTCCTGGGTCAGTCGGGAGCTACGAGAAGTCAACTTGTGTTCTCTCCTCCTTCTGCCTCACCTGTTTCGTTTGCAACACGAAGCGCTTCGAGCGGCGACGGTTATACGAAGATGTTCCACCAGCCACAACATCAGAGCACCATTCCGCAGCCAAGTCCGTGCAGGTCCCAACCCACCCAGCAAACTCCAGGTCTCTCATCCCATCGTGATGACGACATTAAGTAGCAAATTCAACCCTTCTCTGAGGACTTAAATCATTCCACCACCTCCAGCTGAGTCCTACCGAGTGACACACGCCACCACATCGCTACTGCTACTAGTTGACACGTGCGTAACAAAGGATTCCCTCTTCGCTTTGCACTCTTAAAGTACGTAGAAAGGACCGAACGTTATTTTTTTGTCACTAAAGATGTAACTCCCAACCTTAAGAACATGGTTCTTTAATCAGAAAGTATCATTTTTACACAACGGCTTAATCATGATGAAAGACGCACTTTAAAGATATTGCTCTCAAGAAGCACCCATATAAAGGCCTCCTCTGCTGACATAGTACTTTTTGGGTTGCAGCACAGAAAATACCATCAATAAACAAGTTTCTACCTTTGGCAGCTCTGTTTTATGTATTTTCTTTTTGGATACTGGAGACATCATCCTTTTGCCAGGCTTCTGCCTTCGTCAGGCATTCATGCCAATGGACATTGTAGTACAGGCTGTCATGACATAACTCCTGCTTATCTT
>NW_009648772.1:120692-128469 GCF_000708025.1 Charadrius vociferus | reverse complement strand
AAAAAAAAAATCTACACTCCCCAAGCAAAACAGCTACGCTTTAGTTCTCGTCCAAATGTAAAGACACAGCTTCTGGAAACAAGAACTTGAAGGACATCTTAATTTTCTTTTCTGCTCTCTCAAAATCAATTATTTCTAGTCTTACCAACTGTGGAAAAAAGCTGAAACAAGTGCATTTTCTAGTCCAAAGCCAGACAAAACATAAAAAGCACTCAACCAGATTTCATATTTTAAAGCCAACGTCACAGCTTTTTGCTGCTGAGCCAACGATTGCCCTATGTCCAAGGAGAGGAGGCGCGCGCTACTCCCAACCTGGCAATCCCATATTTTCACATCCCAGAGAGCTGCAAACTTCCTTGTCTGACTGAATGTTCCTGGAAACATCCTATTTTAAACGTTTCAAGTGTTTAGCTTCTCAGTATCTAAAAATGTGGTAAGGCACACACTGTTCATTAATTTAAGGACTCGGTATACGCACGCTGTCTGGATAAAGCCAGGCAAAAGAAAAAGAGTTCAACAAATAACTGCCGCCCCTCTTCTGCCTCCCAAAAATATTATTTCGGTTTTCCGCAACTGAGAAATCCAGATCAAATCTGTCAAGTAAATATTGCCAGAGAGCAGCCTGGAAGTTGCAATTACTCTTCCATACTCAACAAATCCACGTCCGTAACACCTTCGAGACACGTCTTTCCCTCGGGGGACTGGATGTCACCGGGCATTCCAGGTCACTGCCCCCCACCCCAAGCTACTGAACATTTTTGGAGAGAATCCTCTTAGATCTTAACCACTTTTTTTTTTTTTTCCCCCTCTGCTTGAGCAGCGCAGCTGAGCAGAACCTAAACCTCAACAACGCGTTGTCCGGCCCCGAAGCAGATGTCCCTTCTATCCACCTCGACGGGTAAAACCGTATTACAAACACCGTGTAACAAAGGTGTCTGAGTTGGCTTTAAATGAGGAAAAGGGGGAAATAAAGTGAGGAAAACCAAACCAGGCTGCAAGCTGAAATATCCCTGATCAACTTTTGATTTCGTTACTTACTCTCTCACCCAAGGCACAATTCTCTCCCTGATTTTTTCTTCTCTGAGATCCAACTAGTGACCACAGTCACTAACAACAAAAAAGCGACTCAAAAATGATGCGGTCGAAGTTTTCTGCAAGATCGCGAGCGCTGAGGAAGAGAGGCAACGTCCGTTTTAAAAATCCGAGTTAATTCAGATTTAGCCAAACACGTTCTTTTCCAAATGGGCGAAATATTCATTTCTACCTTAACGTCTTGGACACCAGGCACCAGCCCAGGTGAGCTTTTAGGACTCTGAAATCAAAAACCCATGAAAATGGAGTTTAGAACGGAAACGCTGTCAGCTTCTCAGCTCCAGCGACGCTAGTGGGAAACCGCTGTAATAAAGAGAACGCCATCACTCACCTCCTTTCACCAGATTTGATTGCTGGAGAGAAAATTAAGCAACTTAACAACTCACTCGCCGCTAAATTGCTTTTCCTTCCCCGGACTTTGCGGTGTGCCCTTTGCGATACCACTTATTTGTAAACATCCTCATTTTTGTCTGTGTATTAACACACATGCATTTAGCACCTTAAATTAGGATTTTCCTCTCCGGAGTGTTTAACTCGCTATCTGGCCACTTTATTCTGAATCTTATTCAAATGAAAGCAGGCCTATTATGCAAGGCACAAAAGTTCAATTTGAGTAAAATCTGGGCAGGATTTTCTTTTTTGCATGAAAACAACAGCATAATAAATGCTAATCATTATAATCTTTTCAAAGTGAAAGCTTTTCAAGAGTATTTTTGCATTTACGAATATAAAACACGCTTCCAATTTACATTCTAAAGGTTCGCATAGAATCCCAGATTAGAGATGGAAGAGACCTACATGTCATCCCTTCAATCCCCTGTCAGCGCTGGATTGTATCGTCTGCTGGTAAATATGGAATAAGAAGGTTTAAGAATTATACATTTTAGCCTGTAAACCCCTAATCATCCTACATCAATCACGGCATGCAGAGAAATGTGGACGCCTACATTTCGCTACTGCTGCACGTCAATCAAGTCCCAAATGAGCGCATACGTCAACTACTTCTCTTGGTCAGAAAGGGGCACCAACACGGGGCAGAAGAACCTGACCCCTTTTAATTAAATAGCTCGGACGATGCGTTTTATGAAACTTGAAGATCGACTTGGCTAATTTAAACCTCTCTCCCCCATAGGGACAACGGTGGCATCACAACTGACCTATTTCTCATTTGCCCAACAGAGGTCATGGAGGACAACCAAGAGGGTTGTAAACAGCTTCTCTCATCTTATTAAACACCACTTCAGAAACGTGCATAGATTTTGAGTAAGCAAGATCAAGAAACCATTAGAAAGGTTAAACTGGAAACAACAGAGCATGCAAGGTGGTCACAAGATTGTTCCAAGTCAGAAAATTAAATTAACCTAAAGAAATCCCTAAAGGTGACTACGTCTTCATTACTTTTATTAAGGACAAAAGTAAAAATCGAGAAATAGGGGAAGACCTATTGGAAAAAAAGACACAAAGCACCAGCTACCTAGAAAGCCTCGCCACTTTTCAATTCTTCCCCCTCCGCCTCCATCTCATCGTGGTCAACATTTCGTGTTCACTTTTCACGAGCGACTGCTGCAGTTTTAGCAGTACGGATGTCAGCGCAAAGCAAACAAATCACACGGAGACGTTTGGAAAAAAAAAATATCCGCTGCATTTGTATGCATCCTGAAACGCATTTACCCTCATCCAAAAAACAGGGATCAGAAGAATACCGCAGGCAAAATAGCACTTAGACATCTAAAGAATATGCTTACTCAGAACTTGGTCAGCTAAACTAGAAAGGGAGTGAGCCAAAATAACTCGGCAGGACCCACTTAAGCAAATGAAGTGGTACAGATGACTAAGCTGCCACCAGAAAATGTACTTTAGTACCCAAAACGATGCTGCTGAGTACAGCCCAAAGCTTTTCTGCTCTGGCTGACCAGCTCTCTGAAGGCTTAGGAGTTTTATGCACCTTGAGATACCCAAAAATTTACGGAACCGCCCACTTTTCCAGGCACACAAGGAAACATTTGACACACTCCGGTGTGCTCTACATTCGTTTCCATTAAAAACGTTTTAGAACTGGCCCCACCGTAAGCTCTTGCCAACCGGCATTTTTGGCTGGACCGTGCTGTGGTATCAAAGGAAGGATAACGGTGAGATTCTCCTGGAGACTGGGTGCAACGGGTTCACACCCTCCCACCAAAACGGCTCTGAAACTCAAATCTCCCCTTTCATTTGCCAGAACAGCTGCAAAATAAACGCGACTGCTTCTTCCTCTAATGATGCTGTAACGAGACCGATGGTTCCACCGATGGCAAGCGTTTGCTATTTTAGGTACAGAAGGTGACTTCCCGCTCTGGAGCCCAGTAACAGAAGGAGATGAGACTGCAGACACATTCCTCCTCAACAGATGCTGGCATTCAGCACGCCGGCTCCTACAAATCCACCTCTTTGACATTTAATTCTCCCCATTTACCATAAACGACACTTAGGATCCAATTCATCACTATAAACGCTATTCCGAGAGCCAGGTCCCTAATGTTCGGGATACGCAGGGTGAGCAATTTAAGTCCAGGTTCACCGTGAACTCCGGACGTTATATTCAACTACCCCAAACTACGTGTCACCGAGTTCGAAATGTAAGTATCAAATTATACCGAACCGCTCACGATTAAGAAAATAACGCATTTCAGCAAATGCAGCCAAAGCTTTTCCGAAGAAATAGCTCTCCGCTCTTCTATAATCTTATGAGAGAAATACAACTATGAAATTATCCATTTTTGTCGGCTTTGCTCAGGAAAAAGTCCTGATTGCTTATTCTATATTAGACATGCATGCAAGATGTCTACATTTTAACCCTTCTGAGTAATAACTGCACTACACATCGCCTGGAAGAACAGTTTTAAGAACCTCCCCGTAACATACATTGGTAAAGTACATACAAATATTCTTCATTTCTTTCTTAAAACTTAATGGCACCACTGTTGGATAAATGTGTATCATCTGGACAACCAACTACGCAACAAAAGCAGCGAGAGATTTGGGAAGACGATGTATATGGCAGTTTAATCAAATTTATTTAGTCCAGAAGAAGTAAGAGTAAGGATAGAGTAAGGATGAGGGGTCTGAACAAGGGGTTCAACTTTTTAACATGTTGTAGATTGTAATTAAAGAAGTTGTGCTCCCTGTATTCTTCACGGTCATATGTAGAAGGATTAAATCAGATTCCTTAATGTTAGATGCAGGCTGGACGTGAGAAAATGTGTTTGTGCACTGAAACAAAGCCAGGCTAGATAACTTTGGGCTGTAATTGCCTCTATGGTCAGACAGCAACTGAGCAGGAATTTGGGAGCAACAAATTCAAATATCAGCACCTAAAGAGGAGCAAATCTTCCTTTTTTCTTTATTATCTTTTTTTTTGTTGTTGTTAATCTGTTCTTTACTTATTTTCACCAGTTCTAAAGCTGGGTAAGTATTCCTTCTGATAACCTCCTTGCCGTTTCCACAAAAGATTTTATAGCAACAGCTGACAAATTCATCTGAAGCACTTGTATACCGCTCCAAGAAAGGCTCAGAGGAAACACAGGACGACTTCAACCTCTACAAATTCAGGTTTGTGCATTGCAACTTCCAGAGAACAAAAAAAAAAAAAAGCATCAAGAAGAGCAATTTTAAACCATAATTGTTAAAATGGGAAAAAAAAAAAAAAAAGATTCTGTGATTCTATGATAAATTCCTTCTTGCTCGAAAATCTAGCAAGCCCAAAGCCCCTGGAGATGCAGATTATTATACCTGGCAGCAAGGAAGGCTGGAGGCACGAACACCGCAGGGGCTCAAGCATTAAGTCAAGCATTCGTTTTCAGGTTCAGCCCATTATACTCCCAACAGCACCTTTGTCCTGTGCGATAAAGGACAAAACAGTGACACCAAGAAAACTCAGGCTTAATTTCCAGAAGATCCTCCTGACAGATCTGTCAGACAAGTAGGACGCAGTCCCAGGGGAGGGCGCGGGAGTCTCATCGCTTTTATAAAAGCGGAGCAGACAGATGATCAGCAAACACGGCGTGGGAAGAGTCCTCTCCTGGCAGGTGAGGTGGGCAGATGATCCGCAGGCTGATGGCCATCTCCAGCGCCTGTGATCTATTACACCCCATTATTTTAATTCCCCGAAACCGCATGCCCTCGCTAACTGAGGCTGCTCCTTTTTTCAATCCAATCTCCTCAAGGTTCAGCCTAAGTAAATCTCTGCCAGGCAGTAAAAACGAAAGCAAAACCTTTTTCCTAAATGAAATTTGCTAATTAAAGCCACGGTTTCTCCGCAGCACGAGGATAGGAAGAGCAGGAATCGCCATGACATGCATTCCCACTGAGCGTTTCTCAACAGCCCGATACTAGAAGAGAATACAGTACGGAAGAAACAGCGTTTCCGCTGTCACATCCCACCCAAATAAAAGGAGTGTTGTACTGAAATGCAGGTCCCAACCACTGGGATGTGGCTGTCCTACAGGTTGATGAACTCATGAAACTGAAAATGATTGAAGAATCAGCAAGTTGACACATATTTCAGAATTTTAGTGACTGATTTTTAAACTTCCATTTGTATAAGCAAAATAATTTCTGGCTCACTTATGGCCATTTAAAAAAAAAAAAAAAAACAGTACAAAAGTTCCATTTTTATCCTTGCTGTTTAGGTGTCCTAAGTACTAGCAATCCTGCCATTAAAAATATGAAAAGACAGGCTTGCAACAAGGCAGGACATCCCCTCGCAGGGCTGCTGCCATTCCCAGCCGGTGCTGCAGAGGAACAACGGCACATCGACACCGCGCAATCGAGAGACACCAAGCATGACGAAGAGTACCGAAGAGCAGCCTCAGTCTTGGAAGAGGTCACATAGAAAATATAATATAAAACTTGCTTCTGTACAAATATACCTCCTGCTTCCATTGTAGAAATTAAGAGAGATGGATGGTGGGCAAGAGAACAAAGTGAAACAATGAGACAGTAGTGCGCAACACAAGGAGGACCGCTTCAGCACGCTTGCTTCAGCATTCGTACGTCTTATTGCAAAGGAGGGTGTTAAGGATTGTGGTGTATAGGTAGACATGAGGTATGTCCAGTTCCAACTTCAGCTTGCAGAAGCAACAGAGCTGTAGAGATGTCCAGCCATTTCCTTGGCGTCACCTTCCCAGCAGAGCTCTGATCCCTGGCTACGTGACAGCACAGCTCCTGGGGAGGAACTGCCCAAGCCAACACGAGAATCACAGAATCGTTTAAATAGTAAGGAACATTGAAAATCATCCAGTCCCATCACCCCTGCCATGGGCAGGGACACCTCCCACCAGCCCAGGTTGCTCCAAGCCCCGTCCAACCTGGCCTTGAACGCCTCCAGGGATGGGGCAGCCACAGCTTCTCAGGGCAACCTGGGCCAGTGCCTCACCACCCTCACAGGCAACAATTTCTTCCTAATATCTCATCTAAATCTCCCCTCTTTCAGCGTAAAACCGTTCCCACTCATCCTATGGCTCCCCTCCCTGATGCAGAGTCCCTCCCCAGCTCTCCTGGAGCCCATGTCACTTTCCTTTAGGCACTGGAAGGGGCTCTGAGGTCTCCCCTTTTTCGCCTTCTCTTCTCCAGGCTGAACCCCCCCAACTCTCCCAGCCTGTCCTCCCGGCAGAGGTTCTCCAGCCCTCCCAGCATCTCCGTGCCCTCCTCTGGCCCCGCTCCAACAGCTCCGTGTCCTTCTGCTGGTGGGACACCCCGAGCTGGAGGCAGTATTCCAGGTGGGATCTCAGAACATAGCACTGAGCAACTGGAGCGGCAAAACAGGACGCAATGTGGTGGCCTGGTACAGGGAAAGACATACAGAAGAAGCACTCAAAAGCACTCATACAATCTCACCGAGTATCCTTTGCACTACTAAAAGTGGAAAATAAGCATGTGATATAGTAAGTTTGGCTCAAAGCATCTCTTACCCACCACAGGGTCTCCGCTCGGGGCTCACAGGGGAGGAGAGGGGGACGCAGAGCAGAGCCGTGATGGTTATGAATCCAGAAGCACCTTTGCGGTGGTGACAGAATGGGAGCCGGCGCCTGGGTATGCCTCCGCCCACTGCCTCGGGGGTCCCAGAGGACCCGCAGCATCAATGCAGATAAACAGATAGCTTTTTATTTTTGCGTTAAATCTAGAGATAATTATTCCTCCTCCTGACAGAAAGCGTACCCAAGAGCAACGCGCATGGATACACATCAAGAGATGTGCAACTGGAGCGGTCCTCGGGAGCCCGCTGCTCCCAAGTCACTCACTACAGTAATTTTAAAGTCAACAACAACAATAAAATTAAAAGCTGATGAAAGCGTTCCTGCTCATTATTTGTGTTGGTGTGCAGGCACTTGACAGTAAGGTGGAATATTAGCAGGGACATGTATCTTCAGACATGGCCTCCTACATTGCTCACTGTTTTAAAACTGGTGGAACTGCTCCCAGTTCACACTGGTGGGGAGAGCAGGGAGGGGGATCAGCTCAGTCTGTGTCATGGAAAGGTATAGTGCCAGAAAGGTTGATTTCCTGGGGAAAAAAAAAAAAAAAAACCCAAAACCACTCAGAAAACAAAGAGTAGGGAGGCTGTACAGAGCTGGAATAGAGAAATGAGTGAAAGCCAGAATTGTGTGTTCATTGAACACGAGAGGGGCTGTCACGGACAAGCTTCTCT
>NW_009648772.1:75770-120664 GCF_000708025.1 Charadrius vociferus | reverse complement strand
TAGATTCTTCTAATAATTTTTTCAGAGCAAAATAAAATACCTGTTTAAGAAACTGTACTATTTTTGTTACCTTAAAATGCTTAAGTAGCATGTTTGAAGTGAAGGTTAAGCAAAACATCGGATTCATCATACTGTATCTAGACTATACCATACCTAAATAAAACCCAACCTAATGCTCAGCCTTCTCTACTTCTTGCCATTTGGGCCCAACTCGCGATCTGATTCTTCACCCATCAATCTTTGATGACTGGCTCCAAGTACTCCAAAGCTTCTTTATTCCTTCTACATGTTGAGAATGAAGAATTTGAAATTTTGAGTGGTGGGGTAGAAGCTGTCAGCCACGTTTCTCTTGGCACTAGAAGTCAGTAGATACGTATCATGAAAAGCTGCTAAATCTCTTCAAAACCACTTGGTGCTTAGTGGCAACTGGAATTACAAAGAAAAGCCAGTCACCACGAGGAAATAGTTACTTATTCCTGAATATTCACTGGACTCGATAGTCAAGATACAAGTGTTCTAATATTCAGCAGTGAATTAAGTATCAACACAATAAAGGGAGAAGCATCTTGCCTTCTTCCCTAAGTTAAAGCTACTCCCGAGGAAGTAAAACCATCACATACAGCTCTTGTGTCCTGCAATGAGATCCCATCACGGCTTACCATGGGAATGGAGAGCAACCTGCAACAGCTCTGTATACCAGGCACCAAGAAAATCATAGAATGGTTTGGGTTGGAAGGGACCTTAAAAACCATCCAAGTTCCAACCTCCTGAGGAACACCTCCCACCGGACCAGGTTGCTCCAAGCCCCGTCCAACCTGGCCTTGAACACCTCCAGGGATGGGGCAGCCACAGCTTCTCGGGGCACCCTGCGCCCAGGGGCTCACCACCTTCACAGTCTAGAATTTCTTCCTAATGTCTCATCTCAATCTCCCCTCTTCCAGTTTGAAGCCATTCCCCCTTGTCCTATCACTAGGAGCTCTCCAGCTTTCTTGTAGGCCCCCTTCAGACACTGGAAGATGCTATAAAGTCTCCCTGGAGCCTTTTCTTCTCCAGGCTGAGCAACCCTGACTCCCTCAGAGCCTGTCCTCACAGCAGCTCCGGCCCTCTGATCATCTTTGTGGTCTCCTCTGGACCCACTTCAACAGGTCCATGACTGTCTTGAGCTGAGGACTCCAAAGCTGAACACGGTACTGTAGGTGGCAGTTCACAAGAGAAGCCACTTAAGTTCCACAAGACTAAAGTTGGGACAAATGCATGAAGGAATTAAAGATGTAACTCAAAGCCTTTTGCACGCAAACGGCCGTGCAGAACAGAACCCTTTCCTACAGCTTTGCACCTTATATGGTCAAAGCAATAACCGTGAACAATGCTGAAAATAACTATTTAAAGAAAAAAAAGAATCAGTGAACACATCAAAAGGACTACTACCTTAAGGAGATATCTGGGCATTTTGGGGGTGTTTTTTTTGTTTGCTTGTCTCCCTGCACCCCCATTCACATCAGGGAAAGCAGGTGCATCTTAAGACACAAGACAGGGGAAAAATGCAGACCAAAATGGAGAGCAGCACGTAAAGAGTCAAATATTTACCTGATTTCCCAATATTTCCTTCCGCACTTCAGATCTGTTTTTAACAAGAAATGTGCTAATGAGCTTTAATGGCACGACAGAGTACACGTTTGTGCATGAGTGGCGCGTGTGGATCCTACAAATACAACAAAGGAACATTAAGCAGTGATAGCACTGAGCCAGCGCTCGGGAATCGTCCGTTCCATTAAGCAAAAAGACTATTAAGCACTGTAGGTCATCAAGTGATGTAAAAAGCAGTCCTGCAGGCATATATTATTCTGGCACGTAGCAAAAAGAAAAGAGGAAAAAAAATAAATCTAAACCAGCTAAGCTAGCTAGTTCTTAAACACTGACCTTAACCAATTCCTGAGCGCGCCCTAAGTGGTGCTCTACGCACCAGCACACACTATATATCTTCATAGAAAATGCAAATATAAAAAGGCATCTTCGAGAAAAACCTGTTGGCCAAAAATTTGCAAACATCCATCTGTTTTGCAGAATTCACCATCAGGGGATGATACTCATAATCTAAGTTTTCCAGCTATAATGTCTGTTCCACAGAGTTATTAAGACTTTTTTTTTTTTAAATTATTTTGTCATTTATCAAGAAAATCAATTTTTGGAGCTCCAAAATGAGTTTGGGAAGAAAGTAGAGTTTGTTTTAGCTTTGTTCACTACTTTCATTACAGTCTACAAATTCACATGGAATAGCCTAGAATCTCCCGTGTTTAGGAATCAAAAAAGGTAGGAATAAAAAAAATAAAAATAAAAAAAAGATTAAACCAGCATTGGCTGATTTTAGTTGTTATAAATCAAGTTATACCTCCCAAACATTTAATTTCTGAAAGTAATTTTCTTCCTTTATAAAAAGGGAAAGCGATCATAGATCCAGGGAATGAGAAATGCAGAACACTTTAGACCATGTTTTGTTTCCTCTGTCCAATATAATATTTCCTAAATTTTATTATCAGGGGTTTCCTTTGTTTATCCCACAGTTTCTTAAAAGCAATACCTCTTTGTGTCACTCAAAATTATTCCATTTCAGCCTTAGTTCGTTAAAATCCCAAAATACTGCTATGCAATAGTATCTAATATTTTATTTTCATACTTTCTTAGCCATTCTGTGCTTAAATAGATCTTTTAGAATTAACAGAACAACCAAAAAAGTTCTTTCCATAATAAAAGAGAAGCCCAGTGAGACTGCACCCAAGGTGCCACCTGCCGTAACACCGCATTAAAACTCCTTCATAAAACTCCTCTCGGGAGCTCAAAGGACAACGCTGGCAAGCTGCACATCTCCCCCGACTTCACTAGAGAGGAAGTATTTTCAAATTCTTTGACAAAGTAGTTCTTAACCATTCTTAACGGTCTCTTCAGCCTACAACAAGCTTACACGTGAAGTTTCAAACGTTGAAGGTGCGTGTTCCACTTAGGTTCGAGCAAGGTTGACCTTCCCACAGCTCTTCCAGGACGCTCCACGTTAAACCTTTCATTATCTTAAACAAGCGGAGTCCACTCCACTGCTTAATTTTATCAAAGGGACTGCAGCTGGGTGGTGGGTTTGTTGTAGGTTGGGTATTTTCCCCCTCCTCTCCTCCAAAATAACCTCTGATTTCAGCCAGGACTGAATCAGTGGCAATACACCCAAGTGCAAGGAACGGAGAGCCGAAAGTCCATATGGGTTAAGGAAGACAAAGGCATTAAGGAAAAAAACTAATTAAAAGGCACTTAAATGTCCAAACGCTATAGTCATGACGCAGCACGAGGATAGGAAGAGCAGGAATTGCGGTGGCATGCTTTCCCGCTGAGCGTTTCTCAACAGCCCAATACTAGAAGAGAATACGGTGCGGAAGAGACAGCGTTTCCGCTGTCACGTCCCACCCAAATAAAAGGAGTGTTGTACTGAAATACAGGTCCCAAACACTTTAATACTCTGGAATGTCGCTGTCCTACAGGTTGATGAACTCATGAAACTGAAAATGATTGAAGAATCAGCAAGTTGACACATATTTCAGAATTTTAGTGACTGATTTTTAAACTTCCATTTGTATAAGCAAAATAATTTCTGGCTCATGATGTCCATGTTTTTTTTTTAAAGAAAAAAGTTATAAATTATTTTTAGCATAAATCATTTTCTAGTTATACATCATTATGACCACACACAAAAAAAAAAAAAATCTTAACATGTCAGAGATGTGGTCTTCGCCGAGGAGCTGGATGCTGAAGTGTGGGAAACTCCCCATAAAACAACCTTGGATTCCACTTTTTATCATCCTCTTAAAGACCAATGTTTCAGATTAACAGTAAAGCCAGAACCTTTGAGGGACCGATCCTTCAACCGTCTTTAAATAGAGATACAAGACAGGGAAGTGTGGTTTCTAGCTGAAATCCTACCAATTACTAGAAATACCAATAATCAGTAGTCTGTTAAATTGGGAGTTTTAATAAGATGCTGGAGAAGGAAGCAGCTCTTAGTTTCTCTCCACTGCTCTTCATTTCCATTTCAGCCTGGAACACTTTTACAGCTGGAGCACGTCGGGGCCGAAAGGACCCTTGAGAAGTTCTTAGAAACGGTGTATTTTCCCCAGTACGTGGCAAGCTTCATGCATAAAATTCTCCACTGATTAAAACCAGTTTTCATTTGCTCCATTTTCTTTATTGAAAGCACTTTAAGCCATGAAAGTATAAGGCGAAGGGCTTTAAAAGGGCAATATACTTTCAGTGCCCCTGAGCAGTCTGCTCCATGCGGAGTTGACTGTTACCTTTTAGCGGTGACTGCTTTATTGGCTGTTAATGCTTTAAAAAGAGCGGTGAAACCACGTTCAGAGTCTTTACTGCGAGAGAGATATACGCCCCTTATGCAATACCAGTGGTTTGGCAATTTGAACCTCCAACGACATAAATGTTGATGTATTCTATGTTGCCAAACAGCGCAGTAAGTACTTAAAATGCTGAGAACAGACCTATAGTTTAGAAGTGACACTACCCAAGATTAGGTTGTAATTCAGTGAATTAATCTCTTCCTAAAACCTGCCTGTAATATTAAAGCTCATGATCCTTCCTTTAAAATCTTGCAAGAATGAAATCCCGCACAGAAATGGGCGACTATGTGAAATGAGGATACGTACTGTTGACATGAACACAATCTTCCCCTCATCAGGGCTATGCAATCTCACGTTACCATCACCATCTCCTCTGGGTGAAAGCAATAGGCTGTCCAGAAAAAGTCTCTTTAGCAGCAATATCTTGTCCATCATACAACGGACCAGATTCAGTTTTCAAGTGTTATAAAACTAAGCATTGCTCTATCCTACCCCAACCCCAACTCTGTAAAGGGAAGCTTTTCTGAGCATGGAAAGCTTATTTGCTTTGCCAAGCAATGATTAACACAACATACTGGAGTGTGAGACCTTCATTTCTCCTCTTGCCCTTACTCTCTCGCGTTTCCATCTGCCAGTGCCTTAAGTCAATGATGTTCTGCCAACATTGCACAGTGACTCCCTCAAAAAAAAAAAAAAAACCAAACCCAACAAAAAACAACACACCACAAAAATTCTGCTCGCTCAGGAATACGTGTCCTTCAGAGAGCAAAATACCATTTCTGCTTGAAGAACTTGTTGCCAATTTTAAATACCGTCCGCCTTATATTCTGCCTTGTAACATGAACCATTTTCAGACAATCAGAAAAAAAACCCAACCCAAAAATCAGAATCACCAAGGTCAGAGAAGGCACCTACAGAGATCATCTCATCCAGAAAGCAGGGACAGCTACCAGCAGGTTGTGTTGGGATGTGTCCAACTGGATCTTGACTATCTCCAAGACGGAATGCCTGAGCAACCCATTTCCTTACAGGAAAAATACTTATCTTTAAACTAACTTCCGGTATCCCAGTTTGCACGCGTTGCCTCTTATCCTTTTCCCTGTTTTTCCAATTAAGAAACCTTTTATCAGTTCTTCCCGTTTCAGCCAAATTGTTCTTGAACAGACCTCCCTCTCCAAACATCCCCCCATCCCTGCAGGGATACGAGATCAGGACGTGCCACACAAAGCACAGTTCTTCCTATGAAAAACTCAAAGTTACAGCACAACGGGGAACACTCACATATGTGCATTCACTTAAAAAAAAAAGAATAAATAATTGGAGTGATTTTGCCAACAGCCAAGATCAAGGCCAAATAACAACTTGAACTGGCAAAAAGCCCTACTTGGCAAAGAGCAGCTCTGCAGGCTCCCTCCAAGGGTGACTTGATAGCAGAATGACTGATTTCTTTGCATCTGTGGGGCTCTCCATCACTTTGGGTGAGAATCGTACGCACAGGAGTACGTACGCAGCTGAGGACGTGAGGTTAAACCACCAGAGATTCAGCCAGAAAAGTGGTGGGGAGGAGGTAGGTTAGGAAAGAGCTAAGACTCTTATTGCCTGTTTTAATCAGGTATGATAAGAAAATCAGTCTTTTCCACTTGTTAGAGAAGAGTTTGGAAGAGTGGGAGTGGAGTTTCAGGGACCTTAAGGCTGGAAAAGGGACTAAGTTCATGAGGGACACCGCAGAGACCAGCTAAGAAGAGAGCTGCTTGGACTCCCTCCCAGTATAACTGGTGAGAGACTGGAAAGACGCAGGATGGCGAAAAGTCATAGAGCTCCTGGACTGAATTCGGTTGAATTTCAGTTTTGTTTTACATCCCCACATCGTTCAAAACGTGGCAGGACAGCAAGACGAGGTAGTGCGTAGACTGGATGCCCGGAGACTACGAGAAAAATGCATCTCTCTCCCTGACGAGCAGCGCGAGTGCAGCCCAGTAAGACCAAAAGCTTCAACACAGGCTGCCTTAGGTGGCAATCCTCTCCGCTGAATTAAAGAATATTTTATCCTCTTTTCCCATCGTTACCAAGTCAGCCCCTGCGGATGGTGGCTCAACTCTTGCCAAGGGAAGGCAACCAGGGTGTTCTTTAACAGGTCTAAGTTAGAGCCATCAGCAATACACACCAGTTCCACCCATTAAAAGAGCAGAAACAAAAAGCATTCCCTTAGAACTGGCAAAATTCTTAAATAATGATCATAAAATTATTCTGAGCTCTAGCACATTCTAGTTTGTATTAGTCACCAAGTGATTTTGAGTTTCTTTGTACCTCTTATTTGAACGATTTCCAAAGACTTTTTCCCCCGATAATTAGATGATTAAGGACTCGCTGCATCTACAGACCAATGATGAGGCAAAAAGACCCCTTTAAAACTTCAGACAAACATCTTTCGCACAAGTATTCATTAAGTCAATGTGAAGCCATAAACGTTCGCGGGTGCCTGGTAATAAACTTCTCTTCCTTCTCCTGTATACCTACACAAGCGCTTTAAACGAAATACAAAGCAGCTGCTGATTCCAGTAAGCTGCATAATGAGTTCTTCTCTATGAAAAAGTTCCTAAACCATATAAATTTGTACATTCAGTGCCCTACAGAAGTTTGGTGCTTTTTTTCTTTGTGATCTTCAATTCGTCAGAAAAGCAGTCAATTTCCAACTTCAGAGGTTTCATCTATTTTGAAGACAATAAATATGCAGCAAATAACTCACAGCAACAAAGAGGTGATTAGACATATTTAAACAAGAATAATACCTTGTCAGAAATAAATTACTGTCACAGAAGTGTCATATCTAGCTTTACTTCTTTTGAAGAGGAGGGAAAAAAGAAAACCCACAGCACTTGAAGTGCTTTTATGTACATTTTTCTCTTTTTTCCCTTTTTTTTTTTTTATAAGAAGCAGCTTCTCACAAACAGTATTTCCAGCAATCCACTAAGTAGGAATGTTTCTGCCTACCTGCTACCATGACCTTAGCTGTCCGACTGATGATAGCTCCGACGCCCTCTAGAGATGCTTCACACTGGTAGAGACCTTCATCCGGCTTGTGGTGCCTGGAGTGGACAATGTTTTGTATCAAGAGGGATCCGTTGGCCAGCTGCTGCCTCCTTTCGTCTACCGCCAGGTTTAAGAAGACTGCGTCTTTCTTCCATTTAATAATGGGGGCTCCTTGATCCGATTCTGCTATGCAGTTCAACAGCACGTTGCTTCCACGCATGGTGACAGCATCTGAAGGCTCAGTCAAGAACCTCAACGATGTAAAAGTCTTAATCTGCAAACCTGAAAGACCAAAACCATAGAGATATGGAGTAAATATTGGTTGTACATTTCTATAGAGGAAGAAATGTACTATATTAAGTGACACACAAACTCAATATAGGAAACCCCCAGAGGCACCATAGATACGGCTGGCAAATATTAAAAGAAATGAAGCTATGATTCTCGGCAAATTATTAACATACACACAAAAAAACCCCAAGTATAAATTATATTTTTGTCCCATCACTACACAAAACAGTATTTGTAGATAAATGCGTCTTTGCCCACAGAGGCTGTAGACACCCCATCCCTGGAGGTGTTCAAGGCCAGGTTGGACGTGGCCTTGGGCAACCTGGGCTGGTGGGAGATGTCCCTGCCCAGGGCAGGAGGGTTGGAACTCGATGATCTTCAAGGTCTCTTCCAACCTAAACCATTCTATGATTCTACATGTAAAACATGGATACAAAGCAAAGAAAATCAGCGCAACTATATACAGCTGAGTAGGACATAAGCATAAAAACACCATACCTCCTGAAGGTTATCTGGACAATTTAATTGCTCACATGACCTACTCTGGCCACATTGCACCGAGATGTATTTCGGTGTGACAAGCACAAAAATAGTGATGGGACCTCGTGTGGTTTGCTGTTAGAGATCAAGTGGGAGGAGAACATGCAAGAGCGCAATCTGCCCAAAACCTCAGACCTGGTGGATCATCTTCTACCTCACCAAAACAACGTTCTCCTCAATATCAACCAGTCCGGCCACTGCGCTCCCGTAGGCAGCAAGAGAAAAACCACACAAGCATGGTCACTGAAGACCTGAGATTTCTACCTGCTGCAAGAATGAGGCCAAATTCTTACGTGTCACTTCGGGAACAGGACACTAATCAACTTTGTGCAGTTAGAAGATAAATCAGACTGTAAAGGCAGAGAGAGACGCTCTCAGAGCTCAGCTACAACAGCTAAAGAGTAGAAAAATCATTAAAATGCTCGAGAACACGTGGATGCAGTTGCATCAAAGGGCACAACTCAACATTAACAGTGCTTTTGCTCTATTGCATCGAGTATTTCCTAACAATTTACAAATGGCCGAAGCACGTACAACATGTATTTTGAGACAACACAGCCTTCTCAAGTCTCAGTGACTGTACTCGAGTGAGAAACTATCAGAGTAGTTTCCACTGTGTCACAATAAAAATCAAAGTTTCTGCCACATCACCAGTTTGCCTATCCCACCCTCTCCAGGGCAGCACCTCTGAGAGCTTCCAGATATCAATATAGACTTCTGGTTCCCAGACAGACCGGTCACTCCGTGCCAGTGACAGCGCTGCCCTTCTGCGCTCCGGGGTGTGGGGAATGGAGTTTGGAAACAGCTGCGTATGAATGCAAAAATGGCTTTTTCTTTTCCTTCTTCATTATCAAATGAATCCTTTTACCTCATTAGAGCAACTGAAAACAAAAGCTTGTGCGATAAAAAGAATCAAATCCTAAGAAAAAGATTAATTCTTTCTATTTGATGCCTCAAACCAAAGCTCTCTCTGAATAACAACGCATAAACAGCCACTTGGCATTTTCTTTATAGAAATCAATTTTATTGTCAAGCGCTTGGTTCCACCTGTACACTAACTGAAGTAGCTAAGTACCAGATTTTCCTTCCATAGAAACAAAAAAAAAGTTTTGGCTTCAAAAAAATTAATAAAATTTAGCAGAGGAGAAAGCAAGAGTTGGGAGCCTCAACTTGCAGAGTGTTTCAGGCACAGTAACTTCAGCACCGCAAGAACTTCAAAAAAAAACCCAAACAACCATATTGTCTAATAATATCAAATAGAGTAGTCAAATCCCAATTTGTTTTTCATTTACCTTTATGCTCTCATTTCGGTTACTGGAGTAAGCACAGCAGAATTAAGCCCAGAAGCCGCACGTTGGCATAGCGCACTTTTGCCATCAAACACGGATATCGGTATAGAGATACATTTACAACGCGTGAAACAGCAATTATTTTAAAAACATGTCTTCCTTTCCCTTCTCCCAAAGGCATCTGCATTCCGTCTGCACATGGCAGTTTCTTGTTCGACAGTTTATTTATGTCACCAACACTTCTGACACAGTTTAACACAGCTGTTTATGACAGCATGTTAATGATTTTATGTGGCTATTATCACAAGTAACTAATCTGCTTCTGCAAGAGAAATGGGGTTATGACAGCTTCCAGTGCAGCAAATGCAGAAGTTACAGAAGTTAAACAAAGATTAACTTTCTTTTCATGCAATTACCCTTGCAGTTCACTTGCAATTTCAGCTATTCACATCCTTTGCAAAAGGCGTATTTAACCTAAATTGCTTTACTACAAGGAACCTAAACAGCTTGAATAACCTGGAAAGCTTTCTGAAGGCATAGAAAATTCAAATCTTCTTCGAAATATTATTCCTGGAGATAGCGGTAATGCTGACGTCTTAAAAATGGAAGAAAAATGACCGTGTATTTTCTGAAGAGATTACTTGGAAGGATAAGAACCTAACAGCCGTGTTTTTGGAGTATGTGGGCGCTGAAGGAGAAAGGTGGAAGAGTATTTGAGAATGCTGTTAGTACCTATTTGGGTATGTGAAGTCCCGGCTGAGTTTGGAAAGCCCAGGTGCACCCTTACACCCGAAGTCGGGGCAGCCGGGGGAGCTCTCCCAAAAACGTGTCGCCTCATCGCACCCTTCACTTCCACAAAGTTCTCTCCCTAATTTCTACTTCAAGCGGCAAATGCGAAACCCGATTCCTCTAGATCGGGTTATAAGGAATACGCTACACCTAATCCAGAAATCTATTTTAGTGTTTAAAGAAAATAAAATCAAGTAATTTCATGATATAACCCAGGATAAACAAACAGCCTTTGTTGAATTAAGGGAGAGACAAATCCCAGACTTGATCAGACCACACCACACCTCCATATACATAAAACTAAGGACCATCACCTGAAAAAAACCCCAAATACCCACACAGGGAATTTAAGACAAGTTTTAAACTTTACTCACGCTAAGAAACCAAACTCTGCTCATGCAGATTCTGAAACATGCTGAACGTGCTCTAACCAGGCTGATGGACGTTTCAGCTGCCGTAGAGGACAAGTGACTGTAAGATACAGTCTGATTTTTAGAGGACCACTTTGACACAGTTTGCCTCAAAAAAATATTTATTTATCATTTCGTATTATTGGGGGTTTCTTCTGAGGGGGAAGAATTTCTCAATGAAGATTTCTGTATTGAATGTATAGTCATTAAGAACAGTGTATACTTGTGTGTACACGCATACACACCCCCAAAACAAAACTGAGCCTATGAAAGAATTCTTATGACACTGCTGAAACGACAAGCGAGTCGTTACTCCAGCAAGTTTTCTTAATGGGATATTTACTTTGAGGCCTAAGTCAGAGTTCAAAACCATTTCCCTGGATCCCTTTTCTCCTGTAGAGTATCATAGAATGGTTTAGGTTTGAAGGGACCTTAAAGATCATTTCGTTCCACCCCCCTGCCCTGGGCAGGGACTCCTCCCACCAGCCCAGGTTGCTCCAAGCCCTGTCCAACCTGGCCTTGAACCCCTCCAGGGATGGGGCAGCCACAGCTTCTCGGGGCAACCTGCCCCAGGGGCTCACCACCCTCACAGGAAAGAATTTCTTCCCAATATCTCATCTAAATCTTCCCTCTTCCAGCTTGAAGCCATTCCCTCTCATCCTATCACCCCATGCCCTTGTAAAAAGTCCCTCCCCATCTTTCCTGTAGCCCCTTTAGGGACTGGAAGGGGCTCTAAGGTCCCCCCTTTTTCGCCTTCTCTTCTCCAGGCTGACCCCCCCCAACTCTCCCACCCTCTCCTCCCAGCAGACGAGCTCCAACCCTCTGATCATCTCCGTGCCCTCCTCTGGCCCCGCTCCACAAGTCCAAACTGAACATCTAATGAAAGGCTACGACGATGAACAGTCACCAAGTCCTAGAGAACACCCTCGTTCACGTTTACGTTGAGCCCCGGTTTGATGTTCCCCAGTATGGTTTGCAAAAACCGACCTACCCCCAGAGCAGTTAATGCTTTCTTCTGTCACCTGCGCCCCAGTGAGGACATCCCAGCCACTGCGTTGGGACACCCTGCCCTTCCTGGGACTTGCTTCCAGGCTCTTTGCCTCTCAGAGGCTTTGTAAGTCAGAATGGGAGAGGGAAGCGCCGTTATAGCCCCTTTATCTTGTCACAGAAGATACAGTCACCTTTCACGTGCCTGCTCGCGGCTGTCATTTGAGGTCCAGCACACTCACATTTGACAAAAATGGACTTAAGGGAAATTGAGTCCTACAAACCTGAGACTGCTGAAACCGATGGGGCCAGGGCACCTTAGCACTTCCTCTTCCCTCCGGCCGCAGTCTAGGAGTGCAGATTTACGAGATCTACGGCTTAACTACAAACTTGAATGGAAGCGTTGTAAAGATTAAACACCTCCTACACAAAGCTGCTGTCTCAGCTATTCCGAGCACATCCCTGTCATCAAACAAGCCTGTAGCAGTGCGCGGAGATCTGAAGCTCCGAGGTCAAGGAGAGCGCCCTTGGCAATAGCCCAACCGTCCTTTAGCCTAATAAAGAAGGAAACTTGAAGCTAAAAGACCCCATCCTTGGTCCCTCGCTGCTTTAGCAACCAAGCCATTACCCTACGTGATGACCTGCTTTTGTGATACAGGAATAACGCTAATGGGCTCCTCACCCTGACAGGTAACATCAGAGTAACTTCAAGGTTATTCTCCAGGCCACAGACAAAAATTAACATTTAAAAGATGATCTCTGATGTGTTTCTTAATCAGTCCCTTGCTTTGAATCCTCCGCTTGCTGTTCTGGCTTTGTGAAATGTAATCTTCCAGAGTGGGGTGGTGGTTTGTTGTGGTTTTTTTCCCTTTCCCCTTCGCGTTCCGCATCAGTTGCTTCCAGTATAGAGAGGGAAGAGATGTCACAGTTGCAAAAACATTTGACGGGGCCACCCCTGGAGCTTTCTTCTTTTTCAAATAAACATTAAGACGGACGACTTTTTGCACACAGACCATTTGAAATCCGTGAATACAGAAATACCCTCCAAGTCTCACTGAAATTTAGTAGCAGGGCATCGTAGCTGAACTAAGTCTATTACAACAAAGTGTATTTATGGACAAAATACACATTTTCTCTGAGGATTATTTCCCCCCCCCCTTCATCTACAGAGCCTGGACGAATTAGCTTAATGGCCAGGGTAATAAGCATTTATTTACATGCCTAGGTAATGCAGAATATACAGCAAAACTCGATACGGTTTTGTCTGTTCACACAAAATACACCAATACAAAGCTTGATATGTATTAAAAGTAGTCTTGCTGGAATGGTTTTTATTATAACTTACGACGTGCCTTCTGGGGTGCTGAATATTTCATTTCAGCTCTATGAAATTTTGAAAATCTGCCTGCATTTGATGTGCAGAGGTGGAAATAAAAATTCCCACTCCAAGAAACGTACGATGCAACACAGAAGGGTGTGGTACGTGGGAGCATCGTTCAATTTTTTAAAGAAAAATGAAGATATACATTTTATATAGGACTTTATCACGATGTTCCAAACTGCTGAATTTTTAATTGGTGCTATCACAGGATTTCGGGCTGTACTGAGGCAAAAGTGCTCGTAACAACAATTCCGTTTTAACTCCTCCATATTCATTGAATGGTTAGGAACACAGCAACTGACTGGAGGATTTTTACTCAAAAGCTTTAGTTTGATCAGAATCAGGGGTTTTATGTGATTTATCACTAAGGGTAATGTCCCCGCACCACAGCACCCTACTGCTTCTATCCAGAGTGCTCAGAACATCAGTTAAAAACTTCTGCTGAGTGTGATTGATAAGCGACACCCAGAAAAAGGGCTTTATCGGGGCCAAGTGTTCTCCTCACCAAAGAACGAATGAACAACCCGTATGCAACAGATGGGTTCATCCCACCACGTTACACGCTCCATGCCCACACTTAGGCTGGGGCTGTTAAACGAGTTCTGTTGGGATAAGAGAGATGAGAGCACACACACATGCGGATGCTCCTCTCCGCTACCCCTCTGACTACTAAGGTCTCCAAAACACTATTTATTGATTGGACCCGTTTGACTCCTTTCCCAGCAAAGGTATTTGGAAGAGCCGACTAATTCGGAGAACAGCTCCAAGGTGATCTCTGACCACGGTGCAGCCAAAGGGGCATTCCAGCCCTTCCTCCAGCCCTACACTCCCAGGGTTTCCCTCACTTCGGCTCCAGCAAGCAGGCAAACACAAGAGCCAACTTGACCTACTCACCCTCACGAAAACCATTCTCCTCAGTCAGGTCAGATTCCTTGCAACTGAACCACGCAACACAGGGCAAAGGGCAAGAGGACATCGGCCAAGGAGGAAAAAGAGACCGAGTCTTCTGGCAGCTGCCTGCTGTTGATCTGGTTTGGCCAAGAGGCAAGGCATTGGCTGGGCTGTAGAAAACCATCTGAACAAGTACCTACACGCACCCATAATTTGCTTACTTTGCCCATGAGCTCAGTGCAACCCAGTCCGTGTCAGCCTCTGGAAGAGATGGAGCTCAGGTCCTCTGAGCTCAGATCATCCGGTGTCAGGGGTAAGCAGGTTTGCCTTAAAACAGTACGAGCGATTCTCCTTGCCTAATTTTAGCTGCATCAGTTTGTTGAACAAAATCTAGACTCCCCAACCAAGAAGTACTGCAGTATACACTGCTTCAAGCTTATAGAATCGTAGAATGGTTTGGGTTGGAAGGGACCTTAAAAACCATCCAGTTCCAACCCCCTGCCCTGGGCAGGGACACCTCCCACCAGCCCAGGTTGCTCCAAGCCCCGTCCAACCTGGCCTTCAACACCTCCAGGGATGGGGCAGCCACAGCTTCTCGGGGCAACCTGCCCCAGGGGATCACCACCCTCACAGCAAGAATTTCTTCCTCATATCCAACCTAAATCTCCTCTCTTTCAGTTTAAAACTGTTCCCCCTCATCCTATCGCTCCACTCCCCAATAAATCGATTTAAGTTACAAATTCACAGGAACAAATTCAGAAGATCCGGTTATCCCTGGAAGAAAACGAGAATCGTTTTGCTTCCCGCACAGCACAGAGGATGCGCAGCACGAAGCTATTTGGCCACATTAAAAAATACAGGTAGTATCAGAGAAGGACTGAGATTTGCTCAACACAGCAGGATACAGCATCTCTTCTGGTCCAAAGCTTTCCTGAACTTCAGGTAGCAGCCACTGCAGACCTCGGTCCGTCAGAAACCCAAACAGAGCCTGATGTTTTCTTACAGCAGAGGCGATGGGAAATTGGATTTTCATTTTGAGCATGCAGAGAAAACAGCTGAATAGTTCAATGCACAGACTTGACAGTGCATTTTTTTTTCCTACGTGCTTTTGTTTCAAATGCTTTAATTACATTATCAGAAAATCGTATTATTTGCTGGGTTTCCTCCCTTTTCCTCAAGAAAACCTGTACCTGCTAATTTGCACATAAGAGTTCCACAGAGATGAGAAAAAAAAAAACAGAGCACTGTATCTACAGACAGCAGCACTGCAGTGTTGGCACTTTCCATATTTCCCATCAATTAAATATACTTTTCAAGATTAAGGAAATGTGAAAGCATAGCCAAACATGTAAATTCCTGGAAAATAACAATGTTTTAAGGCGTCTAAAAGAGGTATTATCAACTCGGATGTTATTTTGAACGATCCCAATTAAGTTTTCAAACAGCTCTCGGCAGAAGACTCCCGCAGAGTTAACTTGGGTTCCCCAAGGTACGTCGCACCACCAGCATGTTGCTGGTTTCAACCTTCTCCCCAGCAGATGCTTCTGCCTTTCCAACACTGTTAAACACACAGCCAAGACACACCAGTTATCAGGTTTGCCTATCGGAAACGATGCGTTTTGCGAAATAGCTCATTGGAGCGGTCAGCCGAGCGTGGTCCTATAGAACAGGGCTGAAAAGTCAACTCCATCCTGACAGCTACAGCACGTCAAAAGCTGTCTACCAACACCCTCTCTCGTTTCCGAGACCTGCAGTGCAACCTTCTCATTTAGGAAGTCATGAAAGATATTCCTACACTGAATCTCCAAAGCTCCAGCCGCCTTCTGACAGAGTTTCGGGCTGCTGCGTCCCATAGATGCATTTCCCAGCCCGGATCAGAAGAAAAATGTAGAAGAGACACCCAAGAGGTGACACATATGGGATGAAGTTAAGCGAAGAGAAGTGAATTTGGGGTATATAACTGTAGAGGCAGAAAATAAACCAAAATAAAATCACTTAACTTATTAGATTATGTTGTTATTAGATTAAATCAGCGAGGTAAAAATGCATGGGGAGGGGATGAGGGGATCAGGGTAGACCAAGTAAGGAACGCCAAGCATGAGAAAGAAGAATCCCCCAGGGCAACGGTGAAGGAAGAGTGTTTTTTTTTGGTGTTCTAACACTCTGGTAACAAATTAAAAAAATAAAAAAAAAAAAAAAAATCAATCCAGTACTGAATCCAAGCCAAGCAGAAAAGGGCTAAAAGGGGAGAGTTGAGTGGAATATAAACAAGAAAAGGCCCACAGCTCCGGCCAGATGCGGGTTCTGAGCAGTCATTGTGGAAGAAGTCAGCCCGCGAGAGGGAAACATGAGCCAACAGAATAGACATTCGTTCTTAGATGAAAGGGCAAAGGGAGGGCAAGAGCTGGAGAGGGCGAGGACACGGAAACGTATGTACAGGAGAAAGAAAGAAGTCAGGTGGAGGAAGAATAAAGAGGAGGATGAAAAGATAATGAAGAGAAAGAGGACCCTGAGTTAAAACATCAAAAGAACGTATCAGTTGCTGGAAAAGGAAATCCCTTGGAAGAGCTTGAAGCTAGAGAGACGGGCAGAAGGAGCGAAAACAAAGGCAGTATTTCCACAGTTTCATTTTTTTGAGATGGTGAAGCATTTAGGGAATAAGAAAAAAAAAAAAAAAGAGCGGAGGAAGAAGCAGGAGTGAAGGGGATGGGAGAGAAAAAAAACCAACCAGACTCTCCATGAATGAGAACTCTGTGCTGAATTTAAGAGCACTATAGCTCAGAACAGCCCATAGCACAAACAGCGCTGCTCAAACACACGTGGCGGCACTCAGAATAAAGCCACTTCTCAGAAAGACAAAACATTTAGACAGGGGGGGTTTTGTTTTCATATTTGCTCATTTCTTAAATGCATTCCTCCTTCCTTGCAGGCCATTTAGTAAGGCAATAAATTAATTTGTACTTTAGAGTGAACTCTTTAATCCTTTTTGTTCTCTCCCCTCCCCATCAAACGCATACTGCTGAATTTGCATGCATTAGCATAATGAAACATTAATTACATAGCATTTTGGATAGGACAAGCATAGAGCTTCAATCAATCTCAGTAACTGGCATGAGGAAGGTGAAAACCACTGGCCGGGCTTATCAGGACAGCAGAATAGACACAAACACATCCCCAGTGCCTGTTGCGGGTGTGATTTAAACCTCACATCCAAACCCAAAAGCCACTCAGAAAATTACAAAGGAAGTAATAAATATCAATTATGTTAATGATACACAGACAAATTGTTTTCTCCTGGTTTCGTTAGTAACCAGAGCTGCGTTTGCACTGAAGGATGAACGGGGCTGACCTGGCGCATCCAACCCAGGGGGTGGGTTATCTCCTTCAACATATTGGGTGATACAGCTGCCAAAAATCACGCCTGCATACCCTCCAGCAGCAAACTCCGATGACTTCATGAAGACTGCTTCTAGCCTGAAGTTATCGTCTCCTCTGTATCTTCTCAAGCACCTTCAACACATCGGTTGTGGTGGTGTTGGGTGCCCCTGCCAGGGCAGGTCCACGGTGCAGAGGGACCACCCAGGACCCCCCAACCAGAAAGCGCTCACAAGCGTGCCGGCATCTCCTCATCCATACCCAAGACTGACACATGCATAAAGCAAACCAGCACCCACCGTAAGGCAACAGGGGCTCAGCTGCGTCCTCCTCTCATTACCGTGCATACAGTATCTCAATTATAACATTCTCTCTATTCCCATTTACGAAACAGAGAAAGACGGTTTCTCCTTCAATTCTCAAAATTAAAATTCTCCCACTTCTGTTTAATAAAAGGCTTCTGGGGACACCAGAACAGTGTTCATTAAGGAAACAAACTGCAGCGCTACAATAATGTATGTGAACGTTAAAGAAACAAATGGGGACTTCACTGAAGATGTAGAACCCTTTCCTCTTTGCACAATGAAAGCACACGGCAAAGCCGATGGACTGTGTGTGCCCTGAATGCATCATTTCAGCTTTAGAAAAACCCAAAAGAATTAAGATTTAAAAAAAAAATCTAATCTGAACATAATCTGAGTCATCAAACATCCAACGGCAATTCAGACTGCTGTTGTGAGGGATAACCAACTAATATCAAACTGTTCCCATCACACTCCCTTAATGCATCAGCCTTTCCAGCAGGAAAAAAAACCTTCTACTCCATTTCATTTCATAATAAATCACAGTTTCCTTGTGTTACTTCTTTTTAACTCCCTGTCTCTCAACTACAGCAACAGGAAAAACTGAGGGGCTAGACTAGATGACCTCCTGGGGTCCCTTCCAACCTAAACTATTCTATAAGTCCAACAAACAAACAAAATATATAGAAGACCAAAAAAAAAAAACAGCACCCCCCAACCCTAGGAAGAATCCAGACCTTGAAAACAATTTAAATAAATAAAAAAAAAAAAATCACTGGCTAGAAAATGAACTCCTTTGGGAGTCTGCCACATATCACAAGCCCCAGGACAACGGATTTGTCTCCAACTGAGTATGTTATAATTTAAACACATCCCTATATCCCAGTTTTGCGCCAGAGGCCTCATTTTTCTTTCTCTGCATAAACATAACTAAAACTTGAGTTCCACGTGCTTGAGAGGGGATCACGATGTGACACGATAGGTCAGATTTTGACCTGGACAGTGATGTTAAAATACTTTCCACCCACAGAGCATCTGGACCTCTATTTTGAAGTCTACGACACCACGTGATGGAGAGCTTTTCCTCAAAACCACAAAAATAAGAGGACCAGCTTTTGGGGCAGGTCCATATTCAGAGGTGATTCATAAAGATCCAACAAAAAAGTATTAAATACCACTGGTATTTCAAACATTATCATAAAGCCTAGAAGTGACATTGTCCAAATAGCACCCAAAGCTGTCGATAAGAGTTTACTCGCAGGATGTACAGTTTTTAGTCGGAAATTGGCTTTCCGCAACCCGCACACAGTAAGCGGTATTTCTCATCCCACTTGTCCTTCGGGCAGAAATGTCTTCAAAGCTCAAACCTTCTGCTCTGCCAGCTACCAAACACCAATTAACTGAGCGTTTCCTAACAAGGAGGAAAAAAAAAAAAAAAAAAGAAGGAATTGGCTCAGCAAATTTTGGTCACAGCACAGAAAACAGGAGAAGTGATCTGCCTCAGCTTTGGTGGTTGTGCAACGCGGCCTTCCAGCAAAACCCGAGAAGTCTTTCTCCCCTGGGACTGGGAAGGGGATAGGGAATCCCCAACTGATTATTCTGTGATCAAGCAGCCACCTCTCCTCGGTAGTAGTGAGGTTTCGAGGAAAATAAGCTTCTGTGGGGAAAAAATAAACCATTTCTGCCCGGGAATCGAAACTCCTTGAATGAGCCCTTCAGCGTTCTCACTTCAGACATGCTCGAACAGCGGATTCGCCTGCACTGGGTGAGCTACAACATTTATTTTAGTGCACTTGTGAAGTTCCTCATCAAATTGTAAGAAGGGATATAGCTTTTATTAAGTGTTTTGTTCTGCTCACTCCCTGAACATATGCTGTATTTTAATAGTAGCAAAGAGCGTGAAGGAAACCCCCAGGTAAATTTTACTGCTCCCTCTCCTCCTTGGTGCACGTGCCTCCTGAAGAACAACCAGAACTTGACCCAAAGGACTGTTTCTCCTCTTTATTCTGCACTGAGCTACTTGTCCTCCAAAGGACAAAGAGTCTCAGGCTTTCTCCAACCAAAAGTTTTTCCACTGTGCTTTACTCATCTCTTTTCCTCTTCGCAAAGGTGAAGATGCTCCCTCCAAGCTTTTACAATAGCTGAAGAAGGCTCTCCTCAAATCCCTCAAGACCTGAATCATTGTTCTGTCCCTTATCTAACGACCACCAAAGGAATCAGACTGTACTCTGTTAGGTTCCCCTACCACCAAAGTGCTGAGTAAGCACTGAAGAAGCCCAAATGTAGTTAAAAAGCAAAGTCAAGGCACCATCAAGCATCCACCCCAGCATCTTCCACCACACTTGGCATAGGAACGAGCACACAAGGAGCCCTTCTGCCCTTCTCTCCTGCTGGGACCGCTGGTCGCTTGGCCATGCAAGAAGCAGGACTTCTTGCACCCAGCTTCCCCGGCTACTTGCACAAAGAAGCCTGATCAGAGCCCAAACGCTCCAGTGAACGGCACTGATTTATGCCCAATTCCTACTGCAGGTCCGTTGAGGAGAACACCTCACCGTGAAATCACTGCAGAGACCCTCTGACCAAGGCAAAGTGTCCCGTTGCCTTCGGGCAAGCTGGCCCAAGAACCAGAGTGCCACAGGGCATACACCCAGTTTGTTGTGCAGTTTTGGTTTAACCATGGACGTCCTCTTCTTGTCTCACTAACCTGCTTCTCTAACGACTAAGCAGAGATAAGTCTCCATCACTCTTCAAGACCTATGGACATGAAGTTCTTCAGGGTGTTGTGGAAGTTGACTTCCAATTCTGAGCGCGTGCTTTAAGAACGGTCAGGTAAGAGGAGCAGCACAGGACCTGTAGGATAAGAGGTCCTTCAACCACATAACCATAACCATGCAAGGAGTCAGTTGTTAAATATATCTTTTGAGACTGGGAAAAGCTTCTAAGAGCACAAAATTTGGTCACTCTTATTAAAACATTGTGCAATATGAGGAACTTCCACTCAATTTTAAACCTGGAGCAAATAAACCCAAAACACCCCAATGTCCTATTCCCAGTCTGAGAAGTTTCCTTTTTAGAAGTTTGCCAGCTCCGAGGCAAAACAGAAGGAGCAGTCCGACATCATATTATTCACTTGAACGGGTTTCCAAATTGAAATCACCAAGATTGCAAATATGGAGTTGTAACTACATGGGAATCCCATCTGAAATAATTTCAGATCTGAATATTGCCATACAGTCCCGTTGATTTCGATGAAGAAAAACCTACTCATGTGGATAATACTATGCAGATGGGGCAGAGGCTTCGGGGAATTTTGCCAAGGCTGTGCCTGCTCTCGGCCACCCCTGCAACTAAACGCCTTTTGATTACAAGTATTTTGGGGCCAAAAAAAAAAAAAAAAAAGGCAATGTACCAAAAGTGTTTACGTCCCGAAGCTATGGATTCAGACTTAGGTTGTTGTCGTTTGTCCAACCTATTTCTCTGTTTGAGGTTCTGGAAAAATCAAAAAATCAAGGCTGTGGTTGTGGGGTTTGGAGGTTTGGGTTTTTTTGTTTTGTTGTTGGTATTTAAATAAAAAAGCAGGCTCAAGACAGATTTAAAAAAAAATAAAAATCAAGGCTTGTAAATCAAATACACAAAACAAAACCACCCCAGAGGCACAAGACCACATCGATGCAAAACCTCACAGACCTTCCCACAAAGACGCTTCAACCAAGGCTCCCCTGAGCACACACACCCTGGAGGTGAAGCCCGAAAACCACCCCAGAGGCACAAGACCACACCGACGCAAAACCTCGCAGACCTTGTTCCCACAAAGACGCTTCATCCAAGGCTCCCCTGAGCACACAGACCCTGGAGGTGAAGCCCATGTCCTCCAGGGAAAACTGGGAATCGCTAAACTGGTCCAAATGAAGCAATACAGTCCAAAAGGTCAAAGTGTTTAAGAATAATGGTTTTTTCCTCCCCAGATCTGCATTTCTGCCTCTGATCACTCTTCCCTTTACATGAAGAAGTTGACTTGCACAAAAAGCATCACTCTCACCCCATGCGAGAAGATTTCCTTCAACTCTACTAAATATTAGGAAGGTTCTTCGCTTACTTCAACGATGTTATAAACTGCACCGCGGTTTAATAAGCTATAAAAGGTCTTTAAAGCGGGTAAAAACCGAGCTTGCCAAGCGCTTTACAGACAACAGCCGCTCTCTGTCTCCCCTCACCCAACCCCGAACCGCTTTTCTTACTTTATATAAACAATTTCTACACGTCTCTTTGGCCATTAAGGCTGTGTAATTGGTTTCTGCACCCAGTTTGCTTGCTCAGAGAAATCCTGGCCGAGCTGCAGAAAGCCACGTTGGCACATCCTACAGCAAACTCCCACTACCAGCCGGGACAAGACAGGTTTCATTTAACATTTCTCTTTGGTGCTTTCCAGCTCTCCACCTGATTCGAGCTGAGCAAAGGTTCAATTCACACAATTTCAGAAAAAAACAAAAAGGAAAAATAATGAGGAAAAAACACCGAAACCCTGAGCTACACGAGAAGCAGGTAACAGAAGGAGGAAATGTTTGGCAGCGAAGTTGTGAAAAACACAATTACAAACTTCAAGAGAGAGTTGAGGGGGGAGCCCCAGACAACGTTTCATAACCTCTGCCATCGGTAACAGCTTCTTTTAAATGCAAATTCCAAAACCAGTGCACGCGGCGGCTGCAGCGGTACCTCGAGACCCCGGCAGGCAGCGAACAGTCGCCCCATTGTAGCCGGTGCTGCCCGAGCGCACAATACCGACCTTATTCCTGGGAACCTCCTACAGAAATTGGGCTGCGGGATTCTGCAGCTGAGCCAAAGCCGCAAGCCTTCCCCTGCCCGTCCTGAATACCAATAACCCCCGCGGCTTTTCTCCAGTTGCAAAAGTTTCCAAAGTTTTCCGAAACAATCTCTGCTTGAAAGGTGGTTTTGTTGTCCGGGAATCGCCACGACTCCACCTCCCGAGCCCACTGCCACTGGTACGACTGGGGTTGGCATCTTTTTAGGGCGAAATGGCCCAACTGACAACGCTGAATTAAGAAATAGCTGCCAAGAGCAGAGCGCAAACCTGCAACTTCTTAAATTGTCTACTCCAGTTTACACTAATCCCAGTAATTAATGAAATTAAAGCCCGCTAGTCTGCTTGCTATAGCTGCACACTGAACACAACATCCCATTCAGCACATTGGTTTTGCGTGTTTAATGGTACAACTCGGTCATTAAAAACCTCCTCTTAGAAAGAGGACACATCTTCCTCCCACCAGAGAGTCGTCTTTCCGCAGCAGGAAATCAAAAATCCACCTGATGAGTGAATAGTGGGGTAACACCTCGCTGCAGGTTTATTAAAGCTCATTAAATTGCTGAATAAGCTGATTAGCACCTGTCATATCAAATACATCAACATAATCATAATCTTTCAAAAGTAGAGAAATATTTCACACTCATCAGAAGAACAAAAAAAGAAATCAGATGAGAAAAGAAACTAGGTGAACCCAAGAGCATTTAGCTCCCTGTGGTCAGTAGATTGGGATGGCTTTTACTCCACAGCGCTTCCTTCACTGGGGCAGCACAATTAATCAGAAAAAGTTTTGAACTCAATACACAAAAATTAAAAGGGGTTTAGACTTGGCTGGTTTTGAAATCACAGCACTACCATGCTTTCAGACGCTATAATCATTTATTTAACTAAATTATTAGCCTGTTGGTATTCCTTTTCCTTTCTGGCACAGAAAAAATACGTCAAAAGAACCACCTCCGAGCAGCGGGAGAAGAAATCAGAATCACACAACCAAAGGTGAGTCAGGTTCCTCTGGTTCGGGGCGGGATTTTTCCCAGGATTAAGGAAAAAGGAAGAGGAAATATCAAACACCCCACGAGCATGAAGAACTTTGTCACTTTAAAAGCTGCATATTTAATTAAGAAATTTAAATGCTGCAATTTTTTTTATTTTTTTTTTTTAAAGTTCCACAACAGAGGAACTGAGGAGACTCATATCTTGCCATATTTTTTCCATATTCCCATATGAGTTCCCCATATTCTTTATGTGCTTTTATTTACATATAGCACTAAAATACCGACAATCTCTGGCTTCCTATTTAAAAGGGAAAGCAGGAGACATGAAATACAAAAACTTGATGATATTGTAACAAAAAGAAAACATAAATAAAATCACTTGCTGCTGCAAGAATAAAGGTTAGGACCAAACCTTTTAATTTAAATTACCGGCACTTGTGTAGATCAACAGTATTTGGTAATTTCTCTTAAGTACTAAAGGGGTTTTCCACTCCCAAATGGCCCATTTCTACCAATTATGTCAATTAATTAGAGGGAAAAAAAAAAAAAAGATGGAAGAGAGGTGCTTTGGTTTCTCTAGGAACAAAGATAGGAAGAAGGGAAAGCCATTTACATTAATAAGTATCCATCAAGCCCCCGCGACTGACAGGCAGTGTAATGGAGCAGTTACAGCACATATGGCTCCGAACCGGCTCCTCCTCGTGCCTTCCCCGCACGCCCCACCGAAACCTGTCTGCACAGGGCTCCTCCGTGACGGGAGATAATTGCCATTTCTCTGTTAAAGATAGGGGAGAAATAAAAAGTACGACAAGCAAAGTGTAGGGTACTGCACCTGGGGAGGAGTAACCCCATGCACCAGTACAGGTTGGGGGTGACCTGCTGGAGAGCAGCTCTGTGGAAAGGGACCAGGGAGTGCTGGGGGACAACAGGATGACCATGAGCCAGCAATGTGCCCTGGTGGCCAAAACGGCCAATGGCATCCTGGGGGGCATCAAGAAGAGTGTGGCCAGCAGGTGGAGGGAGGTCATCCTCCCCCTCTGCTCTGCCCGGGTGAGGCCACATCTGGAGCGCTGTGTCCAGTTCGGGGCTCCCCGGGTCAAGAAGGACAGGGAACTGCTGGAGAGGGTCCAGCAAAGGGCTACAGAGATGATTAAGTTTAAAACAATCATCATGTAGAACTGATTTTTTTTCCCCCCTTGTTAATAACTGACTCTGGTGCGGAGGTGTCAGTGCGCATTCCAGTGAAGCAGATGAGAATTTAATCCATTCAGCCTTCGCATTTCTTCCTCCCAGTAAGGGTTTTTAGTCCCTCTATTGGTGTAAAATCTCACCCGACTTTTAGGCAAAAAATTTTGAGTCAACGGCCTTTTTCTTTGGGAAGTCCGTTGCATTAAAAAGTTACCCGTATCTTATCCAATTTGGATGCAACGTCTGGTTTTCCTCCTAGCCTTTTCTGTATTGTATTATACCGGTTTCCACTGTCATACAAAACACCGTAATAAAAATACAAGCTAGTGAAAGTATTTAAGTATTGATTTATCCTGCAGGTTTTTAGACTTTTTTTTAAAAAAAAAAAAAAAATCAAGCAGAAGCAACCAGCAGAAGTATGACAGGCAGCTACAAGTTGGATACTGAAGAACAAACCCCTTTATTTTACATGTCCACCCTGTGTATTGATAGACCTGTCTGTATCCAGCAGGCTCAAGACCTCCAGGAGCTACCAAAAAACCAGCTGCCGAGAGGGTTTTTTTAGGACAGGGGTTTGCAGGAAGCCCATATGGACATCAACCTTGAAGGAGCTGGATCAGGCACAGTGTTTGATCCCCACTCCCATCTGTTCCCGCTCCAGCCTGGCTCCGGGGGACCCTTCGATGCCACAAGACAAGAGCATCTCGAACATCGCCCGTTCTTCACACCTACCATCTGCCGAGCGGGACACAGGTGACGAAGCGGCCGCTTGAAATCACAGCATAACTCGGGCTACTTTCAGGCCGCTTCGCAGTGAAACAAGGAATATTCTGTTCCATTTTAATAGGATGTCAGAAGAAAATGTGTCTAGATGCCTTTTTTTTTTTCTTTCCTTCCCTTCCTCAGCTCCTACAAATGATAAATTTACGTATTTTCCAAGCAAAATGCACAGCGTCGCTGCTGTTATTGTAATGCAATTGCGGTCGCCGCACAGAAATGTTTTAAGGAGGAAAATATACCCAACGACAGTGAAATCCGCAGTTATGTAAGATTCGAATGCAAGAGTAAAAGCAGTTTGAAGTTAAACTTCAAAGGAACACAATGATCTGTCACATCAGAAAATGCCGTTAGAAATGCTTATAGTTATTAAGAAAACACTCAGAAAATTCAAGGAAAAATCATCCCGAGGAGTAGTTGTTGATCATATCACATCGCATTTACACCACAAAAATGTTTACCCTTGTGTTTGTTTTATGATTTAGCTTCAACTGGATATAAATATGCAGATGCATATGTTCAATACAGTTCAGAAGCGTGTTTTTACCACTTGAACAGCTGCAGTTTTAAACCTTCCCCAGTGCCGTTGCCGCAATCAAGCTAGATCCCAGGGGGCGAGGAGACATCGAGGTTTCAGTTCTCTTATGATTTGGGATGAGGACAATCCATGTTTTACAAACATTACCTTCCGAAACACGCAGTTTTATTCATATCCCTCCATCATACAATAATTCATTTTGTGCTTGAATATATTTATTATTTTTTTTTTTAATTTAAGGCTATTGAGCCACAGTTTTCTGGTAGAACTGCTGCTCTTTCTCACCTCAGCCAAGTCCCCGGCTGGCACACCGTGGGGTTTGAGCATCCTTAAGCATTATTTTCACAGCTCCACAAAAGCCTGCTTGGGCAGATGCCTCAAATCATAAGCCCCAGGACATTTCTTTCCAAAACTTCGGATCTATTTCTTGTTTATTTTCTGTACCACTATTGTTATTTCCCCCCACGACACCATTTAAGGTACACTTTAGAGCGCGTCAGTCCCCACTACCGTTCATTCACATCTCCGCCAGAGCCCATCTATTCAATACGTAGATGTAGAAGCATTGAAGAAAGATGTTAAGTAACACAGCAGTAATGTCACTGCCAAGAACTTTCATGAGTCAGGGCTGATGTGTTTTTTAAGAAGGACGTGCTATAGATCAGAAGGAACGGCCAGAGTCTGGGATTAAATATTTCACTAGTGGGTCCTTTGAGCAGCCAGGCACTGAATTAAAAGCAAGTGCCGCCCAGTCGTAAGCCATTATCTACCCAAAACCACTATCTGCCTTTGTAATAAATCCCATTTAAAAATTACGATCAACCTTTATACTAAATCCCATTTTAAAAGCATTTAGAGCTGAAAAATTAAAATATATTGCAACTATATAGCCACAATTAGTAATGCGTGTTATACAGTTCTATGAAGTGTTAATACACTCAATAATAAAAAAATATATTAATATGCAGTGAATTTTTAATTATGAAATGCAATTACAGGTCATTTGTTTGCTTGTAATCATGCTGACTAATTGGCTCCCTTGCTTCCCACTGATGTATTTATAATTCTTTAGAGAAGTAGCTTTAACATAATATACGTCCGGTAACGTTTTATACCTGCTTCACACCTACGTGGACAACCGCAAACGAAAGCAAAACAAAAAAAGGCATAGGGCAGCCGTGATTTGGGCTTGCTGAGAATGAAACCAAAGCATCTGGCGAGGCTTGACACCCACTTTAACACAGGTACCATTGACTACACGGCACAGGACGGGAGAACTCGCCTCACAGCATCTGCTGTGATTTAGCGAGGCGACTTGCAGGACAGCGGGAAGGAAGAATTCATGGCAGGAGTTGAAAACCGTCCAGCAAAAAGCACAGGTACTGATGGGCTGCAGCTCTCTGAAAAGACAGGCCACGATTTATAACGTTTGAAGGTTATGCCCTGGAATACTTTGATATAATACTTATCAAATATGGAGATTTAATTTCACCGTTTACTACAGAAACGTTATAAGTTTCTGCTTCCACAGCCAGGTGAGAAACTAAACCTGAGGCTGCGAAAAAACGTGCGGCAAACGGATGGCGCTGCATGGGAATCTGCTTCTGAAACACATCCCGGAGCCTCCGGCTAACAAAGCATCCTGCCAAACCCACTGAGCATTGAACCTCCGGATCTCTATCACGTCGCTTAAAGAAGAGAGATGTGGGAAATCTGAACCCACCAGCCCTAGGACAGGCAAAGTGATGAACGAGAGAAATCTCTAGGGCAAGAACAGCAAATGGAGTGCCAGACGTGGTCACTCAAATGAGAAGTTGTCAAGTGAAACAATTCTTGAGATCTTTTAAGCAAAATGTTTTTAAATCAGCGCTTGAATATGTCAGGGTCTCAACAGGGCAGGTGTTCAGGGGGGTTCTGAAGAGTAAGATGACTGTTCAGCTACAGGAGGAGGTTTTGAAAGCACTAATTAAGAGGTCTACTTAAGTAGCTAGGTAGATAAATGAAGAAGCACAAAGTCAATCCTTACTGTGAAAGCCACCCCAGATACAGGATGAGACAGCAGCTGTCCCCGAACATCTCTCTCGTGTACCTGTAGGTACAAATGAGACTTTCCAAGCTCGGGGGCACCACGACCGACTGTCTACAAGGTACCCGACAGGACTCCTACCCAGATGGGGAAAGACACCATCTCCTGCTAGCTGAACTGCAGGCCCTTCCTTTCTTCTCTCAATAATTAACACCAAACGAAGTCAGCAGTGGAACATCACCGGGATAATCACCCTGTTCTTCAGAGTAAGGGGAAGAGGCAAGAAATCTGAGAATACAGGCTGATAATTCAGATGCTTTTATTCACCAAATTCCTGCCCACTTTTAGCTTCAAAGGGAGAAATTAGTCAAGAATATTTAAAAAAAAAATAATCACAATGTGAACGTCAAAGTTTTTTTTCCTGCCCTACACATACATCATAGCAAGTGTTTGAGGTCTGGATCTCCACAGTCCCAGACCAGGAGTGCCACTCCAAGGCCTATATTTTCTTGGAAAAATATAACAGTAAATAGGCATTGTGATCTTTTAAAGACGTGCAATATATGGCAATTCACGCATAACCCTGCTTTGGAAACCTGTGCACTCAGCGTTTCTGCAAAATGCAGCTTTAGGACCTCTAAAGGCAAACAAAAAGCAGGTTGCTTTGAAAAAATGCGATTTCAAAGCATTGTTTTGTTCTAAAAAAAAAAAAAAAAAGAGCAGTTCTTTATTCCAGGGCTCCAGCCTTAACATTAATCCCCTATTAGCAGTACCTGAGGGGTTTTTGCTATATTGCAAAGGCTGAATAAATATATAGTTCTTAAATGGTCATTAATTCTCTTCATTATGTACAGTGAAAACACATGGTTTGCTAAGGCAAGAAGTGTCAAAATAAGTCCAAATAACATTGTGTTACGGATAGGTAGAATACAATAAATGCTACACATCCTAGAGGACAAGCATTACAGAAAGCTAATTTAGCAAGGAAGACATTCTCTCTTCATAATTAGAGGTGTTGAAAACTCCTGCAGCCCGCTGAGTGACAAGCCCGTTTCTTACTAACCAGGTTATTATTCAACAGTCAAATCTGGTAGCAAAATGCCAGTCAACGAGATTCAGCTGCCCTCAGAATAATTTCTCTCTGCACTGGAACTTTCCCCAGAACACCAAACTTCACGTGCATCGCACCACACCTGAAGAGACGAGGAGTTTGGCAGGGGGTGGGTTTGAGCGAAGAATGAAGTGGAAGCGATGGTTACACTGTGTGTGGGGGGATTTTTGCAAGCAATGCTACTTAGAGCAACAAAACTATCCATCAAAACCAGCAATGCAGCAAAAAAAGGGAGGAATAAGCCCTTACCACCTTAGTCTTGAGACTGAAGAACTTCTCCCCGGAGGAGCGGAGCGTGGACCAATGCTCCCTTTCTCACCGGTAGGCACGAAAGCTTCAAGACCCAAACCTCCAACCTGGGATGCTTCCACCTTATCCTCTGCTAATGCAGTTGTCCCTTTCCCTTGCGCAGAGTTGGGTCTGTGGCTTTTGCTCAGGGTGTCCTAGCTCCGAAGGCGGCCCCATGTCCCAGCAGGTACCGCTGCAGCCTGGGGACACGGACTGTCACCTCCAAAGGCTCTTGGGGGGGCTCAGTCCAAACCCTTCTTTGTTTCCAGCTGTCATCTACCCACCTGATTGCTGTAATCCCCCTCCGTAGCCTCAGGGAGGAAAGCCATCCTTCCTCACATGATTGTCAACAGCAAAACTACTGAAAAATGCATAGGAAAGATGAAGCATGGGGAAACAAATAACTAGCAGGTAGTGCAACTGCAGCCTATGCCACCAACCAGCTCTCAAGGAGGGGAGAAGGATGCAGCAGCATCCCTAAGGGGGGGAACCAACCCAAACAAAACAAATAACCACCTTCCAAAAAAGCACAATACAAATGCACTGAGAAAAGAAATTGCACAGATGTGTAACATCGTGGTAACGGGCGCAGAAACAGCTATGAAAATCCCCTGTGTCTAGACATCTCCCGGTTTCATTTTGTCATTAAACCGAGTCAGATGCACCTAAGCCCATAAGACAGACTGCAAATACGGTCTTTAAAAAGACAACCTCAAAGCTCGTCCTACTGAGGTTAATATTTTCTATTCAATGCTTGAAATAATTTAAATGGAATCTCACCGTATTTTTAATATAAAACCGTATTTTGTTTCAAGTTCTTCAAGATTTATCAACCAGTGGATAATCCACCCAGGACCATCCCATCCGAGCCAAATATCCATCAAAAACACTCCAAACCAAGTAGTCTTAGCTTCCTCTTGTTTGGCCACTAATTCCAAAGAGAAAGGAACCTCTTGTCTCTCTGTAATTAGCGCTATAGTCTGTAGAATTTGGGAATTGCCCCATCCCTGGAAGCATCCAAAGTCCCATCCAAGCTGGCCTTGAGCAACCTGGTCTAGTGGAAGGCATCCCTCCCCATGGCAGGGGAGTTGGACTAGATGACCTTTAAGGTCCCTTCCAACCTAAACCGTTCTATGAATGCCAGAGGAGGTCCCACCCCTGATCCAGCGGGAGATGCGGCATTACCTGGGGCAGGGAGAAGCCACAGTAACTACTAAAATTTGAGTGAAAGGTGTCGCTTTTCTTTCCTTTTAAGAAACAAACCCAGAAAACACCACATTCGCTCGGGAGAGAGATGCAACCAGTCACCACCAAGAGCAAGGCAAAGCAGATCCAACATCCTAAAGGATGGATGCACTTCAATTAGCAGCTGATTAACGCAGCTGATTAACACAGTTGAAAGGTACCTACCAAACAACTCCAAAACTGGGGGTTCATCACATCCAGAGGAGGGCTGTGAGAGGAGTTTGGCAGAAATCTAAAAGCTGGAACTGATCTGCATATCAAGGTTGCACTCCAACAAATGCACAAGCTTCAAGAGCTCCTTACAGACTGTTTGTTCTGTCCTTGAAGCACCAAAATTCGCTTACTGTGCAAGTTTACCGGCAATAAGCACAATACTAGTCATCACGCCCAAACAGAATTAACCTACAGAATTTCACAGGCGCTAAATTAACAGGATTTCATTTAAGTTATTCTAAAAGGATGTAGAATTTAACAGAAACTGAGCACCTTCCTATAGGCTGAAGACGACTGCTGTTACTTATTTTGGAAGGTCTTAATTTCTGTAAAATGGTCCTATATATCTATAGAAAGGCTCTTATTCCTGGGGAACCACCGCAGAGCTTTTGCCACTAGGAAAACAGCAATACAAAAAGCACGATCTTGCCATCATCAGCAGGTAACTGAGCACCTTATTAGGCAAGCAGACCTCTTCCTAACGGACAGCTAATTCTCTAAGGCTGCCTTAATTGCTCGGGGGATGGCATATTTGGAGTTACAAAGTAGAGGCCACCAACCCTCCCAAAGCAGTCGCATGCATCCCCGCATAAGCTACAATTTGTTATACCTGGCAGGACAAAGCAGTATTGCCTACAGAAAAGAGGAAAACGATAGCAAAAATATTTTCAGACAATTTCTTCAGAAAACAGGTGAAGCCACCTCCAAAGGGGCCCCAACGCCACCTCTCCAAAGGGCCCCCAACGCCACCAGTCTGTGGGCTGAGGTGGGTGGCAGATAATTCACCTCCTGCACATCCGCAGTGTACGAGGGACTCCTCCACTGAAGTATAACAGCATCAAATCAAAGGGAGCTTTAAAAGTGGCAAACCTTACAGAGGAATACACCGAAATTGAGCGATCAAAGACATCAGACAACGCACGAAAAGAAAAGGAGATGGATTCTACAGTTTTCTTCGTCCCCATAGCGCAAGGAATCATTATCGCCTTATCTGCCAGCCAGCGCCCGAGACTCCCCAGCGCTCGCAAACCGCTAACACTGCTGCTTCAGAGTGTTCTTCAAACGCCAGGAGATTCCTGACTCGCATTCCTTAAGGAGCTCACGACAGTCGTGCGTTTATTGATTCCCATTTAGCAACCCCTTGATCTCATTGCTAAGTCCCCCCGGCATCACCTATACGCCGCCGGAATCCGCAGGACCGAGATTTCCTCTGCAGGGGTTGAATTTTGATCCCGCTTACACCCCGGCATCTGCAATGAGTTCAGGTGCCTGCTCTTGGGGGAAAAAGGTCGAGATTCGGGGCCTCAACAGCACGCCTTCCGATTAGTACCGTTAGTGAAGAACCACATCAAATAAAAGATAAGTGATTTACTCACGTTGAATACCAGAGGCAAAAATTTGGCTGGGATAAACAAAATGAGCAGCCAGCCTGGCAGTCCTCATTCACGCGGTAAGGACAGCAGACATGGACTGCGTTTAAAAAAAAAAAAAGGAAGAGTTTTTGATTTATCTAATCAATATTCACTTTCTATTTTCAAAATCATAGCTCAAGGGAATGAATATGAAATTTTTTGTCATTAGCACTTGAAACAGATATACCGCCTGCATCTCCAGGAGACTTCTTTCCAGATGAGCTCTTATTTATCTCAGACGAATACTTTAGCCATTACTTTATACGGGAAATATTGGGGTTTTTTTTTTAGCTGGCTCATCCCTTTCTCCCGAGTGTCAAATCGCCACCTACAAAAGGGACAAGTTTGCAGAACCCCTGCCAAGGAACCTTGCTTTACTACTCTTGACTAATGTCAGACAAAATGTCAGAGCCTCCAGAACTGCTCTTGGCAACGCACGCCGTGGAACCCGTCCAAATTCAGGCAGCTGAAAAGGCGGCACCATCGCCGCACAAAGGAACTGATGTATTGCATATTGAATAGTGTCAATGATTACATATAATTGTATCATTACCTAGAGTGAAGTTAATGGAAGTTACCATTCAGGAAAAATAAGAAAGAAATTAGCTTTGAAGTAGCATAATGAAAGATTTAAGTTAAGGAAGAAATCAGTCACATTTTTTAAATTACTGGTTATAGCGCCATCAAACACACTCCATCCAAGCCCTGGTTGTCACTTGGACATGAAGACTTCTCCCCTGCTTCAAACTACAAGAGTCAAGCGTGAATAACTCTTTACCCTGCTTCTCAAATATAGAGGCGCGCGCAAATGAATTTGCAGGTGAATGAAAAAAAAAAATATATTGTTGGATCCGTAAGAAGGGACAGCATTTAGAGGATTTTTTACAGCAGAAATGCTTTTCAGCTGCTAGTCAAGCATCACGTAGCAGAGACTTGCATCACTGAGTATGCAACCGCACATCTTTCACAGATCAAAGCCATCCCGTAATTGGCCAACAGTCGTTTGCAATGCATATTAAAAAGAAACTCTGTTACCGCTAAAGAAAAATAAGATTTACAATTTACAACCCGACATCATTATCACAGAACAGGTCCCAAGCACCCTCGCTGGAATGACGCGACTTAGTTATCCTCCTTTGAAATCTGTTTGAACAAGTACCAGCAAACAATTTGATTTCAACCGAATTCATACCATCGCGCTATTTCTTACAGAGAAGTTCAGGTTCAACACTTTCCACCTCAAAAACCTGGATAAAACACAGACAGCTCTACTTCTTAGTACTTACTAATTGCATATTAGTAGTATTGACAAGGCTGAAGGCGTCTATCCCAAAGCCAGTTACAACTTTCAAAGCCCTCGAGGCAAAGACAGTTGAAAGCACAGCTAGTAAACTCCAGCCTAACTAGAGGAAAACATAGAAAAAAATAAAAAATGGACAATACGTAGCTTAATTTAGTGTCATTTTTGTGGGTTTCACGGAAAAGCCAGGAGCAGCTTTCCACCCGGCATGCAGTTGAGCTGCGTCCCCCCCACGCGACGGTTAATCCCATTAAGAACCAGCTGGCACCGAGGGCTCCGGCTCCGCCGAGCAGGGCTGTTTGCCTTTGGCCTCCCCGCAGCGGTGAAGCCGGATCGGTAGTTCCACCGCAACTCCTGTTCTTGGCTTTTAAATCGAATGAGACGAGGGGAACTCAATCTGAAGGCCGTCCAAGGCACTTCACACCGAGCCAGCTGGAGCTTGCCCCAAGAGCTATGCGCACTTCAAAACGCGCCTGACTGATTTCTAGAAATAACAGGGCAAAGCTAGACGCACCGCTGCTTTATTCAAGGACAACCTCTTAGACCAACCGTAAAGTTTAAGGATCTTCTACACCACCGACGGTACTCAATTTCATAACCCACTACTGCAAACAGCCAAAAAAAAAAATCTTCCCCAATTTTGCCGCAAAACTTACAAAGCGCTTTCTAAGCTTTTCACATCTTCCTGACAATACTTTTATTTTGTTTGAATTGTCATACTTGGCAGGTTTTGATTGCAGTAAAAAACATCCTGCACGTCTGCCACCTGATTTTGATATGAATCCATAACTTAGCTCACGTCTGAAGCTTTTACTAAACCTGAAGAAGAACCAGACAAAGGAAGTCAAGTTTACAACATAACAGTTTGTGATATGCTCGGTCACCGTTAGCAGAACTCGGTAGAGTCTTTTATTTCACATTAGTGCAAATATGTGCAGAGTCATACCCGTTTAAACTTCTACAGTTTTTAAAAAAAAAAAAGTAACAATTTATTGTAGACAGAGCTTCTAAAAACAGCACTGAAGGGACATGTATCAAGCTCAGAAATGACATCGTTTTTCTTGGGTTAGTTATCATTTGAAAAAACAGTTTTAATAACCAAAAGCATAACCTATATGGTATTGTATCAAAAAACAAAAAAAAAACCAAACACATTTCTCTGTTGCAGAAGTTAGGAGATGCAGAAGTCAGTTGAAATCTTCCAGCGCTGAGATTTCTCTCAAAACTCTGGTACTTCGGGGACAGATGGAGAACACCCGTATTAGCATTTCCGCTTGGATTTCAAGAGCGCTTTTCAAAGCTCCTTGTATCTCCGACCTCTCGTGCTCGATCCACATGGTGGAGCAGTCCTCGAGGACGTAAACTGGATTCCTTCCAGCCGCAGCAAAACCTGAAGCTGTGCTGTACCCACCCAGCTGGGACCAGACTACAACTGGTTGAAGGAAACCCTCCCAAACGCACGTACCGTGGACACCAGACCCTCTCCATCAGCTCCTCAACCTCCTAATGCAGACACAGATATCGCCGTGCTCTTTGATTATCGTCCCGTTTTCCGTGCCTCTATTTCCAGCATCAGCCAGGAGGAAAGCAGGGTTAATACAGAAAATAATAATAATAATAAAAAAAATCGTTTGGGTCTCAGTAAGCATTTAATTTGGATCCAGCTTGGTTTCTGGAGAAGTATTTGGCCGGAACACTGATGGTAGAGCTCATCAGGCACTGAAGAAATTGCAAAAGTGGACTCAATACATTGTTAACTCTCTCCGAATCTGAGATCTCTTAAAACAAAAATCAAAATGCTATAAAAAATTCCGATTATCCTTCAAAAGCAGGACTCCAATTGCTAGAACACACTGTCTCTTTTCCTTCACTCCCATAAATAATATTCTTTCAAGGGAAATTGCGAAGCCCCGAGGTAAAACTAATATTTTAAAGTTCTATCCCTGGTAGGTTACAAAACTTCTCTGCTGACCCTATATTCTTGGGTCTATATTGATTTTTTCAATTAAAAATTTATCAGGACTAGAGGAAGTAATAAAGCAGCCAAAACCACTATGGGAGAGCCAGAGATGAAAAAATAAGGTTGTTTCAGAGACCGAGACAGGCTAGAGTGAGCAAAAGCAGTTGATGCATGCAATACCCAAATACGGGCAACGAAATAGGTCTACCACGAAGAGAACAAGGAAGGAAAGGAAAGGGAGGAGGAAGCAGAAGACAATCAATGGAGTTAGATTTATAGTGAAAAGGTTAATTAAATCTTTCGCTGACTTGTACTTTGGAAGTCACTTTTCCTAATGTAAATATATAAAGTGCCCTTTTCCGAGGCTCTAATCACAAAAATACTTGGTGCATACAGAAACACCCCACGATAAATCACCGCTTTGCTTTCTGAAAGGTAAAGTGGTGCCGCTGCAGAGCGGTTGACCTGTAAATAAATCTTACTAGCTAGACACGTCCCCTCCTGTCGGGCACTAACTACTGGAGGCATTTCTTTCCTTTAACCAACAACACAAGTGTTATAACACCGGATTATGGCTATCAAAGGATCTGTGCAGACCCGCACGCATCAGTCTGTTCAGAGCAGCCAAGTTACTTCTCCAAAGCTTAAAGAACATGATTTTATAAACTGAAGAAATAGCGAACTTGCACAGTATCGTCTTCAAAGGTCAAAAGAGACATCGCAGGAGCGGTATTTTCTCTAGTTCCGCTTTCAGCCAAGCCTCACCACCCTTACTACGCCTGTAAATGATGCAAAACAAGAGATTTAAGTTGCCCCACAATGATGTCCAGGGAAAACACCAGGGCAGAACAACTGGGGAACAAGAACCCATACAAATAACATCATCCCCACCCAGCGAAGCCCGTAGGATGCACAGAAGTGGGTCATCCCACTTCGGTGAAAACAGAACAATTTAAGAACAAAAAAAACAACCCACCCCAAATCCAGCCTCCAAGTTGTTTTGACTGTATCTTCAGTAACGGATCAATTTTTAGCACTGTCCTTGATTTATGTACTTTGAAAATTATAGAGTTCTCCTGCTACTACAATAATTGCGCGTGACGGAGCTGGCAGAAGTGTGGGGCGGGAGGAGGGAAAGAAAAAAGAGGAAAATTACTATACTTTTTTCCCCCTAAACAACATGCCAACGTTCACAGATTCTCACATGCTTGAATAGGAACCTCTCAAGTGTAAAATCAAAACCAAGTGATGCGCTTTCTTTGCAGAGCTCATCTTTCCTTCTCCTCTTGCCAGACATACGCAAACATATAAGGCTATCCAAACACACTACTTTGTTCAACCTCAAAATGTATAAAAATAGCTTCATCTTCTAAAAAGGCAGTCATGGCACCCTTCCAGCTAGGGAGGAGGTTGGTTAATCTCCGAAAAACCACAAAGTCAACAGTGAAGGAATGGCTGAGCTGGGCTCACAGCCCCCTCCCCGAGAGCTGGTGTTTCTCCTGGAAGGGTGGAAGGGAGACAGACGAAGCGAGAACCACAATTCTACCCTGCTGATAAGTTCTATTTCTCCCTCATTTGAGTTCTACCACTGAGAAGAGGGCCAAGGAAAGTCATCTCTACAACACGCTCTGAGGACTACGAAGCGTTGGGCGAATAAGAGAAAAAAGATGCTACCGCCCCCCAACGATCCCAGCTCCCCCTTCTCCCTCAACAAGGGCAGGCAAGGAGCAGGCTCGGGCATCCCGTCCCCTCCATCTCACCTGCTGGGCACCCATGGAGTCGAGATGAGCACTTCCCACAGGGACAACCGAGTGACAGCCGTGAAATACGCCATTACACAACCTCAGTGTCCAGCATGTGTCGCCTGCACATTATTTCCCCCCGGGCTAAGAAGCAGCAAAGCTTCCCCAAAAGGCTCCAGATACAAAAATACTGTTTTAACAACCAAAAATGTCACATTTGTAGCTGACCTGTCTCCTCTTGGTATACGTGGCTCATATCCCCAGGGCGTACAGACCTACACTTGGGGTGAGGGGAACGAAAAGCAGTATGTCAGGGTCAGCTTTGAAGCAGAATATAAATCTACAGATACCAAGGTTACTCCTTCTGACCTTGGGTCCTGAAAAGCACTTAGAAAACTTGAGTTTTTCCTCACACTGGTTATTAACATTTATTACCTCCACACAAAAGCAAGAAGTGCCCAAGTTTTGCCCAACTCTGCTGCACACACAGAGGCAGAGCAAGCGGTGACCATGGCCACGGGGCAACTCATGCATAGTCTGTTCATCAGGACTTCCGAATGCCCTACCTGCTCACACGGGAAATCGCTGGAGAGTCGGCCTGAGAACACAGCTCAGTCTTCAAACCGATCTTTTTTCATACCTTTCTTGGGATGAGCTTGTATAGTAGAGGAGGGAAACAGGTGGTTTACCCGTAAGGTTCTAAGAAAATCACCTAATATTACAGATCGCAATTATTTAATTACTCTGTTCACAGAATCGTCGGGGTTGGAAGGGACCTTCGGAGATCATCTAGTCCAACTGCTGGATTTACAGGGTAAGAAAAACTTGACGTTTCCACTCCCTCCTTTCTTTCTCTCCAGTAATTTTTCTGCTCTTTAAATACGCTGCTTACAAAAAGAAGTGCCGGCACACATAGCTAAATGATGCTTCTGTAAGGACAAGCAGCATTCAGGAGAAGACATGCCATCATATAGACCTCTTCATGTGTGTGTTTTGGTTTCTGGTTTTTTGTTTTTTTGTTTTGTTTTGTTTTGTTTTGTTGGTTTTGTTTTTTTTTTTTTTAAGGAGCAATGCAATAAAGATCGGAAATCCTACTTAGCATATTCCATGGAACAAAGACGATCAGCTGATCAGACAGAATCAAGAGGAACCAGTCAGAGCTATTACCAATTACAAAAGGACTTATATGGTAAAATGTAACAGACACAGTCACACCGTTCCCGCGACCGACAAGAGAGGCAATTCCCCAAATACCACCATTCAACGGTCTAGGATCAGAAAGACGCAGCGAAAAGGGTGGATTGACCGTCTTACTAACCTTGTTTTACAAAAACTCACCATCTAGCCCAAAAATATGCTATTTTTCATAAAAAGAAAGATACCTGACTCCGTTTATCTAAGTCCTCCCCAGCAGGGGTCACCGAATTAATAACAAATATAAAACTACAACGTGGATATATAATTCTTCCAAAAACAACTCACTGCCTTTTAATCTTATAGTTGCATAGATGCCCTTTACAATGTAAAAGTCTTTGTGCAAAAGTCGTTCAGAAAATTCCAAGTCAAACCCGACTGATTCAGCTTTACGAGCAAAGTCATAAGCATATCATTATCACAGAAGAACTTCTACAAATTCCAAATCAGCAGGTGCCCATCGGATACAGCATACGAAATTCAATTTAACCTCGTCTCTTCTTCTCCCTGTTTCTTTTTATCCTTTTTTTTGATTTGGGTTTTCTTTTTTTTTTAGGATCACAAAAAGCAGAAGAGTCTCAGCTGGCATAAATTAGCATAGTTGAAGTCTTATACTTAAGACTTCAGAATTATGCAAATATTTACCATCTGTAGAGATCTGGACCCAATCTCTCCAAAAAAATAAAGGCAAAATTGTCTCATTGCGTCTGCTATCTACATATAAAGCTTAATGTTTCCAAAGATCAGAGAAAATTTACAGGGAATTAGTGTAATTTTATTAAAAGTTAAAGAACTGTTAAAAAAAACCTTTTAAACTGGCATCACATCATCTCTGCCATTTTTTCTATCTGCACAGCGTGTCCTCATTCCACGAACATCACTTCATCAGCCAGAATTTGAATAATTTATTTGCTGATCTTTCAAAAAAAAAAAAAAAAAAGACAAAAACAAGATTTAGGAAAGTTGCTGCTGGGTACATTTTATTGGAGCTTTAATTTAAAGAGGGGGAAATAAGGTGTTTCTCTGCGTTGGCTTGAGAGCCAACGTTTCTACCCCCCTTTTCTAATAAAAACCTCCATTTCTTTAAGTTGCATTGTTTGAGCTGAAGTGGTTCCCATTGTTCCCTCCGAGCTCTACGGAGGGCTCCTGACAGATGACCCACGCAGGGCTCGCTTCTTTGTTTTCCAACCTTAATTTCTTCTGAAAAGGGGCAATCTGCTTGGCCTACAGCCTCTGCCTGGGAGCAGCAGTTGGCGAGCCGGGGGTCTCCTCCTACCCCTTGGCTTTTTATGCAGAGCATGTCCACATCCCAATTATCCCAGGAGAAGTTCTGCATAAATTACTTGATATTGTTGCTAAAGCTGTCAAGGAATAAATTGTTCTTATTTGCCACAACTGTCAAAGGGAGGGAGGGGGCTCCGAGATGAGCTTTGACACACCACCGCTGCTGCTCAAAAGGCAGAGATGCAAATGCTACCTCCTGCCAGGGTGTTGTCCTGACGACTCCAAGCCATGCTTTTCTAGATGATGATAATAATACAACACACACACATACCCACAGCTGCCTTCGAGACCGGAGATATCTAGCAAAATCATCCTCTGGACTAGAAATTAAAAAAAAATATATTATAATAAAATCTGATATCAGGACAGAGCTCTAAATAACACACATACCCACAGCTGCCTTCGAGACCAGAGATACCTAGCAAAATCATCCTCTGGACTAGGAATTAAAAAAAAAAATTATAATAAAATCTGATATCGGGACAGAGCTCTAAATAATCAGGTCCATTCTCCAACCTTGCAGATATATCCAAGCAGAGTTTTGAGCAACTGCATCCAAACCATATACTCATGGCTTTTCGTTTTGCATTTTTCCATGGGCTTCCATGACTGGAGGGTTCAGTCTTGATGCAAGCAAGCCACAAGGCTTAGTACCGACTAAACAAGGATGCCTGGAAGCAGGAAAATCTGCCATCAGCTTTTCCCTAGGTATTATCCTTTAAGCTATTTTAAATGGCATCCACCATCCTCTATACTTATTGCAAAAGCGGCGTGAATTGTTGCATGTCGAGATTCAACCTTAGAAGGCCCTTTCCGTATTGCATCAAGTGGTAGTTCATGCATCCTGTTTTCAAACTGGAGGTGGCCATAGGTCTTATTGTTTTACTTTCTTGTTTCTACCTGACCTGCATTAGTTGGTGAGCAGTGAGACCCACAGACCTCGGTTAGAAATACAGCACAATGAAGGGTTACTCTTCACGTTCTACGCTTTCCATAGCTTAAATACCACGTGAGCTACAACCAAATGAGTTTTACTGTCTTTATTTTAATTATGTGTAATTAAATGTTCTATCAGAATTCCCTACAGTATTTCTCCAAACGACTCTCCTCAATTAGTGCAATGACCTTACTGATTTTCAGGAGAGCAAAAAAAAAAAAAAAAAAAAAAAAAAGAGAACCTTTTCAAAAAAGAAACAAAACCTATTATTGCTCTAAGCTGACTTTAATATGTCTACTTAAAGATTTCATACTTAATTTGCTAAGATGCTGCACTTGCATAACAAACCCTAGCAAAAGGAGGTGTAAAGATGACGCGAACTGGCAGCCAAAATACCTCATTCACAATTTTCAGGGGAACAGGAAAGAAATCAGAGCATCACTGGGTGACATTCATAGCTCGAAGGAGCATCCTTCAACTTGTTTACTTCACCTCTTGCGTAAAGTGGAATAATATAAGAACGGAAGAAAAAAATAAGTTTCCTTTATACTATAAACTAAAGAAAGCTTTCAAAGCCCACAAACCAGTTGAATACAGTCATTTCCCATTCATACATGTACACATAAAGAAAGCGTGACCCATCCTGCTACCACTTAACAGCTAGACAGCCTGGCTAAAAATAGAAATACTAGAGGGAGAAATCACTAGCAATCTACAGCCACAGACACCGGCATGAAGAAAGAAAAGAAGCAAAAAGGTTAGAGAAAAGCGATTTGGTTCACCCCAAAAAATCTGGGGCCAAAGCAAAAAGTAGCTTTCTTGAAATGCTCTCCTAATTTTAAAATGAAAATCCTTCCCATCTGCCAAAAGGAAATCTCACGCCCACCTCCCAAACCCCGTATCTCAGTTTCCCTTCCCAATAAAACAAAGGAAAAGTTGCAGAAAGCACACCAAGAAGCCTTTCCAAAGTGAAATTTCAAACAACTCAAACACCTGAATTAAGCATGTTTAAAATATGAATATCCTGAGATTATTTTTCAACTTCCCACTCATTGCACATCCCAAGGATCTCCCAAATACAGCAAAAATAAATATATCACGCAAGGGGAAAAACTCCCAAAACCCCCAAAAAATCCAACCCACCCAGAATTTTTTTTGTTTGTTTGGGTATAAGTAAGCAAAGTTATCCATTTTTTACTGGCTCTACTACCTGCCCACAGCACACCAGTATATAACGTCTCAAATGGGAGCACATTACCTACACCGCGGCTCCTTCGACTCGAGAATAGAATGCAAAGGTTTCAGCAGTTGCCATTTGGGTTGATAACTGCTACCTCATAATTTGAATACGGATCATCCCTTGAATCTTTATGATCATTTATTATGCTAATGATAAACTAATTCTTTCTTAGGAACTGATAGGCACAAAGGAATTAACTGCAATAATTTGCAGAGGTTTACCCTTTGTCCACAGGACACTGTACAGGTACAGTCCATATTATCTACAGGCATATTATGTTCAAAACCAAAGCCATTAAAAGGTTTTTTTAAGAAATTACCTATACTCCATAGGAATTATATTCCCATCAGACCCAGAATGTCTTGCTGGCTTACCAACGTAATTTTAGAAGAAAAAAAACAAACAAACAAAAAACAAAGAAATCTGGAGTTATCAACATAATTTCAGAAGAAAAAAAAGAAAGAAATCTGCCAATGCGCTAACATTTTATCAACATAATTTCAGAAGAAAAAAGAAAGAAATGTGCCAGTATCAAAAGATGGCCTAACATTTTGGTGTGAAACATCTTCATTTTTCATTTTCAAGGGTTTTGGGGTTGGTTTTTTGCATCACATAAGAGCTACGCCTTACATTACAAATATATTGCTTTGCACACCCCAGAACTCCAGCAAACTTCATTTCCTGATAAATTACATCCCATTTTCTTACCCTGCCACCTCATTAATTCCTCCTCTCCCCTCGGAGTCACCTCCAACATTCCACCTCTCCCTCTAGCCACCACCACTGCCGCCAACCAAAGCCTCAGGAGCCCAGCCATGGTCTCCACCCCAACCCACGCCGAGGAGACGTTCGGCTCCTGTCCCCCAGCACGGCCAAAACACTCCACGTCCTCCCTCTTCTTCAGGCACAGCACTCGTTTGGCTCTCTCCTTTCCTCAGCTATCGATCTTCGTTAATTCTGTAGGAACTTAGTATTTCTTAAACACCTGCTCCTCTGTCAAGTTTGGCTCAAATTGGACAACGTATTGAAAAATTATCGGCAGGGAGAAGGACCTGAGGAGAGGCGGAAGAGTGAAATTAGTTTTGAGCTGGAGGAGGCAGGCAAAAGCAGTCAGAGTTAAGACAAAGCAGTGCTATACAAGATATTTAACTGATTTTTAAAGAAGTCATCCTAAAGGTTTTTAGTATTTTCACATGTGGGCAATTTTGATATGTTCATTTCTTCATATTTTAAAATTAAGGCCAATTATGAATTCAAGTCCTTGGTGAAAACTTCACCTGCTACACAGCTTTGTCCAGCAGCCTGGCCACGTTTCCACTATGTTAATGGGAATATTGCACCTTATTCCAAGTAACCTCTGCCAAATTCTTTAAAAAAACCAAATATCTTAAAAAAAGAAAACCTTAAAAAAAACCCAATATTGTAAATCAGCCTAAATCTACCTTTTCTGAAATGGAGAGTCAAATTCTTTCATTTCGGTGGGGAAACTGCTCAAAACGCTTCCGAAAAATCCGTAAATTGATTTGAAAATAATCTCTTCCAACACAACGTGAAGGGAAAGAAAAAGTTTAAAATAAAACTCACAAAATTGGACTAAACCTATATATAAACCTATGCAATCGGTTCCTGTATAGACCAAACCCAACAAACCCTACATTCCTTTCCTTGCGCTAATGCGTTTGCATTTTTCCCTTGGCTTTTTGGTGGGGTTTTTTTCCCATCCCCCCATAGCAGGATCACTGATTTTCCACTGTTTTTCTGTCAACAGAATGAATGACTCTGTACTGGAAGATCTGAGCCCAGAGCATCCGCTTACAGACATTAGGGAATAATGTCACTAGACATCTATTTGCTATACGGTAATAATGTAGATCCAAACATACATAGTGATAATACACTGTTGACTTATTAATTATTTAATATTGCTATAAGGCCTACAACTCTAAAATGTTATCAGGGCGTTTGACACTAGAATTCTTCAGGAAATTAATTTGCCATGTTAAACGCAAGAGAAGCTTTGATCTCAGCGAAATCATTCAAGATGTGTGATGAAGACTCTGCTATCCTGCCCTTCTTCAACTTCGTGAGAACGTTAATTATGACTCACGTTCACTGTGTATTTCCGCAAAAAATACATCAATTAAGTACTTGAACTCACCTTCTCCAAAGGACATATTACAAAGTTGTACGTCTTTCATTTTTAACTAATTCTATAGTATTTCCACTAAATATAGTTTCTTACAAATTCTGTCAGCAAAATGAGTCATTAACACATACGTCCATGTCATATAACTAATATACTTAATTTTCCAGCACAGCCTTGACAACAGTGAGCCTTCATCAGTCTCTCCTCTCTCAGAAGTCACTCACCCATGACACGCTCGTCCCCTGTCCCAAAGCTCCCAGAACAAGCTGCTTCACTCACATTTTTGTTTACAAACCCAGTATTTCTGAAAAATGCCCTCCTCCCGATGCGTATTTAAGTACGACGGATATTCCTTGCTCACCTGCCAGCTCTAAAGCACACACGCCACGGGGACAGGGCTACCATCGGCAGCTTGGGCTGCAGACCAGGCCTCACCTGCCCCACTGTGGCACCAGCAAAAAGCATCTGTGGGATGGAGTGCACCCTCAGCAAGTTTGATGAGGACACCAAGCTGGGCGGAGCGATCAACACGCTGGAGGGGAGGGATGCCATCCAGAGGGACCTGGACAGGCTGGGGAGGTGGGCACAAGCCAACCTCATGAAGTACAAGGCCAAGCGCAAGGTCCTAAATCTGGGTCAGGGCAATCCCAAGCACAAACACAGGCTGGGAATGGCTGGAGAGCAGTCCTGAGGAGAAGGACCTGGGGGTGCTGATGGACGAGAAGCTCACCAGGAGCCAATGTGTGATCGCAGCCCAGAAAGCTCCCCACATCCCAGGCTACATCCCCAGCAGCATGGCCAGCAGG